>NW_020837975.1:12898988-13236492 GCF_003676395.1 Aethalodelphis obliquidens
ACACACACACACACACACACACACACACACACACACACACACACACACCCCGCAGGCTGAGTTGGTCATTTAGATGTGGATTTAATTGTGTTCCCATCCTTATCCCTATACCCATAGCCCAATAAAAAGAAAAAAATCCAGGCGAGTTATCTATCTCTGATCTCTGGATCTACAATATATTAACTCTGAGGTTATACCAGCCACTCCGGCTGCAGGGTCTTTGGCATTTGGCAATCTTTGCCCTGGGAGAGACTGCTACATAGCCTGAGGCCCTCAGGGGGGTGCTGCCAGATGTAGAGGGAATTCGCAATGTACACTGTTCATGAGTTGTATAAATGCATGTGGTACTTGGTGTAATGGAATGGGGTGTATGGACACCTGAGTCATGGTCCTGCCTCTAACTTCCCTTTCCCCAAACCTCCGTTCCCTCATCTGTAAAATGGGGTGTGGGAGGAGGTCCCAGGCCCCTTCCAGTGTAACATTCTGTTTCAGGCTTTACTTCCTTTGCACGTTTGCCCTGTTCCTTTCCCCAGTCGTCAGGTTCTTCCTCTTCTGGGCTCTTCCCGCTCCCTTTTTGTGGTTAGTCTGGCCCCGTTGCTTCTTGCTCAGAGACCTGTTCTGTTATTCCAGGAAGTGCCACGAGGGGGAGACCTCCTTTGGAAGTCCTGGGGTCAGGAAGGAAGCCAACTCAAGTGCAAGGCTAGGGAGGGAGTCAGCCAGTCCCAAGGGGCTCCAAGATCCAGACTGAAATGGAAAGTTGGGAGACCAAGGGAGGGGGTTCTAAGCTACAGAGACCATACTCCAAGCTCTTGAAGGACTGAGACCTTGCTTTGTGTTAATTCTTGTCCCTCTGTCATACACTTTTAAGTGCATATGGTGAGATTATCTCATTTGACCCTCAGTGTAATCCATGAGTCATGTGGTGCAGGTGGAATTATCTATTGCCTCCACAGTTGGGAGAACTAAAGCTCAGAGAGGTTCCAGGCTCACCCAGGGTCACACAGCCAACCTGGACCAGAGCTGTTGATGGCCCTAGTGTCCTGACCACTGGCCCGGGTCTCACTCTGCATGTCCCTGCCTCCTACAGGGTCTTGCCCCAGGCTGGACACATGGGGTACCTTCAGGGATGCTTCTTGAATGAATGAGTGGGCCCCCTGCACTAGGCTGCAACCTCCGTAGCATAAGCCTCCTCTGCCTTGCCCTGGTGGCACATGCACAGAGCAAGTTGACAGCTTGGTTCCCCTTTCTACCCCTCACTCTCACCTTCCCAAATCATAGCGTCCTTACCACATCACTCCCATGATCAGGAAGTACTGGCACTACAGTCATGCCCTTGACAAAAGCCCTGCTCTCCTTTCTTTATCTTTCAAATCTTGCTCAGGTGTGTTGCCTCCTCCAGAAGGCCTCCTTTGACATCCCCTCCACCGTGGGAAGAGTTGGGATCATTTCCCTGCCTACCCCCCAAATAAGTTTCCTGATTATAACACATCAATCATTGCTTAAAAATTATTAGATACTGGGACTTCCCTGGTGGTGCAGTGGTTAAGAATCCGCCTGACAATGCAGGGGACGTGGTTCGAGCCCTGGTCCGGGAAGATCCCACATGCCGCAGAGCCACTAAGCTCGTGTGCCACAACTCCTGAGCCTGCGCTCTAGAGCCCGCGTGCCACAACTACTGAAGCCCACGCGCCTAGAGCCCATGCTCTGCAACAAAGAGAAGCCACCACAATGAGAAGCCCGTGCACCGCAACAAAGAATAGTGCCCGCTCACCACAACTAGAGAAAGCCCACGCAGCAGTGAAGACCGAACACAGCCAAAAATAAATAAATAAATTTTTATATATATTAAAAATTATTAGATACTAGTCTGAGCTTCCCCAGAGAGAGAACTGAGTCTTATTCATCTTGGACTCCCACTACCTATCGGGAGCTCAGCTCAGCCATCAAAGGCTAATCTTGGGTACTGCTCCCTTCTCCCCTCTACAGCAGTGCCTCTGCCCTGGGCACCCTTGTGTAAAGGCATTTGAAGCCTATTTGGCCTGAACGAATGAATGATTGATTAGCACACCCCTCACCTCTCACCTCTCCTGACCCCTCAAGTATCAGGAAAGGTGACAATTTCAGATTTCTGAAGATCCTTCAGAACCCTCCTCAGCCCACCTTCAGCTCCTCTAAACCACCAGTCCTCCATTCCTCATGGGGATGTACACCGGCATCCCCCAGGCCCAGCTGGAGTCCCCCACAGGACTCTCAAAGCTGAGGGGACTTTCACTGGATCCAACTCACTTGTGCAGGTGAGAAAAGTAAGGCCCAGGAAAGGAAGATGACTAGGTCATTCCTTCATTTATTCATTCATTCAACAAATATTTACTGAGTGCCCACTATGTGTGAAGCTCTGTTCTCAGGCGGAGACTCTTTAAAAAGCCTCTGCCTTCACAGCATCTACAATCTAGTGGGAGGAGATAGACAAACAAATTAGCAGGTAAATATGTAGCATATGTTAGATGGTGATAAAAGTTACTGAGATGTGTAAAGCAGAGGAAGGGAGATGGGGAGGCTGTGTGTATTGGTGGGAGGTAGAAAAAGCCTTAACAAAGTGAGCAAGAAAGCACTATAGGAATCTGGGAAAAGATTATTCCAGGCAAAGGGAATAGTAAGTGCAAAGGCCCTGAGGCAGAAGTGTGCTGTCCTGCCTGTAGAACAGTGAGAAGGCCAGTGTGACTGGAGTAGAGTGAGGGGGAGAGGAGTGGGAGGGAAGGGCAGAGTGGTGATCGGATCATCTAGGGTCTTGGAAGGACCCTTTTCTCTGAGTGAGATGTGCAGCCATTAGGTTTTTGAGCAGAAGAGGGACAGGATCTGACTTTGGTTTTAAAAAGATAACCCTGGCTGCTCTGTTGAGAACAGACTAAGGAGGACAAGGGATGCAGAGTGGCAAGTTAAGAGGTGTTGTAATATTCCAGGCAAGAGAAGATGGTGGGTCGGAACAGGGGGGTAAATGGGGAAGTGGTGAAGGGTAGCAGAATCTGGACATATTTTGAAGGCAAAGTGAAGAAGATTCCCTAAAGCATTTGGATGAATGATGACAGAAAAAGAGAGGGGTTGAAAATAACTCTAAGATTTTCTTTCTGAGCAACTGGAAAGATGAAGTTGCCCTTTTCGGAGATGGAGAAGACAGAAAGGAGCAGGTCTGGGGGGAGAAGATCAGAATTTCAAAGTTGGACAAGTTTTGTTTGAGATGCCTGCTACACGTTCAGGTGGAGACAGGAAACAGGACTGACAGGTCGGCAGATCAGGAGAGAGGTTATGAGAGAGCTAAGAGAACAAAAACAAAATCTCACGCCTCCCGACTTTCCACAGTACAGAAAAGACTCTCCCGTGGCTTGGAGAAGTTAAAATACCTGCTCTCAAAACCGAGGGCGCAAAGAGAGGAAATACGGTAACCCTGAGCGCACGCCCCCAGCCCCAGCCGTCCCAAAGCACCAAGCGAGAGCAGGTCGAGGGGAGGGGGCTGGCTATCCTGGGGCACTTGGGCGAGGCCCGAGGGGGCCAGGGCTCCGCACACACGCCTCAGGGGCGGGGCGGGGGCTGCTCGGACTCGGGGGCGGATCTTCCCCGAGGTCTGGGTTTCTTCTCCCGGCAACGGTCTTGACTCGTTTCCTTGAGTCACCGTCAGATATTTATTTAACCTCGTAGTTCAGCCTCCCTGGGGCCGGCAGGAGGGATGGAGGCAGGGCGGGAGAGGCTGGCGGAGATGGGGAGCAAGCGGGGAAACATTTTCTTCCCTCTGCACAGGCCGCGGCTGCCTCGTTCACTCGTGGGGTCCCACCTTGGGCCCCCAGACCTCCGGGGGATCTGCCAGCCCCTTGGAGTTACGGGAATTCAGGAATCACGCTAGTCCACCCCTATCGATTTAAGAACGGAGGAAACCTGGGGAGGGGTAGTAACTAGTCCAAGGTCCTACAGTGAGTCCGAGGTCGTGCCAGGCTGCCAGTCTCTGGGATCCTTCAAATGAGCACCCGAGGCCCCGCGGTGCCAGGGGAGCCGACAGACCTGAGTTCTGACCAGCCTCCTGACTTTGGGCGAGACACTTCCTCTCAGCGTGCCTCCGCTTCTCGGTCTGTCAAAAGGGAGTCATCACTCTTACACCCCCTTCCCTGACTTGTCGAGGGACAAATAATGTTTTTAAAATGCCAGCTGCCATTTGCCGAGCGAGGCTGGCACTGTCCTGGGCGTCTCGACGGGGCCTACTCGTCTCCAGCTCTGCACACTCCGCCACTGGTCTAGCCAGTGAGGATGAGGGGCTAGAGAGAGGGGCGCGGGGAGGCCCGAACCCAGCTCTCAGGCCAGCAAGGAGCCCCCCCACCCCCCAAGCCACGGCGCCCGCCACTGGCCTAGGGATCAGTGCTGGGGGCACTAGGGGAGGGGAAGCTGGAGGCTGAGACGGAGCGGAAGTCCCCGCTCGGAGGCCCCACTTCCCCTCCCCCCGACCGGCCCCGGGGCAGGTGAAGAGGGGACCGGGCTCCGCTCCAGGTGGCGGGGCAGCGACGGGGGTGGGGAAAGGCAACAATAGCACTTTTATTTGGGACTGTTTGGTTCTGAGCGGGTGGGCGGAGGAGGGGGAGGCCGACGGGACTGCGGGGAGAGGGGTGGTGAGCGGCATCTGGCGACACACCTGCCCCTTCTTAACCCTTGCGTGCTGGGGCCGGGCGCTCCGCGGGGAAGGCGGGCGGACGACGGGGGACGAGACCCCGGCAGGGAGTGCGCGGCTGCCAGGACGGCCAGCCTCCCGGGGTCCCGGGCCAGGCCCTGCGGGCTCGGGGAGCGCAGGGACGGGGACCCGTGGCGGGACAGCGGGGAGGTCCCGGTGCCCTGGACTGTGCCATCGACCGGCATTGGCCTCGCGCGCAGCCCGCGGCTCCGGCGTCGGCCTCCAGCGCGCCAGCACGCCTCGGGCGGGATCGGGAAGGCGAGGGGTGGCTCCAGGGCCTCGGCGCGGATTCCCCGCCGCCCTCGGGCCGTTCCGGGAAGCCGGCCTTCCGGAGGCGGCGCGGCGGCCACGGCCGTGCCAAGGGCGCGGGGCTCGGGCCAGGCCCAGCGGGCGGCTGCCGGGCGGGGGAGCGTAGCGCTCGGCGCGCCCTCTGGCGCTAAACGCTTCCTGGCGCGGCGCTGCAGGTGAGCTGGGCGCCTGGCGCTCCCCACCCGGCCCGGGCCTCGCCGACGCTCCCCACCCGCCGGAGCCCGGGCTGTCGAGCCCCGCGCTGCACCTGCCCGCCCGCGGACCCCGGCCCGCCCGCGGACCCCCACCCCACCTCCCAGCCCCGGGCTGGCGCGCTCGCCCGCCGCACAATCGGAGCTTGTTTGTGGGCGGAGGAGCCGCGCCGGGTGCGGCGGCCCCGCGCCAGCCCACTGATCCCATAAAATATTATTTGTGTTTAAAAATTCCAGTAATTGGCTATGCAGCCGCTTTTTCCGAGCCTTGTGCCAAGCTCAGTAAAATCACAGTCCGGCTCCGGTTATTTTCATCATGCAAATTCGCATTTCTGTAAACAGGGTTAAATCCTCAGGAAGAGGTTGGCGGGAACCAAGAGAGGAAAAGCAGAGGGTTGTGTTCCCGAGCCTGGGAGTTGGTCAAACTAGGTCTCCATTCCTGTGGTGACCTGGTAATTGGGGAGAGTTATTCAGATAATCCTCCCCAATCTCTTTGCCTTGAGTACCAGTGACTAGACTCTATTGGTTAAAATCCCTGGTTTCCTTAACTTCCCCTTCCCCTTTCCTATCTGAATAACTTAACATCAAATCATGGAATCGTAATTCTTTTCTCCTTTTTTTAAATCACAGGAGCAAACTGAGGCTCAGAGAGGGGAAGGGACTTGCCCAACGTCACACAGCACGTTTGTGCAAGAGCCCGGGCTAGCACATAGATTGCCTGACTGCCCAGCCATCAGGACCCCTGTAGTGCTGGGAAGAGGGGGAGGCTGGTGCAGGTGCCCAGTGCAGCCAGCATACTGAGCCCCAGGGCCTGGCTCTGGGATGCTGACTCTGGGTACAATAACTCCCTCCCTCTCCCAACATACTTCCCATCCCTCAGGAGCCGGGAGCTGCCTGGAGGGGAGGAGGGGGAGGTAGTCCCTGCCAGAGCCTTGGAAACCCTGAGTAATGGACAGGGGAGCCTCTGCCCTGCCCCACCCAGCGATGGCTGCTGTCTGCAGTAGGAGAACCACACACGTGGGAAGAATGGATTTCTTAAACAGATGCTGAAAGGGAGCCCAGATTCTGAAGCTGGAAGGAGAATTGGGGCTCAGAAAAGAGTAAATAATAGTATACTATTTGTAATATAATATTGTATTATATATATTATTGCTATATTGTATTGACACTTAATATGTACCAGGCACTACTGCACAGTGTGTCTCATGTAATCCCCACAAGTCTAGCAGGTGGCTATCAATATTATACCAACTTTCCAGACGAAGATACTGAGGCTCTGAGAGATTAAGTCACTTGCCCAAGGTTGTCAGTAAGGAAAGTCCTTTTTCTGGGGATTTTTGTGAATGGAGGACATCTGGGTTTCCTTCACCAACCCCAAGATTTTCATACCGGCCCAGCCTCCTCCTGCCTCCCTCCATTTACCCCTGCAAACCTTTGTGCAGGCTACCTCCTTACCCTGAATGTTCCTCCTCCCTCCTGTTCTCAGTGTTCTCCATCGCCTCCCCTTCTTCAAACCCTAGGCCCCTCAGCCCCAGAGGCTGAGGAATATCTGCGTAGATAAACTCTGTGCAATGCTGCTCTTAGACCAGCAACTCAGGCAGGTAAAGGAAATCAGGTTATGAAGCTCTTTGCATAAAGACAACAAAATTTCTTTTCCCAAGAAAACTGGCTGTGTGCTTTAGTAGTGACCCCTCCACACACACACACACACACACACCAAAAACAGGAGTCTCGGTTGTGGTTCAAAAGAAGGAAAATATTTCTGGTCATTCGGGATTATTTTGCAGCAGAATGGGCAGCCTTGTGAGGCACTGAGCCTCCTGTCACTACAAATGTCTCAGCAGAGGCTGGAGGTCCCCAGCCCAACGGTGGTGCCAAAGAAATTCCTGACTCCTCCTTGGCTTGTTTGCTCGGAAATCGATGCAAACCTAGGATTCCAGCTACATTACTGTACAAATACAGGTCCTACTTGTAATCAGATTGAATTCAGAGTTAGCGTGTAAGTTTCTCTTCGATCTCTGATTTGAAATACCCTCAAGGTGGCCGATATCAATGGGAGAAGGAAGAAGGAACCTCAGGTGGGAGGAAAGCTTCTGGGGGTGAGAAGGGATACGTTGTGGTGGCAGTCCTTGAGAAGTCCATTGTGTTGGGGAGGGGGTCCTTGAGAAGATGGGGCATCCTTGAAAGAGAAAATGGAAAACAGTGTCTAGTGGATTCTAGGGGAGGGAAGGGGTAAGCAGCAGAAGACTCTAGCATGAGGAAGTAGAAGAGAAAGCCAGTACCTAAAGTCCCCAGGGCCTAGCGGGGGTCCCTGGAGGGCTCCCTCCCCCTGGGAGCTCATCACAGCCCTCTAGATTTCCTGCCTTCAGCCTTGCTTCCTGCTCAAGTGGGCCCTTGAGTGTGTTGTGTTCAGGTGAGGGTCCTTCCTCCTCCCAGCTCTGTGAGGCCTGGACATGGGTTTTGGGGCCCAGGGGTGTATGAAGGATGCCCCTTCCTGCCCATGCCTCTGCCTAACTCAGGGTCCTAACATCCTTCTTCCCAGAGCTCGTCACAAGAATTAAGATGTGGGTGACTGCCTCATCCCTCAGGGCAGGAAAGATGTCCTTCAATGAGCTGAGGGCCATCTGAGGGGCCGTCTGTGGCACAGGACCTGGGAGAGATTGGGGTACAGTGGACTCCCAGAAAGTCTGCCCAGGCCAGGCTTGGTGAAGCCATGACGGCTTCTTGGGGTGTATTACCTACAAATACGTTGTCCCAATGAGATTTGGAGGCATGGCTGGCACCTTTGAGCTCATTTCTTTTGGGACCTTGAAGCACTGAGAAGGGGGTACCTCTTCCCTCCCAGGCCCCTCTCCCACCCCAGAGAGGGTAGGATGGAGTGGGGTGGGTTCCATAACCTAGACGGGGATGCTACTTATTGCTACTGGGGTTAAAGACCTAATTTTAATGTTTTACGTGATATTGGTATTAAAATTACTTTTTGGAGAGTCCGTATCTTTTTTTGATACATAAGAAATATTTATGGCTGAAGTGGTATGTCTGTGATTTGCCTCAGACATAATATGGGTAGAGATGGGACAAAATTGGCCATGAATTTCTTGTTGTTGAGGCAGAGTGATGGGATACAGAGGGGCTCTTACACTATTCTGTCTAATGTAGGTTTGAAACGTCTGGAGTAAAGGTTTAAAAATAATAAAACAGGGCTTCCCCGGTGGCGCAGTGGTTGAGAATCTGCCTGCTAATGGAGGGGACACGGGTTCAAGCCCTGGTCTGGGAGGATCCCACATGCCACGGAGCAGCTAGGCCCGTGAGCCACAACTACTGAGCCTGCGTGTCTGGAGCCTGTGCTCCACAAGAGAAGCCGCGATAGTGAGGGGCCCACGCACCGTGATGATGAGTGGCCCCCGCTTGCCACAACTAGAGAAAGCCCTCGCACAGAAACGAACACCCAACACAGCAAAAATAAATAAATTAATTAAACCACATTAGAGAATGGCTGAAAACACTTTAAAAATAATAATAATAATAAAACAAGACTCAGTCCCAGTCACCCCATCTGGAAGCTGTTCTTTTTCTTTTTTTTTTTTTGCGGTACGCGGGCCTCTCACTGCTGTGGCCTCTCCCGTTGCGGAGCACAGGCTCCGGACGCGCAGGCTCAGCGGCCATGGCTCACGGGCCCAGCCGCTCCACGGCATATGGGATCTTCCCAGACCGGGGCACGAACCCGCGTCCCCTGCAACGGCAGGCGGACTCTCAACCACTGCGCCACCAGGGAAGCCCTGGAAGCTGTTCTTGATTGCTCTCACACCCCCCTGGTATCTGCTCCTGCTCTGTAGGTGTCTTGGGCCTCTGTTCACAGCCAGCCTGTGGAGACATCCTCAGAGTGGTCACCATTGCAGCATCCTCCCTGTGAGGGTGCTCGGCCTCAGAGAGGGAAGAGCTGCCCCCATCCTCTGTGCCTACGTGCTATTCTTACCCTGAGTTTACGGATGAGAAAACATAGATTAAGAGAACTTTCCCTCCCGATCCATTTCCCCAGCTGTTCACCTCCCATCCATACGGACATCTCAGATGTAATAGAACCAAAACAGAGCTCTGGTGTGCCTCCCCACACCTCCTCCCCCAAGCTTTCCCACTCAGAAAATGGTGCTCACATCTCCCAGTCAGCCCAAAGCTCAGCTGTCCTCCTTGATTTCTCCCTTCTCCTCACCCTAACCCCTCCTCTCCAACCCATCAGCCAGTCCTGCAGGGTCAAATCCATCCTTTGTCACCACTTTCACTGCTACCCACAAGGCCAGTCCATCTTCCCTCCAGCCTGACCTCTGCGCAGCCTCACTGACCTCCTGCCCCCACCCTCATCCTCACCCACCCCTTCTCAGAGCAGCACCCCTTCTCAGAGGAGCATTAATCCAATGGTGTCACCCTTCTCTTTCCAACGACCCCCAACTGCACATACAAGGAAACTGCAATACCTCACCATGGCCAACAGCATCCTACATACACAGTGTGGCCTTTCGACGGCCTCTCCCCTGCATCTCTTCTCATTCCCCGCTCTCTTCCCTGCTCCCATTTCCTCTGCACGATCTGTCCCTCTGCCTGCTGTGCTTTCCTCAGTTCCTTCTCATCCTGCAGGTTCAAATTCCATGCTATGCTTTTGGGTGACCACATGTCTTAGCCCTTTGTAAATTTTCTTGCAATTCGTTTGCAATTGTCTTATGCACCCATTGATTTTCTTTTTTTTTTAATTAATTAATTAATTTATTTATGGCTGAGTTGGGTCTTTGTTGCCGCACGCGGGCTTTCTCTAGTTGCAGTGAGCAGGGGCCACTCTTCGTTGCAGTACCCAGGCTTCTCATTGCAGTGACTTCTCTTGTTGTGCAGAGCACGGGCTCTAGGTGTGCAGGCTCCAGTAGTTGTGGCATGCGGGCTCGGTAGTTGTGGCTCTTGGGCTCTAGAGTGCAGGCTCCAGTAGTTGTGGCGCACGAGCTTAGTTGCTCCGTGGCATGTGAGATCTTCCCAGCCCAGGGCTCGAACCTGTGTCCCCTGCATTGGTAGGCGGATTCTTAACCACTGCGCCACCAGGGAAGCCCTGATTTTCTTTTTGTCTGTGTCACTCCACTAAAATGTAAGCACTATGAGGGCAGGCAACGTGACGATCTCCTCAGCACAATTGGTCCAGCATTGGCCTTGGCACACAAAAGGTGTTCAAAAGTTCTGCACTGGATCAATAAATGAATCCTCGTCTGCCCTCCATTATTCCTAAACAGCCAAGGCAACCACAGGAACTCGGTAACGATGTCGCAGGCCATTTAGTTACCATCTTGATCCATCCCTGAACCTTTCCAGACTTTCTGAGAGGCCTCAGCGCCAGGGCTTTCTTTGAGCCTGCTCTAGGCTGCCTGCCATCTGGCCACCTCGGCCTTCTCTCCCGCTTCTGCCCTCCCCAGGCACACCCTCACCCCCACGCGCACACACACACACACACACACTCACTCACCAACAAGCCTGGAATAAAGCTTCATTTCTAAAACACCTACTACAGGCCAGGTGCAGCTAGTCCTCCCAACCAGCTCCAGAGGACAGATTAAAAAATGATTAGAGGGCTTCCCTGGTGGCACAGTGGTTGGGAGTCCGCCTGGCGATGCAGGGGACACGGGTTCGTGCCCCAGTCCAGGAAGATCCCACATGCCGCGGAGCGGCTGGGCCCGTGAGCCATGGCCGCTGAGCCTGCGCGTCCGGAGCCTGTGCTCCGCAACAGGAGAGGCCACAGCAGTGAGAGGCCCACGTACAGCAAAAAAAAAAAAAAAAAATGATTAGAATCTTTCCCAAAGGAAAAGACATGGCCCAAAGAGGCTAAATCATTTGCCCAAGACCACACTAGTGAGCAGTAAAAGATGCATTTAAATCCAGGACAATCTGATTTGCTTCAACGTTCCCGGCTAGCGAGCAGGGCTGTGAGAAGGGTTTAAACCCTCCCTGTAGCCTGCTCATGCCTCCTTCGACACCCCGTCTTGCCCTTCAGCCCCGGGGTTCCACCAGAAGAAGGTAAGAATTCAGGACCCCAAAAGTTAGAAATCCTGGGAGGGTAAGGGCAGGGTGATGGTGTGGGGGCATGTGAGGTTTGGTCTTGGGTAGGAACAGAGCTCTGGCTTCAGGGGGGCATGTGAAAGGAGGGGTGATAAAAGGGAAAGACGGCCAGAGAGGTTGATGGGAGGTCTAAGCGCCCCAGTTCTGAATGCGTCTGTCTCCTTGCATCGCCCGTCACACAGCTCTGCTCAGGAGGTTGGAGGTTTGCCACCTTCGCTTGGGCAGGGCAGGGAGAGGACCCTTACTCACTCTTTGACCTACCTGCCTGTAGTCCTCCCACAGCCCACCTGATAGGCCAAAGTCTCCCTGGAGCTGAGGAGAGAAGAGGAGGGGCAGGTGGGATAGAGGTGTTCTGCTCAGCTTTGGGAGACAAGGCGGGGTGAGAGGGGCCCCGCAGCCAGAAAGGAGGGAAGCAGGACGGGGCAGCAAACTAGGGGTGAGAAGCCTGGGCTGGCGGACGCCTGGCCCCTCTGCCTGTCCCGTGAGGAGGGGCTCTGGTGGGGGGGGGGAGAGAGCAGAGGCCCAGGGGGACAGCTGTCAGAAGTGCCTCTCCCATGCAGTTCAGCCCAGCCTGGGAAGGGAAGTGGGGAAGGGGCCCTGTCACCAGGAGACCCTTTGTACTGCCAGCTTCTAGCAGCAGAAATAACCCCTCTCTAATCCTCAGCCTCCCACTCTCAGACCTGATAGGAATTCACCCCCCTCCCTGGGCCCCAGGCCTGTAGGGTGGGGCAGTAGGAGCTGTGGGCCACCCCGACACGGGCCACCCTGCATGTCAGCAGACTCTTGCCCCAACTTCAGACCCTGGTCCCATTCCAGCCTGGGAGAGGAGTGCCAGGGATCAAAGGGCTAGGTCGGGCTGGACCCTGGCATCCCTGAGAGCCCTTCCCTGAGAACCCCATGGATAGGTTTATCATCCCATGCCAACCCCTTCTGTGCTCCTCTCTCCTTCCTTTTCCACACACCCTCTTCCCACACGCATGAAGGGGAAGGTCATGGACACTGGGCTCAGAAAAACTCTGTTCAAATCCTGACCTTGCTTCTAAGTAGCTCTGTGGCCTTCAGCAAGTCACTTAGCCTCTCAGAGCCTCAGTTTCCCTGTGTCTAAAATGTCATCTCTCAAAATCATGAACGCAGGAGCTAGACTGACCTCATGATGTCTTAGGGAAGACGCAGAGACAGGATGTCTGGGAAGCCAAAGGCACCTCACAGCATTCTCTGCAGGGCTCTTTTCCAGGGAGGGGAAGCCCTGGCGAACTTCCTGGAGGTGGCTGAGGGGCCAGCAGGGGTCGCTGTGAGTGCGCAGGCCCACCGGGACCTTCCTGGGGCTGTGGGGAGGGGGTGCCGGGTGTGGAGAGGGCAATGGAGCGTCTGTGAGCTGACACCCACCCACCCCCAAACACGCACCTCCCATCCTGTCTCCTGTTCCTCTCAGCCCAGGGCAAGACTCGGGCCGCACCTCCCGGCTCTCTCCGCCCCCCAGGCCCCCCTGGCCCACCCCAGGGTGGGCTGGTCTCCCCTTGGGGGGGCCGGGGCCAAGAATGGGCGCGTCAACTGGGGCAAATTAACACGTAGGAAAACACCCCGGCACCTGGAGAAACAGGAGCTGGGGCCGGGGGAGGGCGGCCAGAGCCTTGGAAGTCAGAACCCGAACGGAGCGATAATTCACCCGAGTGTCCGAGGCCTCCCGCCCGCTCCCCACCCCCGCCGCTCAGCCTCCGGTTTCAAAGGCGGACAAACAGCACACTGTGCTGGTCCCGGCTCCCTCGCTAAATCTTCCTGTCTTCAACTTCTGGTAACTTGAGCCAGCGGAGCTGACCCTCTCTCGGGGGCCTGATGGGTACTGGGAGAGGGGGGAAGGCAGTGGGAGGAGGGGGGAGGGGAAGAAGGCGAGGAGGAGCGGGGAGGAGAGGGGGAGGGGTGGAGGATGCCGACCAGTCCCACTGGGGCCTCAGCCCTCACCCATTCCTTCTGGATGGGCAACCTCTGGGCCCCCACCTCCGGCCAGCTGCCCCCATCCTTCCACTTTGGGACGGCTGTGGGGGGGGGGGCTTTAGAGTCAGCCTTTGCTTTCACATACACTGCAGGTTCGGCCTGTGTTTGCGATTCTAGATGCTTCTGAGCAGTGAGCAGAGTGTGAGTCTGTGTGTGAGAGGGGATGGGGGAGGCGGTTGTGAGCTCACACCTCAGCATGTGGAAAGGTCATTTTTGTGCTTGAGTTGGGAACAGAGATGGGAAAGACCAAGGAGTTCCCTTCGCCCTCCCCTCCTCCCCTCCCCCTCCCCTCCCCTCCTCCCCTCCCCCTCCTCTCCTCCCCTCCCCCTCCCCTCTTCCCCCCCTCCCCCTCCCCTCCCGCTCCTCTCCTTCCTCCCCCTCCCCCTCCTTCTCCTTTCACCCCTAGGGGAAAGTGAAGTAACCCAGGAAGAGCCTCCCACAGCCACTCCTGACCCAAGGCAGGGCTGAAGGCGTTGCTGCCTGCCCAGAGTCCTCCATGGCTCTTTGAACAAGTGAGCATGCCTGGGAGTTTGGCCTTGTGGAAGCAATCGTGGGGAAGCCCTATTCCCTCTTTGAGCGGGGGCGGGGGTGTTCACCTGGAGAGGTGTGCCTCGCCACCTCCCGTTGGGATTTCCAGCGGGAGGTCCTATTTCAAGGCCCAGGGTGGAGTGGGTTCCGGGAAGAGCTGAGGACATTTAATTAAGAAGACGCAGACTGGATGGGGAAAGGGTCAAGATTTGATTGATGGGGGCAAGGGTAAGAACAGAGGTGAAGGGCAGGGCTAGGGCTGCAGTTGAATCAGGGGTCAGAGAGTAAGAGTGAGATTTGAGAGTCAAGAAATAGGGGGGAGGTTTCATGTAGTGGCAGGCCTAACTGGAGGGGTGGACCTAGAGTTGGAGTTAGGATTCAGAGTAGGGAACCGTGCTGGGACAAGGCACGATGGTAAGCACAGAGTTCATTCATGCCGTTACCAACCAACAAACATTAATTGAGCATCTCCCATATGCCAGGTACTGTTCTACTTGCTGGAAATATATAGCAAAACACAAAACTCTGCCCCCTCCGAGGTTATGTGCCAGTGGTGGAGGCAGATAATAAAATTAAAAAGTGGGTAAATCATATGTGAGATGGTGGTAAAAGCTTCAGAAACAAAGCTGGGAAAGGGGACAGGGAGTGATGGGGCACATCTTGCAGTTAATATGGCCTCACTGAGAAGGTGACATTTGTGTCAAAACCTCCAGGAGGCAGGGAAGCAAGCCAAGCAGATATCTTGGTGAAGAGCATTCTAAGCAGAGGGAACAGCAAACGCACAGTCTCTGCCGTGTAAAGTACACCCAGCACGTTCAGTTCAAGGAACAGCAGAGATAGTGAGGCTGGAAGTTGCGGGGGGGTGTAGAGTGCGGGGGAACAGGAGCGAGGAGGCGAGAATGGCGAGAGGCTGGGGTCAGGCTTAGATCAGAGTCAGGGTCTGTGTCAGCTCTGTCTTCTCCCTCTGAGTAATGGGCAGAGGACAGCATGTAGGCAGGGGCCAGCGTGGAGGAAACGATGAAGGTGGGAGACAGCGGTGGGGGGCCCGTGACGCCAGCCCGCACCTGGGAACTCCAGGCCAGGAGAGCCTCTGCTTGGGCTGGGGCATCTGACTTAAGGGCCCTCCTAGTCTTATCCAGTATCTCTCCTCCACAGCGTGAGACACCGCTTCACTTGGAGCTTGTCTTCAAGAACTTTGTCACCCACCCTCCATTTGTTTGCTAATAAAAAGATGGAGGGGGGGGCCTGTCTGCCTTCTCCTGATGACTAGCCTTCTCCTCCCCTTCTCCCCTGCCTGCCTCCTCTCCCTCTCCTTTCTCTCCCTGAGAGCTGATGCAGTTAATTGGAGCGTCTTGGAAGTGCACATTAACACACAGAGCGCCAAGGAGACGTCTTGGCAGCGAAATATCATTATCACTTCTTGAGCTCCAGCCAAAATCCCCTTGCGGTCAAAACACAATTCTTTAAACTAAACAATTAAGATTTGTGCAAGTGTGGCTGCCATGAGGTATCAGGCTGGGAGCGGTTGCCCCTGCCAGTGTCAGCAGAAGTTAGCAACCTGCTCTGTGCTCCGAGCCAGGTGATGGGCTGGGCGTCTCCCGGGAAGGAGGATAACAGCAGGCCCAGTGGAGGCCTGGCCGCCAGGAACAACCTGCCCCCATCCTTAGAAGCATGAGGATTTTGAAATGCCAGACCCCCAACCCCTTTCATTCCCTGCTCTTACCAGCCGATCTGCAGAAGCTCCAGGCCTTAGAATGAAGATCACTGGACACCACAGCGCCCCTTGTGCCTGGGGCTGGGAGTGCTCCAAGTCACAGGTTAAGTTTCCCTGATTCCTGGTGCACTGTGCCCCCTTCCTAGAGCCCAGGCTCATGCCCACCCCCTCCAGCTCAGCCCTCTGACACTAGTCACACACAGGGCCATGCACACCACACAGCCGAGTTTGGAGCAGAGAGATGCTGGACCACCACTCCAGCTCTGCCCATAATGTGTAGTTTCCACCCTGCCCAGCCCTCAGTGAGGACCCTGAGTATGTTCATGGGGTGAAATCTGGGCTACGAATCTCACTGATGTGTTGCAGAGTAACTGCCTCTCTCTGGACCTCAGTTCCCATTTCTATACCATACAATTTAGGCCTGATATTGAAGATTCTTCAAGTTCAAGAATGCTTTATGCATTCTTTGGTTTTCTGTACCAATTGCAAGGGCCATGGAGGTGTTCAGATAGCAGGCTCAGAGAGCCCTCTCCTTCCACACGTGGAAAAGTTCCTCTTGTGCTGTGCATTTCAGCGAACCAGTTCAATCAGATGCTTGCCATGCCCTGGACACGGGAAGTCAGGAAACCAGAGACGGTCCCTCTGTCTCCAGCTATTTTGAAATGTCTCTCTCCAGACTACCAAGGAAGCTTGGGTCTGTTGAAGCCTGACAGCCTGGGTCCAATCCAAGCTCCCTACTCACTAGCTATGTGATCTTGGGCAAGATACTGAACCTATGCCACAGTTTCCTCATCTGTAAAGTGGGGTTAACAATAGAACCCACCTCTTAGGGTTGATAGAAAGATGAAATGAGATAAAATATGGAAACCAGAACAGTGCCTGTTTCATAGAAAGCACTCAATGAATAGTAGCTATTATTATTTCTGTGGCTTTTCTAGTGGGAAACTATGGCAGCTTGGCTCTAAAGATGGCATCTCAATTAACGATGCTTCTCTGCATTCATACTCTTCTTTTTTTTTTTTTAATAAATTTATTTATTTATTGGCTGCATTGGGTCTTCATTGCTGTGCGCGGGCTTTCTCTAGTTGCAGTGAGCGGGGGCTACTCTTTGTTGCAGTGCGCAGGCTTCTCATTGCAGTGGCTTCTCTTGTTGCAGAGCACAGGCTCTACGTGTGCGGGCTTCAGTAGTTGTGGCTCACGGGCTATAGAGCACAGGCTCAGTAGTTGCGGCGCACGGGCTTAGTTGCTCCGCAGCATGTGGGATCTTCCCGGACCAGGGCTCGAACCCGTGTCCACTGCATTGGCAGGTGGATTCTTAATCACTGCGCCACCAGGGAAGTCCCTCTGCATTCATACTCTTGCATAGACCCCTGTCATATTAAATCTGGGACAGCCCAGGGTAACCAATAGTATATGGCAAAAGTGACTTCCAAGGCTAGGCCAGAAAAAGCTTTTTTGCCTGGGCCTCTTGACAGGTTCACTGTCGGGCACCATGTAAGAAGTCCAACTCCCCTTAGCCCACCATGCTGTGAGGAAGCCCAAGCTGGCCACATGGAGTGGCCACAAGGAGAAAGAAAAGATGTGTCTGGCCAAGCACGCAGCTGAGATGCCAGACAGCTTGGACATCCCCCTGTCCAGTCTTCAGATGACCCCAGTCCCAGCTGCCACCTGATTAAACCCCACAGTTAACCCCAAGCAAGAACCGTCCCACTGAGCCCAGTCAGCCCATGGAACTATGACAGATAAAAAAATAAATCTTCATTTTAAGCAACTGAGTTTTGAGGTGGTTTGTTCCACAAGAACGGACCTTGTAGTCAGGTTGAGTCAGAGTTGGAAGGAGCCCTGGTGATCTTACTTTGAATCAAATCCCAATCAAATTAATTTGTCACTTGCCTTCCCTTAACCTCACAATGGTTTTGTGTCATGTTTGAGTGAATTCCAAAGTGCCCCCTAAGGCCTACCAACCCTGCATGTCCCCCACTCTCCCTGGGACCTCGTCTCCCATCACTTTTTTCTTCCCTTCCTCTGCTCCAAAGGACTCAGGCCCCCTAGTCATTCCTTGAACACACCAAATAGACTCCTGCCTTAGGGCCTTTGCTAGTGCTGGCCCCTCTGCTGGGAGCGCTTTTCCCCCTCATTTTCTCACAGCTCGCTCCTTCACTTTATGCAGGTCCCTGATCAAAGGTCAAGCCCTTTGTGGGGTGGGGTTCTTTCCTGAAATAGTGACCCCCCCCCCAGTCCTTCCAATATCCCTTTCTCTCCCCTTCCCTGCTTTATTTTTCCTCAGGTTACTTGTTGCTACCTGCTGTAATAGTACACATTTATTTATGCATTCATGTACTGTCTCTCCCTTCCACTAGAATGTAAGCTCCATGAGGGTAGGAATTTTGTTTCTCTGTTGACCACGGAGCTCTGGGACCTGGAACAGGGCCTGACGCATAGTAGGTCTCAAGCAACACTTGTAGGATAAATGAAACTTTTCTGTCCCGGGGAAGGGAACTGAGGCCTAGAGATGGGACAGGGACTTGCCCAAGGTCACACAGCTCCCCTGATCCTGGCCCAGGGCCCTCCCTCCCCAGTTGCCTTCATGCACACCTGCATCCCCCAAAGGGCCCCTTCTCTCCTTTGCCTACCAAGCAGCAGCGGCCACTCCCCTCTGTCACTCAGGGGGGCCAATAGCCCTCAGCTCCTTTAGTTGTTTCTGTCAAACAGCATTTACAATAAACTTTGTTTGAACTTTTGTCTAAGTGATAATAATAATAACACAATAATTATATGGAGTATAACATACAGCCAGCTGTATTTAATTAAAGCTGTAATTTCACTAAGGGTTTCTGGAAACAGAGTAAACCGCAAGAGTTGTACCACCCGTACCCCTCATTGGGGATTACAGCTGCTCAGGAGCGGGGTGGCTGGAGCAGAGGCCCCAGAAGCCAGAGGCCACCAACAGGGTCCAGCTTCCGGAGTCTGCATGCTCCCATCTTGGAGCCACGCAGAGGTGGGTCTGCGGTGGCCTCGGGCCAAAGACTGAGTCTGGAACTGCTCAGAACATGTGTGCGGATTTCTTCTGGCCTTTGCTGGCTCATGAGAAAGTAGTTTCTCTCAAGACTCTGGAAGAGAGGGCTCGAGAGCCAGAAAGACACAAAACAGGAGCAGGGAAGATGGCTCGGAAGGCCGGAAGCCCGGGGTAGGGGAGAAAGGGAAGGAGTTAGTGCCAGCTGAGGGAGGGCAGGCCAGGCGTGGATTCAGTCAGCGAAATTTTGCTCAGTGCATGTCATGTGCCCAGCACTATGCGGGGTTAAGGAGACTTGGCTTTTGTTCTGCTGAGAGTTTGGGAGACAGCCTTTTATACCAACCACAAGAGGAGCCCTCCAAGAGAGGATTGGGTAGCCTAGTGGCTAAGAGCCCTGGCTCTGGGGCCAGAGTATGCATGTTTAAATCCTAGCTCTGCCCTTCTAGGCTGGGTTCGCCTTTTCACCTCTCTGTGCCTTTCTTTTTTCATCTGTAAAATGGGGATAATCATATCTACTTCAGAGGGTTATTATGAGGGTAAAATGGGTGAATCCCCATGTGGAGTGCTTAAGACAATGGGACAGTGGGTCAATAAGTGTTAGCTATTATCCTTGGATATTCTGGGAGCACAGAAAGAGGAGGAATCGTTCTGAACTGGAAATAGGGTGACCAGCCATCCTGGCTTGGTTGTGGAAACATTCCCTGCTAAAACCAGGACAGTCACAGGAAAAATGGCCCATTGGCCACACTACCTGGAATGCCAGAGCTGGATCTCAGAGAGTAGGCGACGTCTGAGCCAGGCATGCACTAAGGATGACGAGGACTTAGCTCAGCAGAAGGCAAAGAATACATGGAAAGGTAGGGAACCGGGGTTCAGGCCCAGATCAGTCGTGAGCTCCCTATGCGACCCTGGGCTAGTCACACCCCTTCCCAGAGACTCAGTTGTCCCATCTATAGCCTAAGATGGGACTGATTGCTCTCAGGGTCTCCTTGGAGGTCTGCAATTGGAGGAGACGGGGACTGCAGGAAGGGCCTGGTGGGAGAGCCTCCTGGGTCACCACACCTGCCCCAGGCATGAGCACACACACGCACACGCACACACACCTACACACAACAGTAGGGCAAGGGTGAGTGGTCAGCCTCGCAGGATAAAGGAGACACTTGACCACATATGAAACCCCCTCTGTGGGGCCTGTAGCGCACCAGATCGGTAGGGTTAACTGGAGAGTCGGTTTTAATCGTCTAAAGAGGCTGGCTGCTGAGGGCGGGAGTTGAGTGAGAAGGTCTCTGAAGAGATGCAGAAATATTCCTGGGTGTCAAAGTTAATGTTCCAGGCCTCAGGTAAAACTGGCTTCTTATCAGCCAGCGCGCTCGGCTGCGGGAAAGGAGGGGACAGCTGGGGTCCCCTCATCCTCAGAGTGGAGGGGCTTGGTGGTCAGAGGAGGCTGAGCTCCCGTTGTGACCCCGCCCCCTCCATCCCCTGGACTCAAGATGTGCTGCCCGGATGTCAAGCTGCGCCTGGAGCTCTGGACCCCCCCTCCCTCAGTCATTCTGCCACCACCCCCATCCCTCGTTCACTGGCTCTTTTCTCCTCCTTTTCTTCTCCCACAGCGTTCTTTCCACCTGTCTGCCTCCTCCACCCCGTCTCTCCTGCATGCGCCTGCATCGTTGACTGTTTCTGTCTGTCTGTCCTGCTGCAGTCTGTCCCCTGAGGCCAGGACAAGAGGCAGAAGGCCTGGCACGCTGCTTGGGAAGAACATGTGTGTACCGCACATTCACGCACCCCCGTGCAACTCTGCACAAACAGGTGCGGGTGGGTGGTGGCCTCGCCCCACACCCTGGATGCCTCGTCCATGCCCAAGGCTGCCGTCTGCACCCCTTCATCCACGCTGGGCCCCAAACCCACTGCCGTGTGCCGGCTGCACCGCGGCTCTGACAGCCCGCTGGTTTAAATATAGAGCTGCGTATGCAAGACAAGGCTAATTTTAGCAGGATTGTGCTGGAAACTTTCTGAGGGCTCTGTTCTCTAGCTGTCTCCCCTGTGCTCATCGCTCGGGGCTGGGAGTCAACCTGCTAGTCCCCTGTCCCTCACCTCCCGCTTCTCCGTCCCAGGCGCCCCTCTCCCCAGCCCAGGACCCCAACGCTGGCCCTGTCCCTTGTCTTCCCAGTGCTCTGTTCCCAGGGGCCTGAGTCCACCCAGTTGCCTGAGGTTCTAAGTCCCTTGGGCCCCCGCTGTGATGCCCAGTCTCTTGGGCACCGTCAAGGCCAGCCAGCCCTGGGGGAAATGATCCATCTAGCAAAATCCTCCTTCCTGCCCCCCCACCCCAGTGACGTGTCCTGTCGGAGCAACACCCCTGATTCACACACTAGGACAGCCTGCAGTCACCGTGTGCCGGCACCATGCTGAGTGCTTTCTAAAGAGTCACTCATTTAATCGTCACAACAACCCTGAAGTAGGCGTGAGAAATAGCCCCATTTTACAGACCAGAACACTGAGGCCCAGAAAAATTCAAGGGACTTGCCCAAGGTCATTCAATATCACTCTCTGGTCACGAAATACATTCATTTTCCCAGGGAGGACATTTGCCTTGTAAATGAGAACCCTGGAAGGAGGAGGTCACATTCAGCAGGAATCACTGTGACAGTGGAAGTTCAAGGACTATGATTCTAGAAGAGCACAGGTCCTTGGAGGCAGGAAAGGGGAAGCTTCTTGTCTCTTGTCCTTCCCATGTCCTGTTGTCCCAGCCAGAGGCCTAAGGCAACAGGCCACGCTTCTCCCCCACCAAATCCTGCAGTTATTTTTGTTCCTCTCCTGCCATGCATTTATGGAGCACCGACTGTGTGCCCAGCACTGCTGCAGGTGCGCAGCCGCAAAGATAAAGAAGGCAGAGGGCAGGCCGGGCTCTGAGGTCCTCCTGGCTTAGCTGGTGGCAGGCACAAGCCCGCAGGAAACAATTAGCTGTGCGCTCATTGGTAAGGATGGTAATAGGAGCTGGGAGGACAGAGGAGAGAAAGAGTTGACATCCGGAAGGGACTGCACGCCCCCCCCCCCGCCCCCCGCAAGAAACTCCAGACGGCATCAACTCTTCCTCCCCGTGCCACTCTGACTGTTCTCCCCAACAGCTCCAGAAAAATGCCCTGTCTCCCCACGGAGCTGTATAACAGCCTGCGTGGTTGTTGTGTTTGAGCTCGAGGACAGGTCCCTGTAATGAGGATTAGAATAGTAATGAGGAAGATGACACGCTGCAGCTAAGAGAGCAGGGGAGCTCGGCGAGCGCAGCCCACCCGGGTGGCGGAGGGGTGGAATGCTGGCTGCGGGCCGGAGCCCCTGGGCACTGTCTCACTGATCACCATCCCCAGGGCAGAGGGGCAGGCCTGAGGGGCTCTGGCTCACGCCCTGGCACTGGGGGGAAAGAGGGAGCCCCAGGCGGGAGCAGAGGACGCATTTAAGATTGTCTTCCTCTGGCTTCTTTTCCGCCTTCGTCTTTGTCCACAGCAGTAAATTCCTTCTCATCCACGAAATAAGTTCCTTATTCATTTTTCTTACTGACTAGAGTGAAATCTCCTTGGAGTGTCTCCTGCCGTCTCTCCAGTGACTAGAACAGTGCCTGGAGCTTAGTAGGTGTTCAAGAAAGATGTGTGTGAACCAATAGATGTGGGTTTCCACGTGCTGTGTGGACTCTCCAGACCTATGGGAGTGGGAATGGGCTCCCTGTGGCTGAAGTCTGGGGCTGTGCCTGCCTGTGGGAGGAAGTCCACAAGGGGTGTGTGTGTGTGTCTGTGAGGTGTGTATGTCCGTAAAGTGTATGTGTGAGAGGTGTATATGGATGTGTGTGAGAGGTGCACACATGTCTCTGTGGGGGGAGCATGTGTGTGTGTGGCAGGGGGGGCTTTCAACCCGGTCACCGACTCCCTGCACACACCCAGGTGCTGGCCTGGGTCCCCTTGGTGCCGACACTCGAGGAGCGGAGGGGCGCAGGTGTGCGTCTGTGTGCTTAGGTGATGCGCCCCATGTCTCTCTGGAAGATCCCTGCTGATGCCCCCGCCCCCGCCAGGTCTCTGGCACAGACTCCACCAGGGGTGCCCACATCCAATCGTGACCCCCTGGGTGCTGGGGTCACTGTGCCAACTTTTGGAGCAGAGGCTGCCGTCTGCAGGAGGGGACACAGTCCTGGGGGGCATTCCCAAGCGGGTTTCCATGGGCCCCAATGGCAAAGCCAAGGCCCGTGAAAATAACAAAGATGGCTCCGACTTTGAGTAGTGCCTGCTGTGTGCCAGGCATCGTGCCAACAGCCTTCTGATTCTCACGGTTCTGTGGGGTGGGTATTGTTGGACAGATGAGGAAACAGAGGCACTGGGGGAAGAAGTAACGTGTCCAGAGTTGCACAACTGAAATGGGGACAAGGCCCCGGGCACCACTGCTGATGCCTCACATCCCCTTCTCTCCCCACCGCCTGAGGACTTCACCCGGATGAGACGGCGCGCCCTCGCCCTTCCCCGGACCCACACCTCCCTTGTACAGAGGAAGGATGGTGAGGGCGTGAGGGAGCTGCCCGCTTTCTAAGAGTCTTGCGTGTGGGTTTATCACCCAAGCTTTGCTGACAGCCGCCCCTGCCCTCGTGCAGCCACCCTGTCGTAGGTACAATTGTGTCCCCCGAAAGGCAGGTTCAAGTCCAAACCCCTCGTACCTGTGAATATAATTCTATTTGAAAATAAGGTCTTTGCAGATTAGTCAAGATCAGATGAGGTCACATTGGATTAGGGTGGACCCTTAGTCCAATGACTGGCATCCTTATAAGATGGAAACAACCTCAGACGCAGAGACACACGGGGAGAACCCCATGTGACAGGGGGAGGAGAGGTTGGAGCGATGCCTCCACAGCCGAGGAGCACAAAGGATGGCTGGCAGTTCCTAGAAGCTGGGAGAGCAGCATGGAGCAGACGCTCCCTCAGTCTCCAGACAGAACCAGGCTTGCCTCAGCCTTGATCTCAGACATCTGGTCTTCTGAACCATGAGAGAATAACTTCCTGTTGTTGTAAGCCACCGAGTCTGTGGTAATACGGCAGCCCTAGGAGACAAATCCACCTCCCGTCCCAGTGCGAAAGGACACGTGTGTACACACACGCCCACACACACAGGGTAACTTAAATACATAATTACCGAGACTCACATTTTCACCAGGACACACAAGCCCACGTTGGGCGTCTCCTGTGCACAGGCACTGTGCTCACAGCTACCCCACACCCGGCGGGGCACACGCTTCCCTGCATGTCACTTGATGGCTTTCCCTCCTCTGGGCCCACCAGGAACTCTCAGCGGAAGCCTCGCTGAAGACAGAAACCTACCACACTCCTTCCGGGGCTTCCTCCCTGGTGTCCCCTCAGTTCACTTCCCAGCCTCCAGTCTCCTGCTTCTTTCTTCCCTTCCGTCCTTCCTTCCTTCCTTCCTTCCTTCCTTCCTTCCTTCCTTCCATCGTCCCTCCCTCTGCCTCCTTCTCTTTCCCTTTGAGTAAACACAGCCCGGTTGCAAGGCCCTGCCATGTTCTAAGAGCTGCACGTTGCTACCTGTTGCTATGGCGAAGCCTCTTTATCACAAACACTGGGTAAACAGCTGCGGCTGGGAGCCCCTTTCTGCTGGCCAGGGGTTTATTTGGAGAAAGTCAATAAGGAAAAATAAACATTCCTGGCCCTGTGTATATACAGCCTTGGGACTAGTGCTCCGCAGAGGCTCGGGTCTGCCAGCTCCCCAGAGGGTCTGGCAGGCTGAGCCCCACCCCTGCCTCTGATCCCAGAATCCTCCATTCTGAGGTGGGGTGGGAGGCCAGGCACCCCAGGACCTCCCTCCAGACTCAGTCAGGTCACTCCTCCACAGGCTGTGTCCACCCTGCCCTAGGCCAAGGCCCCAGCCAAGGGGTCAAGGCTTGGACATCTACTTATCCCTTCTAGGAAAGGGTGTGATGAAACAGACCCTTTCAGGGAAGCTCCCACAGGAGACCAGAATTCCTGGGAAGAGCCAGGCTTCATCTGGCTTGAGTAGGTTTCTCTCTTCTTTGGCATCTTAGTTTCAGTTGAATTCAATGTGTTAAGTGTTTAACACTAGAACCATCCACTCATTCAGCACATATGTATCTAACAGCTATGACTATGTCAAGGGATTGTGCTGGGCTCTACTGGTTGTTGGCCTCAAGGTGCTTCCCAGTGGGGAAGACAGAGCATCAGCCATCATCATGAGGCACTTGGCTAAATGTTTGCAGGTGTGTGACGTGCAACACAGGAGACGTGTTGGTGCTGCGGAAGCGTGTAAAGCCACTTTACGTCATGCTCATCCCTATTTCATGCTTTAACTCAGTTCATCCTCAGGACAATCCTGTGAGGGGATAATATTTTTATTCCCATTTTACAAATGGGGAAGCAACTTACCTAAAGTCAATGAGCGGGACTTCCCTGGTGGCGCAGTGGTTAAGAATCCGCCTGCCAATGCAAGGGACACGGGTTCGAGCCCTGGTCCGGGAAGATCCCACATGCCGCGGAGCAACTAAGCCCGTGCGGAACAACTACTGAGCCCACTCACTGCAGCTACTGAAGCCCTCGCACCTAGAGATCGTGCTCCACAGCAAGAGAAGCCACCGCAATGAGAAGCCCGGGCACCGCAATGAAGAGTAGTCCCCGGTCGCTGCAACTAGAGAAAACCCGCACGCAGCGACAGAGACCCAATGCGCCAAAAAAATAAATAAATAAATAAGTCAATTAGCTACAAAGTGGGAAACTCAGGATTTAAACCCAAGAGAGCCAGAGACAAAAGTCCCAGGCTCTAAATCACTGTGTAATTCTGTTAGGCTTGCAGTAGAAGTGCCACAATCCCTACCCTCAAGAAACGCCCTCGTGAAATGTGTCCGTGTCACTGGGGACAGGCAATGACAAGTGGGCCGATGAGGAAAACCAGTCATTCATTCAGAGAACACCAGTGTGACACAGAGGACTTGGAGCCAGAGGCAGGCATTGGGTTGAGCTTTGAAGGATGAGCAGAATTTAGACAGAGGCCAGAGGCAAGGCCAGGGTCTCCCAGGGGCAGACCTGGGGACAGCCTGGCTAGGGCTGGGGACCAGAAAGACCAGCTTTGGAGAAGGAGGAAGAAGCCTGCTACCTTGCTTTTCACTCCAAACCCCTATGTCTCTCTTAGAAACTCACCTCCATCCACAGCACCCCTGCTTTGGGCCAGGACCTCATCCTCTCCCTCCTGCAAATCTAAAGGAGCCCCCTTCCTGGTCATCCTGCCTCCAGTCGTGCTCAGCTGGAATCCACTCTCTACCAGCCCCCAGGATCTTCCAGAAACACAAATCTACTTATGTTGCCGCTCTCCTACTTGCCCTCTCTGTAGACAGATGTCACACCAGCTTTGCTGTCATCTCTTCCTCTTTTCCATGAGTGTTCCCGTGCAGCAAACATATAGAAACACTCAAGTTTGCCAAATGCGTGGGTCCCTCCCATGCCTTTGTGCTTTGCCCTTACTCTTCCCTCTGCTTGGAAATCCTGAAGAATCACCTTCATTCACAAACTCCCAATGAGCACCTACTATGTGCCTCGTGCTGTCCTGGGCCCTGGGAACAAAACAGTGAACAAAACAGACAAAGATCTTTGTCCTCATGGAATTTATATCTTAGTGAGCGATCTACACTAAAAGAAAACAAAAAAGGAAAAATAGTAGGTGCTGTTAAGTGCTGAGGAGAAAAATACAGCGGGGAAGGGGGATGGGTCGGACCTTGAGGCCACTGTGATGACTCTGAGCGAGATGGGGAACTCATTCTAAGGTTTTACAAGGATCCCTCTGGCTGTTGTATTGAGAAAAGACTGAAGAGGGGGTGGGATGAAGGGGGATAGAGCAGGGCTCCCACTTCCTCACAAGGTTGTCAGGGCCTCTGTCCTGGGTGTCCTCCCCCTCCAGCCCCAGCCCCCCAGGGGGTTCCTGTGGGTAGCCAGGTATGAGAGGGCACTCCCTCCAAGCCTCATCCAGCTCCACTGGTCCCACCAAGGTGATCTGGTTTAAGGGCACATCCCTGCAGGTCTCCAGGCCTGGCATTGCCTCCTACCTGACTCCCTCCAGGCCGCCTGCCCATCTCCCCTCCCAAGGCTCTGGGGAGGACAGGAGCCCTGCAGAGCAGTGATCTATGTATCAGGAGCAAGGGAATTAACGTTCCCAAGCTGTAATTATACCTTCCACGGGTGACACCTAAGGAAGCATCTTTTTATAAAAGCAGGTAAATTGAAGGTTTATGGGATTGTGGGGATTGGGTGTATTTTTAGCATGCTCCCCTCACCGCCCCTGATTGCCAGAACCCTGATAATTGCTCTGCTGCCAGTGCTCAGTGTGGGGCTGAGGGATGGTTGTGAGTGGGATCTGGGAGGCACTGAGAACCTAGTTAAGCCCAGTGAGAATCTGGGAAAGAAGCTTGGAGAAACTCCCCCTGATGAGGAAATTACGGGAGGAGTCATTCATGAGTGGGTGGGGAGTACATTTTTAAATTATATATGCATCAATAGTAATAATAGTAACAATAATAGTAATGATGGCTAACCCTTATATGGTACTTATTACATCCCAGGCAGTATTCTGAGTGCTTTTTGTGTATTAACTCATTACTCCTCACAATAATCATATGAAGTAGGTACTGCTATTATTACCATTTTGCAGATAAGAAAACCAAGGCACTGAAAGTTCAAGTATAATTTTGAGTTAGACATTGGAGATACATATACACATCTATACACACATAAAAGTTTGCTGACTTTAGCCATGAATGAATGAATCGCCTCACTCTGTATTCCCCAGATGTTTACAAAGAAGCCTAAATCTCAGCCAATCAGAAAGCTCTGAAGTTAGGAAGTCCCTACCCTTTGGGGCAGGGCCTCTGATCACACTTCCTGTTCCTGTCTAAGAGCGGGATGTCCCCATTCAGTACAAAGTCAGCCATCTTGGTTGGTGGGGAGCACCACCATGTCCTTAAGCACAGAACATGGGAGGATGAGGCTGTGATGAGATGTTTGAGGAGCTGAGAGCAGGGTCCCTTGAGCTTACAGGGTCTTCTGTCCATTTAGGGAACTGGTTGGAATAGTGGATCTGCTGACATTGGAGAAAATGTGGAGAGAGAGGAAGAGGAAGAGGGAATAGGGTCTCCCTAGATATTTTCCAGTGGCTGCTGGTGTCTAGGGATACCACTTCTCCAGCAAGGACGTCAGCATAGAGAAGGCACAGAAAAGAGAGAGGCAGGGGGGAAATGTGATTTTTAATGCAAACCTCGGTAATCAGCTATTTGTGATGGAATTTTATCTGTACTGGTCTCTGAGGGATGCGAAGCGGGAGTGAGGGAAGAGGGGTCAGAAATTAGTATGCAGAAATATCTGATCAGCCAAAGTAATTTTCTTTAATAATTGTATTCATACTGCCTGCTCTCTGCTCACTAGAAGAATTAAGTATTTAATAGTAATATATTTCATCTGGCAGTGGTTCCATTTCGTTAGGAACCGCGATGCCTTGTTGGGGTATGTGGGTGGGTGGAGGTCTGGTAGGGGGACAGGTAGGAGGTGTCAAAGCAGAAAGAAATAGATAAGCGAGGAGGGGAGTGGGTATAGGTGGGCAGGAAAGGAAGAAGGGAAGCTGTGTGCCAGAGTGAGCCCGACGACCCTCCGCGATGCTACGCAAGTGCTTTCATTGCTGTCCTCTGGTGGTAGTTGATACGCCCCAGAGGGCCCCAGTCCTGACCCAGTTCCTCAAGCTTCATCCCTAACCGCCACAGCTGGGTTCTTCTTTCTGACCTCTGATCTGTCCCTACCCCCAGCCCTGAGACTCTCCCAAAGACTGATAGAGGAGCTGGGTGGCAAGTCCTGCTGGAGTTAGCAAGACAGTGACCCCCAGACCATGCTCTGACCCTCACGTCCAAGCTTCTGGGCAGATTCCCGGGGCTGCCTCTATGTATTTCCCAGGCTCATGCCGTTCCTGGCTTGTGCCTGAGTAGGGCTGGTACAGAAGAGAGAAGCTGGCTGGAGAAGCTGACAGCTGCCTCTCTGCCCCGGGGCTGCAGGAGCAGTGTGCTTTAACTACTACATGATTTTAATAGTTAAAAAGCAGGCCCAGTGCGTTCCAGGGACATAATTGATGATACCTAGTGCTTGGGAATCCGATCTCCATTGAAGGCACTTGGAGAAGCTTTTCGCGTTTTTTGACAGGCTCTGTGAGCCCAGCTGCCCCAGAGGAAAACACCAGTGAGCAAGGCGCAACTACATTGCCCGATGAGATGGAGACACAGACAGGGAGGACCGAGCTGCAGATAGCAGAGTTCAGCTTCTCGCTGTTCTTTTAAGATCAGGCTCCACAAACTGATGTGCAGTGATGCTGGCATTTCCAGGCACCTGACAGGCTGGAATTAAACACCTGTCCATTAAACTGACAGCCCCAGGAAGGAAAGAGATGGGGAGAAAAGGGAGGTGGGGGGGTGGTGAGCTGTGAATCCAACCACAGGCTGGCTCCTTCCCCTCAGGAGGCAATGTCCTGCTGCAGAGAGAGGTCAAGGTGGGAGCAAGCGGCATCTCTGGGTCCCCACTCTCTAGTTTCTGAGGTGGAGTGTGGGCAAGGCCCACGGCAAACCGGTATTTAGACGTGCACATTGGGGATGGAGAAAGGAGCAGGTGACATCCCCAAGAGGCTGGTGGAGCCGCGAGATTTATCCTCATTTACTCAAAGCTCCAGCTCAAAGGCGTGTCATGCTGTGGCAGCCTCCCTGGCCTCTTCTACACGCGTGCTCTTCGTCTGCTCTGAGCCGTTTAGGCGTGAACTAGGTGCTAGGCAACCCATCCCGGGCCACCCCGAGACACCTCTTGGGCTGTTGCTGAACATTTGAGTGGGTCTGTCCTGGCTCCCCAACTCAAGTGTAAGCTCCTAGAGAGAAGGAAGCTCGTCTTCTACTTCCTAGATTCTCCCTTACAGTGCTCTAGCATGTGTACTAGTGGGTGAGGGTGGGGTGGAATGGACTTATGGATGGATGGATGGATGGACATAATACTGAGAGCTGGGTGGTATATACCAGTGTGCCTGTACTGGCTGTTAACATTTCCATACTGGTTAGTCAATAGTCACTGCCCCTAGCCCATTGAACACCCAACTCCCCACCATCCTAGCCACTGCCCTGGGACTTACTGGACTGCCCCAAGATTCAGCAGCTAAACGTTAGCACCTGGCCCAGCAGGGGACCTCCAGGACCCTGCTCCATTGCTATGACCAGCGTTGATCCCAGTGGGTCAGTATACGGGCTTATTAGTTTAACCAACACCCTTGGGTGGGTGGAGGAACAGAGGCCAAGACTGAATATTAAGATTAGATGATTTGGGGGAAGGCAGGACAGGAAGGAAACAGAGAGAGACAGAAATGGCAAATAGCTTAGCGGGTGGCCAGGTTTTGGTTTTCACACCGGCCACCACCTTGGGCTTGTCACTTGAGTTCTCTGAACCTCAGTTTGCTCACCTCTTGAGTGGGGACAATGTCTGCCCTGCTCCGTTAGAGGGTGTGTGTGCCCAGTTGGAACCTCTCCCTCAATCCTGTGCTCGTTATTCTTTGCTGTGTGCCTCCCCCTCTCTCTAACAGATGATGAGCTTCTTGAAAACAAGGATGCTGGGGCCAACATCTTTATATCCCAGCGTGTGCTTGGTAAATATTTGTTGAACGGATGGATGCAGGAGTAATGGAGGAATGAACGCAAGAAGGAACCGACTCTGAAGAGTGTAATGGGAGGGGGCTTGCGAATGGGGGAAGTTAGTACAAACTGGATAGGGAAGGAGGGAAAGGAGACCTTGGCATGGTGCTGCCAGGTACAAGAAGGGATCCTCTCCCACCTTTGGCCCACCCCCCATATGCCACCTGCCTACCCTGGTGAAGCCCAATTTTCAGGTGCACCAGGGCAGCATATGTTGGCAGAGAATGGGCCCCCGATGGCACAGGGCAGACCCAAGTGTTAGTAATGCCACTTTATCCAGCTTCCCAGGGTGCAAGACAGCAGTCTCTGGAAGAGCCAGGTATGAGACGTGGGGTTTCCCAGAGGGGCCAGGGGAAGTGTCAGGGGAGTGAGACAGGGAACCAGAAAGGCCAGAAGGGCCAAGGAACACATCCAGCCTTGAACTTAAACCCTGCCCTCCGCCCTCATCACACCACTCAGCCTGTCCCTTCTCAGATCCTCAAAGCCTGCCGGCCACTTCTTCCAAGGCCTCCCCTTCAAGTCCAGGGCCCGTCCAGAAGGCCAGGGCTCTACCTGCAAATCCCACCATCTCAAGGTCCACACTCTGGAGAAGAGCTCCCTGCATGATCTCAGCCTCCTCCCAGCTCAGGACCACACAATGCAGCACTTAATTCTTTCCCGTCTGGCCTGATTCTCCATTTGCTGGCATGAGTGTGCACTTCCCATGGGGGCAATCTCCCACGACATCCATCACCCTCTGACTGCCAGGGCTGATACAGGTGATCTGTCCGGCTGGGCCACCATCCTCTCCTTCAGGGATTCCAGCGAGAATGAAGCCGCCAAAGTTGTGGGGTGGACAGCAGCTTGCTGGACCAAAGTGTGAGCATGGCTGTAGGCCTGCCATTCATCACGTGTATGTGAGCATGGATGTTAGAGTCAGACTGTCCCGAGTTCAAATTCCAGCTCTGTCATTTGTTACCTGTGTGACTTTGGACAAGTTATTTAACCTCTGAATCTCACTCATCGGCCCTGCCCCCTTTAAAGGATTGTCTTGAGGATTGAATGAGAGGAGGGGTGTGAAAGCTCCCTACAACTAAAATGATACACAAATGCACAGGAGCCACGTGGTTTTATTGGTATCATTGTTAATGATCATCACTGGTTTGGTTCCTGCAGCTGAGAAAGCAGGAAGGAGCGACGGCCGGATCTTATTAAGCTTCTGCCATGGAGCAGAATGATAATATAGCATTTATCACTGGGTGGGGTCGGGGGAACGCATAGAGGGAGGAGGGAATGGAAGGAGGGTGATAGGGAGGGAGGGAGGAAGCAGAGGGAGACCAGCATTGGCTTTGGATCCAGTCCTGGCTCCCCCATTATCACTAATTGGAGTGGCCATCACTGAGTGGCTCAACCTTTCAGTGCCTCAGTTTCCCCATCTGCTCATGATCCTTCCAGCACCTTCTGCAAAGAGTCAGAGAACCAAAGCGTCTCAGACCTCCTTTCCAGCCAACCCCTTCCTCGGCCAGCCTCATCTCTACAGGGAGTCAGCCCCCTAATGTTCACTTTCTGGACCCCTGGGTCTTCCACTCCTTTCCTCCCCCCGACCCCCACCCATCTCCTCACAGGGGCATCCCGGCTCCAAGCCTGTGTTTGCGAGCTCACCAGGAACTGCAGGACATGGGCCTTTCTCTCTGCCGTAATGAAACCCTTTAATCATATTCAAATAGGTTACTGTTCAGGGGGAAAATAGAAATATGGATTTGATAGCAATAAATTTCCCTGGCTGGCTAAGCCCAGTTCTTAATTGTCCTGTCCCAGGGCTCACACATTTCATTGTTCGTTAGGTGCTTAAGTCCCCACTCTCATTTTGTGGCGGTGACATTACCGTTGATGGCTCTAATACTCTCATAATTTGAAAGGGGATTTGCATGATAGAACGCAGAGTATTAAAAGAAAAAGAAAAAGGGGAGAGAGAAAAATGGGGGGGGCAAGATGGGAGGAGGAGCTCGGAAGGGAAGGGGGACGTCAAGGGGGGAGGGGGGCGGATGAGGAACTCAATCCGGCTTTCACTTTAAAAAAGTCACTCTCTTCAAAGTCAAATCATTGTTTTCATTAAAGTAAAAAAAAAAAAAAAAAAAGGGAAGAAAGAAAAAAGCCGAGGCTGCACATTGGGCTGACTGGGCACGGGGATTCCTTATTGTTCCTAATTGTTATTAATTATTATTATCCGGCTGTGCAAGGCTCTGTGGACGTGATGTACCCAATGTCCTTGGGGTGGAGCTGGGGGGGTGTCAGGGGAGAGGCTGACTCCGGATGGGGGGATTTGCTCTTGGGCCACAGGAAGACGCAGGTGCCCACCTTGTGGCTGATGCCAGGAGGAGCCAGGTTTGGGGAGGTGGAGGGGAGAGGGGACACTTTCCTAGAAAGAATGCCTCTGTCAGAGGAATCTAAGCCTCCTGGGTCCTGGCCAACTCTTCTCGAGTTTCCTAGAAGTTTCTTCTTTCTAAAAGCCAGTGATTTGGACACCACCAGCCTTGCTGGACACGAGACAATTCTGGTCACTGGTGGGGTCTTCCAAGTCCCTTTTGCAAACTGGATTCCCCCCCTCCTGCTTGCCCCAGTCCAGAACTGGGAGGCCTTGCACAAGTCTGGCTGGATTCCCAAAGGGGCCTCTCCTAACTCCAACATTAGGGTCAGTGTATGCTGGGGCCAAGCTGCCCTTTCCTCCCTGCTGGGGAGCCTCAGGTTCCCACGACATCCCAACCCCCCCCCCACACACACACTTAGCATCTTTCTACCTAGGGGAACATAAGTTCTAGAAATCACTGCAGCCCTGGGTTTCCGGGGTTTGAGGGATGGCTAATTTAGCCTTCGTTGTGGTAATGGGTCTGTGTTTCAAGTAGGGCCACCCCTGGGGATTCTTGAATCTCCTCAGATATGGAAAGTGTGTGTCATTTGGTCTTTTTGGACAGATGGTGTGAACGTGCCTGGGAGCCTTGCAGGGAGCTACGTGGAATGTGTGGGCCGGGCACTGATTATGAGGGGACGAGGAGTATGGCCAATCTGGGCTCATGAGTTCAGGTGCATGGGCCCCCGCCCTTCGCGCAAACCCCACCCCTCCAGTTCTGTCACTTTCTAATCATCACCGCCACTGGCCCGGGTACGCTCCCTCAGGGGACAGAGTGGGGCCCTCCAGAGAGCAGTGACACAACCAGGCTGTGAACTGCTCACACCTGCCTGTACCTCTTGGGTTCCTGCCTGGCCCAGCCTCACCCCTCCACTTCCCAGGGACTCTCTTCTGGATTAGGACTTAAGTACCGTTTTTTGTTGTTGTTGTTGTTGTTGTTTTGCGGTACGCGGGCCTCTCACTGTTGTGGCCTCTCCCGTTGCGGAGCACAGGCTCCGGACGCTCAGGCTCAGCGGCCATGGCTCACGGGCCCAGCCGCTCTGCGGCACGTGGGATCTTCCCGGACTGGGGCACGAACCCGTGTCCCCTGCATCGGCAGGCGGACTCTCAACCGCTGCGCCACCAGGGAAGCCCTGGATTAGGACTTTAATTCAAATAAATTCTGGGATTGGAATAAAAGCCGTCTGCAGAGAACTTATTCACCCTCCTTCTTTCCCTCCTTTTGGCCTGCTACTGGGATTCGGGGTGCTTGGGAAAGCACACCCTCAGGGCCGCCTCCGTCCTTCCCTATCTGCTAGCCCACCCTGCTGCCCCTCCCCACTCACTCCCCCTTACTCAGAGCCCAGGACCACCATCAGGGCTGGCGGACACCCAGTTCCTGAGGGATGGGTCTAGGACTGGCTTCTCCAGACGGGGTGGCCATTGCTCAGCCCTCTGCAACTGCAGAAATCTAGATTAGCCTCCATTTAATGGGGCTGAAGCTGCAGGGTGAGGGAGGAAGGGGCAAAGCACAAGAGGAGGTGATGGCGGAAAAAATCTAGATCACCACAGAGCAAACTTGTCTACACCAGACTGTAAAACCCAGGTGTCAACACATTCCTTATTGGTTCTTTTTTATTGTGAGGATCCAAGTGGGGGATGGACCAGTGACAGCACCATCTTCATCTCTCCCTCCGCACAAGGATGGCAGGCCCTGGCCCTCCCCTCCCCTCCCCACCACCACCACCAGGAGTGATGGAATGCCACGGACCCAGCCTCTCTGCTCCCCAGCCTGACTCCTGGACTCATAACATTTTAGACATGAAGGGCCTGCAGTTTGAAGCCGCCGGGTAATGAACTTTGTGCCCCTCTCCCTGTATCCCACCCTCAAGCCCCGCAAGGAGAAGCTGTCTCCAGGAAAAGGGTAAAAAATAAAAAGCCAGAGAGACAAAGTGATTCTTAAATATTTTCCTTCTTTGCAGTCACTCAGGGAGGAGGGGGTGAGGGGTGAGGGAGGCTGGAAGGGGGAACAAAGGGGTTTAATAGGCTCCGGTGACAGCACAGTGTCCACATTGGGAAAAGATTAATGACGAAAATTAATCGCCTGACCTTTCTTTCCAGGAGCTGGAGGTGAGGCGGGCCATTAAAGCCTCTTATGTTGTAATTAACGTTGGAGGGGAGAAGAGAGCTGCCTTCAGAATGGATGTGATCATTTAATTAGGCTCAGGCGTAGGTGCCACAACAGGTCCGGAGAAGTCATATTTTAACTATAGCTTTAAATTACACAGGCCGAGTGGGGATGGCAGAGTTTGACGGCAGGAGAGCCTGCCGTGGAGCTCAGGAAAACAATTACATAAACACCCCCAGTGAGGGAGAGAGACGGTGACAGAGAGACAGACAGACAGACAAAGAAACCAGTAGGTGCTGACCAATGGGAGAGGACGGGGAGCGGGAATCATACTGGGAAAAACGCTGCTAAGAGGGGCAAAACTGGGAGTCACGTGAGAGAGAGAAAAGTGAGATTGCCAAGAGTTAGAGTGGCCTGGGGAGGGTGTGTGTGTGTGTGTGTGTGCGCGCGCACACACACGCGGGTTCTGGGGCGAGTGCCTCCGAGCACCCTCACCTCCGACCGCATTCCACAAATACATCCCGACCTTCGAGAATCTCGCAAAGACGCTGAGCTTAGAAGGCAGAGAAACCCAAGCATTTCAGTCCGCCCAGGCCCTCGCGGGACGCCTCTCTCCCCACAGTCTCGCTACCGAGCTTGAGCGAGAGGAGACGCCCCCTTCCTATAACCTGGAGAGTCTGGGGGTTCCCGAGCACTTCGTTGCGCCCGCGTCCTGAGGGACGAGCAGGGCCCGGCCGCGTGTCCTCGGGCCGGTGTCTAGGCGCGGGGCTCCGGGACGCGGGGTGCAAAGCCCTGCAAGACAGCGTGAGCGAGAGGGGTCGGCGCCAGGCAGGCGAAGTTCAAGGCCGGGGCACTGCGAGGCGCGGAAGGGGGAGGACCCGCAGTCTCCGGGGCGCTGGCGCCGGCTAGTTGCTCAACCTGCGGGATTAGCCACTGGGCGGGAGGAGCAGGACCGTCGGAAAACCGCGAACAGACGCTTCCGCGCAGGGAGAGGGGAGGGGAGGACAGGAGAGCCTGTGGGGAGGAGGAGGAGGTACTGGAGATGCGGCCCAGGCCGGAGCGGATCCAAGCGCCGAGGGCCCCTCAGGGCTTTTGCGGAGCGCTTTGATAGGGTGGCCGGCCGCCGCCAGCTTTGTTCTGGACAGTGGGTGAGGGGGGGAGCTGATTCCGGTGTGGGTCCAAGAAAGACTCAGGGTGCAGCGCTGGGACACCTGGGTCACTACTGTGCTTCCAGATGCTGGTCCCTCTTGCCGCTTCCTGGGCCCCCGGGGACTGTGGTGACCCCACGATCCCCTCCCGCTCTAGAAGGGATGCAGTTGTAGACGTGCAGCAGGGTGGGACTTACCTTACCCTCCAAAGGGCTTCTGGGTCCTCCAGGCACTGGGCTGAACCCAAGCCACCAACTTTTAAGGCCTGGCCTGAAGTTCACGGCTCCCTCCTCCCACCATCTGTGTTAGAAGAAGACAGGTATGAATGAGGAGAAAGACAGAGACACCCCCCAACTTCCTACTCATTCACTAGCCCCCAACCCAGATCGTCAAGCTACAGGACCCTGCCTCCTGCCCCACCCCCAGGGCAAAACACAAAAGGTGCCGAATGGTCACCTATAGGGCACTTTTATCCCACAGAGCAAAGCGGAGTTTCCATTTTGATTAGACGTCCACAAATTCTCCAGATTAGTGAACCTCTCAGTTGGAGCTTTGTCCCTGCCTGTCTGGTTAATTGATTGATGGATGGATTGATAGTGCAATGGGTCTCTTTGGTCTCTCTTGCAGCTCAGACCTCTGTCCTGAGAATGTCCAGCCTGCCCTGGGGATAAAGGAGGAGCTGTGGCCTGAGCTGGGGGTGGGACTAGGCAGAGGCACAGGCGGTCCAGATGGAGGAGAGTGTTCGTCTCCTCAGACCGGGGCTCCAGCTGGCCCAGGAGGCTTGGGGTCATGTCTTGGTTGTGACCTGGACTGCCTTTGCTGTATGGCTGACCTAAGGGCCCCAAAGCCCAAATGCAGGACTCCTTTGGCCCTAACCAGAGTCAGATGGGAAGACAGAGGCTGCCTGGCACCCGGAAGGCCAGATGGGGAGTGTGGAAAGAAAGTGGGAAGTGAAGAGGCAAGAAAGGGGGAGTAGGGGTTGGTGAACAGAGAAGAGAGAGGGGAGGAGGGAGGAGGGAAGGAGGAAGCCTGAGCAGGCCTACAGGCCGCCTTTGAGCCCCTTCACTGAGAACTGCCAGGGAGAGCCCCGGTCCCCACCCCCTATGTGGGACACTGCATCCCTCACAGAAGCCCAGCTCATAGGAGACCTCTTGTGGTACCTCCATGTCAGGTGTTCCCTTCCTCCCTCTACAAGGCTGTGGGCTCCAGGAATCTCTCTCCTGCCCCTCCCATTTTGGTTAGAATAAAATCTGAACTGATAAGAACTTCCAAGCCCTGCTCTGCCTCAGGTCCTACCTCCCTACTTCAGTCTCATCTCCCTGGTCCGTCCTCACCCTGCTCCATCCATCCCTCCCGGCCTTCTCTCTCTCCTCCAACTAGAATTTAAGCTCCATGAGGCCCAGGCCAGGCTGTCAGGTTCACCTGTATTCTGCAGAGCCTAGCATGGTGCCTAGCCCGTGGTAACCACCGAGTAATAAACATTTGTTGACTAAGCCAGTCTTACAGTTCTGTTCCTGCCAGCCCCCCACCCCTAGCTGGGCCTGGCACGCTCTCCCCTTATGGACCCCTAATGTCCTGCTTTATCTCCTCCTACTCTTTGTGATGTTTCCTTCCCTGCAGAGGCTGGAATTGAGTGTTTCTGGGAGGATCTCGTACGGGGCCACAAATTATCCTGCAGCAAAATTAAACGCTCCGCTTGGGATGTCGGACCCAAATGGCCAGAAAGCGCCGGGGCTCACCTGGCCAGCAAGTGCCCCATCCCGTCCTATCCAAGGCCCTGGTAGTGCCTTCCTGGAAAACGAGGGAGGAGAAGCAATTGGGGGAAACAGCTTTTCAAAATGGACATCAGCGTCCTCCCCTTCGGTGAGCTCAATGAGCTGAACAGAAGCATAGGGGCCCTGCCTGGAGGAATTTCGTTGGGAAGAGTCTGGGGGTGGGGGAAGGGAGGAGGGGATCTGCCTCTCCGTGAGAACAGCCCAGGCCCCGGCCTGTTTGTTTTTCTGTCTGACTGTTTGTTGGATGGGGGCGGGGAGATAAGGACATGGAAACAACCTTAAAATAACCTCAGCAATTCCCTAAGCACCGTGGGGTGGGCACAGGGGTCTAGCTTGGGGCTTGCAGCGTGGCTGAGCGGGGGTAGGGTTGTGGGCCATTCTGGCCTGTGTGTCTGTCTATCTGCACACGTGCACTGTGCTCTTGCCCTGTCCCCAGCCCCCGGCTTGCTCCCTGTGGGCTCTGGGTGAGCTGGAGTTGACTTCAGCCCTCTCAGCCAACACTAGCAGGAATAAATAATCCCATGACTTGAGTTAGGAGGCAGAGCGCCAAGGAGACGCAGCAACTGCATAAATCCTGAAGATGCGGGGCTCAGGTGGGCCCCACAGAGCACTCAGTTCAGCCCCCGGGAGTTATGAAGCCTTAATTCAACACTTGCCTCCTCCTCCTTTATTTCTGCCTGGTTGCGTCCCACGGAGAAGGTTGAATCCCGGGGACCCCTGCCCTGTGCCCTAGGAGGCTTGCAGAATGGGCTGGAAGCACAGCGATGCCAAGACTCTTTCTTGGGCCCCATGGACCCCACACTCCTCTCCTGGACTCCCCCTTCGGGACTCCCTTCTCCCCCATCCCCCCCCCCCACAGAGCATTCACAGCCAATCCCCAGAAGCAAGTCTCTCCCACCTAAGATTACACCCGCACCTACTCCTTCCCAGCACCACGAGGGCGTGTGGACCGAGGCCTAGGACTCTACAGCGAGGTTCAAGGTAATCCACCCTTCCGTATCTGGACCTCTCTTGGCCCCAGGGTCTTAGATAAAAGTGCAGAATGTGGAATGTTTGTCTTGAAACCTATGCCCTTCGATTGCCTGTCTCTAGACCTGGACTGGGGCTCCCACTCTGCCATCAGCCTTGCTCTGGGAGCTTGACCTTGAGCAAACAGATCGAGAGCGTCTGAGTTTTAAAAGAGGGACTTTTTAACCCAAAGGTTTTGTCATTAGGTGGATGTGTGAAGACGGGGGATATTTCTGGAGAGGGACTTTCTAACAGATGGCCCCTGGTCTTGGAAGACCCCTTCAAACAACAGATATCCACCAGTTGGCCCCTTAACTTTCCAAAGAATGGGCTCTCTGCTGTCATCACCCCAAACCCAAAATAGTTGGTGTTGGAGTTTTTAAATGTTTCTAAACTCAGGGAGACTGGGCCCCAAACTGCCGAATATAAAATCATTTTCCAATCAGACTTGAAAAGAGCATGTCATTCATTCCTTCGGGCATTAAACATTTATTGAGCAACAGATGCAAAGCACTGGGCACCCACGCTAAGATCAAAACCAAGATAAGTAAGACAATCGAGATTCCAGCTGTAGATGATGGTTTTCATCTCAGAATAGGAAGTCAGTATAGCTGTTCAGTGAGATAGAGATGGAGACAGGTAAAGGAATGGGATAGGGACAGGGAAGGGATAAGAGTGGAGCTAGGGGCTTCCCTGGTAGCGCAGTGGTTGAGAGTCCGCCTGCCAATGCAGGGCACGCGGGTTCGTGCCCCGGTCCGGGAAGATCCCACATGCCGCGGAGCGGCTGGGCCCGTGAGCCATGGCCGCTGAGCCGGCGCGTCCGGAGCCTGTGCTCCGCAACGGGAGAGGCCACAACAGTGAGAGGCCCGCGTACCGCAAAAAAAAAAAAAAAAAAAGTGGAGTTAGGCTTTGGCCCTTCCCTTCCCCTTGACCCCATGGGGCAGATATACCCTCTCTCTCTTGCTGGATGGCTGATGTTCATTGCCTTTTTCTCCACCCCAATTGCAACTGCTAGATTGGGCCTGAAGCTAGACTTGCAAATCACAGGAAGCGGGGTGTTCTGCAGCAAGTTACACAGGGGCTATTGTTGATTCATGGCTTCATTCATTCAACAGGTATTTCCCAAGCACAGCTTAACAGAAAACTCCTAAGCCACAGACGGATGAAGGACATCTCTATTCATTTGGAAAGATTTAGCCAGTGGTGGTGCTTGTCAGAGTGTGCGCAGCATCCCGCGAAGGGCCGGGCTGCAGGAGCTCAGCAGAGGAAGGCTGTGCTGATGTGGGCTGAGGGTGGGCGGCAAATGAGAGCTTCTGGGGGGAGGTAGTACTGCAGTTGTCTTTTGAAGGATAGGTATGGCTGGTACAGACTGGTACTGATATAGACTAGCACAGTGAAGGGAGAAAAACTTTGGCCTTCAGGAAACAGAAAGGATGGAGATGGAAAATAAAACATTAAGTTAGGCAAATGGGAATGAGAGGGAATGCTAAGTTTCAAGGGATGTTGGATAGACTGGTTTGACTGGACCCGAGTAGTTGGAAATGGGCCTGGAGAGGTAGGTGAATGGAGACCCGCTTGGAGATGACCTTGAGGCTGTGTTCGTCAGCCATCACCACAGTAATGCTGCCTAGCAAATCACATGAACATGAACACTCATGGTTTACATCAAGAAGTCTTTGTTTCTCTCACTCACAAATTGTGGGTGGGGCTCAAGACGACTCCATAGTCTCCTTGGACCAGCATGGCCATCACAGGAGTTCAAGAGACCAAACCTAACCCCACATTTTTTTTTTTTTTTTTTTTCAATACGCAGGCCTCTCACTGCTGTGGCCTCTCCCGTTGCGGAGCACAGGCTCCGGACGCGCAGGCTCAGCGGCCATGGCTCACGGGCCCAGCCGCTCCGCGGCATGTGGGATCTTCCCAGACCGGGGCGCGAACCCGTGTCCCCTGCATCGGCAGGCGGACTCCCAACCACTGCGCCACCAGGGAAGCCCACCCCACATGTTTATTCCTATACCCTGGCCACATCCACTGACATGCCATTGGCCGAAGCAAGTCAGATGACCAAGCCCACCCTCACGGTGGTGGGAAAGTAGAGTCGCGTCACAGAGGGTGCGGCTGTAGAACCCCTTTGCAGGGAGTGAGGAATTGGGACAGCGATCCAGCCTCGGCTGCTAGGCAACAGCCACTGAAAGCGCCTAAGCAGTGGAGTGCTATGAGTAACACCCTATGGGTGCCGGATTCCTCAGTTTCTGAAGCTCTTTCCCAGATACTACCTCATTTTCATCTTCCCAACAGTCCTCTGAAGGTGATGTCATCGCATTTTTCAGATGGCAACGAAAGATTTAAAGAAGCACTGTGGCTCAGCCAGATGACACGGCTGGAAAGACGTGGAGCTGAGATTTAAACTGGGATCTTTGGGCTCCAAGCCTGCTCCCCCCACCCCCACCCCCACCCCCACTGCTGATTTAGAAAGATGGGTCTGCTGTTGTGTGCAGGATGGGGAGAGCTGGGAGAGGCTGCAGATGGCTGACAGCTGAGAGATGAAACGGCCGTCCCAGCCCTGTGAGGAGCCCTAGCTCGGCTGGAGGCAGACGAGGGGAGACGATGGTCTAAGGGGTTTTTTGGTTTATTTTTGCATTTTCTTCCTTTATGGAGGTATAATTTTCATAGAGTGAAAAACACATAGATCTTAAGTGTGCGGTTGATAAGTTTTGTCCAATATAAATGAGTTATCAACACCCCAGGTCGAGGTAGAGAACTTTTCCATAATCCCAGACAGTTTCCCTGGTGCCCCTTTCCAGCCAATCCTCCTTCCCCCAGGCAACATTTTTTGGATCCCTTATCACCAGAGATTAGTTTTGCCCGTCTCTGTACTTTATATAAATGGAATCCCAGGGTACATTCTCTTTTGTGTCTGGCTTCTTTCACTCAATGTAGTGTCTTGAAGATTCATCCATGTTGTTGCATGTAGCAGTAGTTAATTTTTTTTTTGCGGTACACGGGCCTCTCACTCCTGTGGCCTCTCCCGTTGTGGAGCACAGGCTCTGGACACGCAGGCTTAGCGGCCATGGCTCACGGGCCCAGCCGCTCTGAGACATGTGGGCTCTCCCCGGACCAGGGCACGAACCCGTGTCCCCTGCATCGGCAGGCGGACTCTCAACCACTGCGCCACCAGGGAAGCCCAGTAGTTAATTTTTAATTATAATGCCTATTCCATTGGATGATTTTACCACAATTTAATCCTTTTTCCTGTTGGTGGATATTCGGACCGGTTCTTTCCAGTGTTTGGGCTATTACTGACCGTGCTGACATGAACATTCTATCTAGTACAAGTCCTTGTGGACGAAGATGCTCACTTCTCTTTAGGTATATCCCTAGGAATAGAACTGCTAGGTCAGAGAGAAGGTGTATATACAACTTCAGTATTTGGAACAATTTTGGAACAATTTTCCAAGCTGGTTTTACCATCTTACACACCATCTGCAAGGTAAGGGTTTCAGTTGCTCCCCATCCTTGTCAACATTTGGTAGGGTCCATCCGTTTCATTTTAGCCGTTTAGTGAGTGTGTTTCATTTTAGCCATTTAGTGTCTCATTGTTGGAAGGTCCATTTTCAGGTCCAGTTCTTCTCTCTCCTGCTCTGCTCTCTATCTCAGGGGGCTGCTCCCCTAGACTGCTCTTACCAGCTCCTGTATCAGCTGGCTGCTGGCCAGGTTCAGCCAATAGGAGGCACTGGCAGGAGACTGGAGGGCAGGAAGAAGAGAAAAGCTAGAGTATTTTTATCCCCTCTTGTGTCTCCAGCCACATCTCCTCCACGGCTCCAGCTCCTGGCCTACAGACCACCATGGTTGCAGCTTCTGCTGGATAACCCCCATCCCTGTGTTCCAAAAACACCACCTAGCACTTACTCTCCTTCTGTCTTGCTTCATTTTTCTCCATAACGTGATTATCTTCCTTCATACTTTTCTTTATGCATTTTACTTATTTCTATGCTAATGGCCTTTCTCCATCAGAAAGGAGGTCCATGAGGGCATGATTTGCTGTCTGTTTTCTCCCTGGCTGAAACTCCAGTGACCAGTGACTAGAGTAGGCAACCAAACATCTGTTGAGTGACTAAATGTGGGCAGAGGAAACAGGAAGTCCTCAAATTCTGAACGGAAACACCAGAGTCAGAACTCCACAGGGCATCATTAGATCCTGTCACTGGAGTTCGGTGGGTCATAGAATCCCAGCTGAAAGGTGAAGGGAGCTGCTTCATCCCTCTGCTTCCATTTTCCTCCTGTGCCAGACCGCTTCCCAGGAAGACGTGGGCCAGGCAGATTTCAGGACCTCACACACTGAGAGCTCTGCCTTGGACACTGTACAGGGACCCAGAGGGCTGCTTCTGAATTTAGCTGTCAAAGGACACATTTGGACACAAAAGCCCTTTTGCATTAAAGTAGATCTTTCATCTGGGAGTGGATGAGGTCAAAGGTCAAGATGGTGCTAGCCCAGGTTTTAAAAATGAATCTTGGGCTTCCCTGGTGGCACAGCGGTTAAGAATCTGCCTGCTAATGCAGGGGACACAGGTTCGAGCTCTGGGCTGGGAAGATCCCACATGTCACAGAGCAACTAAGCCTGTGGGCCACAGCTGCTGAGCCTGCGCTCCAGAGCCCACGAGCCACAACTACTGAGCCCGCGAGCCACAACTACTGCAGCCTGAGTGCCTAGAGCCTGTGCACCACAACAAAGAGTAGCCCCCGCTTGCTGCAACTAGAGAAAGCCTGCGCACAGCAACAAAGACCCAACGCAGCCAAATAAATGAATAAATAAATTTACAAAAAAAAAAAAAAAGCGCAATGCAACACCACCATACATCCAGCAAAGTGGTTAAAAGAAAAAGAGAATATAAAGTGTTGATGAGGATGTGGAGCAAGTGGAACTACGATGCATTGCTGGTGGGAATAGAAATTGGTTCATCAATTACTGAGAACCGTTGGCATTATCTGATAAAACTGAACACATGCACTCTCTATGACCCAGAAATTCTACTTGCCGGCAAATGTTCATAGCAATGTTGGGTCTTTGTTGCTGCACGCGTGGGCTTTCTCTAGTTGCGGCGAGTGGGGACTACTCTTTGTTGCGGCGCACAGGCTTCTCACTGCGGTGACTTCTCTTTGTTGCGGAGCATGGGCTCTAAGTGCTCAGGCTGCAGTAGTTGCAGCACGCAGGCTCAGTAGTTGTGGCTTGCGAGCTCTAGAGCGCAGGCTCAGTGGTTTTGGCCCATGGGCTTACTTGCTCTGCGGCATGTGGGATCTTCCCGGACCAGGGCTCGAACCCGCGTCCCCTGCATGGGCAGGCGGATTCTTAAGCACTGTGCCACCAGGGAAGTCCCAAACCTCAACAGTTTTAGAATGCAGAATAAATTGACGTATATTCAAGCGATGGAATACTACAAAAGAATGAGAAAGAATGTGTTATAAATACACGCAACAATGTAAATGAATCTTCTAAACATAATATTCAGTGAAAGGAGGAAGAAGCAAAAAGTTTACATATCGAATGATTCCATCTATATGAAATTCTAAAGCAGGCAAAACAAATCTATGGTATTAGAAGCTCATACAGAAGAGTGGTTACTTTTGGGGGGCAGTGGGTGGGCAGTAACTGGCAACGGGAACCGTGTGATGTTCCAAGGTGTTAGTAAATGTTCTGTTTCTTCCTCTGAGTGTTGGTTCCATGGCTGTGTTGGCTTTGCAAAAATTCATCAAGCTGTACATTTATGATTTATGTACGTCTCTATGTGTATTGTACACCAATAAGAGGATTATTTTTAATAGAAGAAGGGTTAAACTGGAGCATTGGAGGCAAGTAACCCAGAGAGGGAGGATGGCGCAGGGTAGAAGGATGGTGGGGTGGGCTTCTGGACTTGCCTCTCTTGTAAAACCTCTTTCTCCTCGGGCATCGCAGCTATTCTTGGGTCCTGGGGCTGAGATGCATATAACGGAAACACAACAAGGGCAGGCCAGGAACACGGTCATGGAGGTGGAAGCCCAGCTCTGCTGTTACCAGAAAGCACGTCACCTCTCTGAACCTCAGGAAAATAAAGGGAACGCTACACTGGTTGTTGCAAGGAGCACTACAACAGCACAGGTGAACGAACCATGCAGCCAGCTGGTGCCAACTGGTGAGGGCTGCACCAACGGGGGCGACAGGGGAGTCATAGCACATGAGCATTTACTCCAAAGTATCCAAACAGCAGAAAAAGAGAGACACAATTTTAACCTGGAGGTGGCATGTGCCCCAGTGAGCAGGACATCATCTGACAGCCATCGCTCTTCCCCATCAGCCCAGCGAACCTCTCATGGCCGGGTCATCTCACTGTTCTTGGAGAGTCTTATGTTTATTTTATTTTTAAAAATTTATTTATGTATTTATTTTTGGCTGCATTGGGTCTTCGTAGCTGTGTGAGGGCTTTTCTCTAGTTGTGGTGAGCGGGGGCCACTCCTTGTTGCGGTGCGCAGGCTTCTCAGTGTCATGGATTCTCTTGTTGCAGAGCACGAGCTCTAGGCACGCAGGCTTCAGTAGTTGTGGCTCACGGGCTCAGGAGTTGTGGTTCGCGGGCTCTAGAGCGCAGGCTCAGTAGTTGTGGTGCACAGGTTTAGCTGCTCTGCGGCATGTGGGATCTTTCCAGACCAGGGCTCGAACCCGTGTCCCCTGCATTGGCAGGCGGATTCCTAACCACTGTGCCACCAGGGAAGCCCTGAGTCTCATGTTTAAAAGAGGTGTATTTTTCAATACACGAGGTCCCTAAAAGGAAGCCAGCTGCTTCTTCACTGTCTACTTCAGGATGGAGTGGAGAATGCAGGGCAGCAGAGAGGCCTCTGGAAAACTTCGGACTAGATGCAGTCTGTCCCCACCATGGTCTTGTCCCCGCTCCTCTCCCCCCAGCATGGCCCTGTCTACAAAGTCCCACTGCCCTTCAGCCGGGAATGTCCACCATCACCTTGGGAGACCGAGCACTCATTTCCTCCCAGACTCATTCCGCTCCATCTCCTGGAACCAGCACACCCCCAACCTCAACTCCTGCGTTTACGGCCATCATAGCTCTTCTCACTGGCTGCCATGGTGTGTTCCACCTCTAGGCAGGGAGCTTCTTGGGAGCAGGTTCTGTGTCTTATTCACCTTTGTGTCTTTGACACTCAGCACATAGGAAGCACAGAAAAGCACAGAAAAATAGATGTTTTCGGGCTTCCCTGGTTTCGCAGTGTTTAAGAATTCGCCTACCAACGCAGGGGACACGGGTTCTAGCCCGTGTCTGGGAAGATCCCACATGCTGCGGCCACAACTACTGAGCCTGCACTCTAGAGTCCGCGAGCCACAACTAGTGAAGCCCACGCGCCCTAGAGCCCGCACGCCGCAACAAGAGAAGCCACCACAATAAGTAGCCCGCGCACCGCAGCAAAGAGTAGCCCCCGCTCACTACAGCTAGAGAAAAGCCCACGCGCAGCAATGAAGACCCAATGCAGCCGAAAATAAATTAATTTAATTTAAAAAAAGATGTTTTCTAAAGAAGGAAAGGGGCACCATCCCATAACTAGAGTCAAATTATAAGGGATCTGCTAAACTCATTCACACGATGATGGTAAGCTATTGAATTCCAGGCATAGTTAAATAAAGGATAAATACCTTAACCCAAAATACTGATAGTGGCATTGATCGCAGACTGATAAGGGAAAATATATTTTAGCTGGGATCCCTCACAATGATACTCAGATGTCATTATCTGAGGAATCAGCTCTCCACTAGACCAGGTGACACATCTGTCATCATACCATCATCACCATCGCCCCTGGTACACCGGCCAGGTGTGCTGTCCTGTTAATCCTCCATGACCCTATGAGGTGGCTACTATCATCCTCCCCATCTTACAGATAAGGAAGCTGAGGCACAAAAAGATTAAGCAACTCATCCGGAGACACTGAACTGCTAAGCAGCAGAGAAGGGATCTGAACTGGGGCTGGTTGACTCTCAAGTCCATGTGCTAATCACCCAGCTCAGTGCCTTCCTACCATCCTGCCCAACCACCCTCTGCAGAGTGACTTAGGAGGTCAGGGTCCCAGCCTGCTGAGAGTCTTAGAGTTTAAGGTGAATGTCCTAAATTAAGGGTAAAACGTATATGAAGGCTGAGAGAGGAGGGAGAGGGCAAGCGGCAGCCCTTCATGTATGTGATAGGTGCCTGTGCTCACACCTGCGTGCATGTGCATGTGTGCATGTGCATACATGTACATACATGGGTCTGTGTGTGGATGCACGTGTGTGCCAGGGCCAAGGGGAGGGGTTGGCCAGTTAGGAGAAGGTAATCGATGTGAAGGCTCCTCACGTGGTCAGCACACAGTAAATATTTGCAGAATTGAATTGAAATGCTAACGAGAGGGCTCTCCAAATGTGCGGTGTTATTATTACTATTATCTCCAAATTGCAGGCTTTAGGAAAAGAGAGGCAGGTGGAGGGTTGGTGACAGGGCTGGCTGGCCTCCTTGCACCTCCCGACTGCATTGCGCTGACCCCCCACGTGGACTGTCTCTGGCTGGTTTTCCTCCAGAGTTGACTGAAGCAGGGAACTTGCAACCCGTCAGGATGGCAGTGACAATGACAGGGGTAACTAACAAGGAAGGAGCCCTCTGTGTGGGCTGGCCCCGTGCTCAGGGCCTGTTCTCCATTGCTCTTTCTCAGCAGCTGCTGAGGTGGGTACTATTCATTTCATTAGCATCTCCAAGGTGCGGAGGAGGAAGGTGAGGCTCAGAGGGGTTGGCCCAGAGAATGTGTGCACAGGTATTGAGAACAGCTAGCGGGCTGGGGCTGTCCTTTCTCCACCATCTATATCCCGAGTCCTCCTACACAAGACTACCACCTAACGGGTTAACAGGTAGTCAGGGCCCTGCAGTGGGCTGACTAGTGTGGAGCTGAGCCACGGGCCCTAGATCTGGTCAGCCCAGAGCCAGCACTTGGTCTCCCAAAACCTCGGTGTCCTCACTGGCAAAGGGGGAACGAATAGTCGCCACAGCAGAGGGTCGTTGTAATGAGAGGCTAACCCGTAAAACGCCTAGTGCCTAGTGAGCGCTCAGGGATGTCAGCTATTATTCTAAATGTGCTGAGTTTTCACTTGAATCTAACAGTCACTCCTTTTCTCACAGAGCAGTGAAGTTAGACACAGAGAATTGGTGCACGTTCAGGAATGATCTAGTCCAACCCCTTCTGGTAACGGGTAAGAAAGCTGAGGCCGGAAGAATAGCACCAAGGTCACAGGGCTCATACATGGCAGGGCCTGGATTCAAACACAGATTTTCTGCTCCCGGGGGCGGGGGGGCCTCTCCGCCTGCCAGGACTGCCTCGGGGCTGGCCTGAGGATGCAGAGGGCCTAGGACAAGTGGGGAGGATGCCAACACCCCAGCCTCCAGAGGAGAGAGGCAGCAAAGCGGAGGGGGCAGCATGGCTGCCACACCCTCCACGGGAGATGTCGGGAAAGGGGGCCAGAGTGGGGCGACCCTGGGGGCCACAACCTGGCCCAGCGGATGATGGGAGACAGAGTGTCTCTCGTTTAGGCCCAGAGTCGCTCAACCCTCCTTATCTCCTGGGGAAAAGCCCTGTCTTCTCCCCACTTACCCCTCCAACAGTTTGAGAGCCACTGACCAGGCACAGAGAGAGGGAGAGAGCGGGATCTCGGGCCCCACGCCGGCCCTCCACCCTCTCCCCTGCCCCTGCCCACCACTTTCCAAGGCCTGGGCCGTCAAACTCAGCCCCAGTCAGTCTCCGGGCTGCCACAGCGACCCAGAGCGCACAAACCACCCGTGTCACTGTGCCTCCTCCCCGGAGGTCCGAGGCCTTAAAACTTAATAGTCTCTCAAACGCTGTAACACTAGAGGCGGCTTTTATGGACTCAACAGGGGTAGTGTTAGGAAGGGCCGTCAGCCGCCTAAAGTGGGCCGCTTGCCCCCAGCCCCTTGCACACACTCGGAGGGCCTCCGGAGGGGCTCCGCCCCTGCCTTCTGACCAGGTTATTACAGAAGAGTTCTCTGCAAACAGGGGCCTAATGGGGGGTCGGGACCCCTCTGGCCCTGGCTCAATGGAAGCTAGGCAACTTTGCGGGGGGCGGTGCACTGGTCCAGGGGAAAGATCTTGGTGACTAAGGAGTGGGCAGTTGAAAGTGCCATGGTGTCAATGGGGAGCAGGTGGGGAAGGAGGGGAACTCCTGAGCCCTGGCCTCAGAGGTGTGGGGGGCTGGGAGGGACGGAGGGAGGGATGGGGAAGCCTTGCGGAGTCGGCAGGTGGGGGAGGGGGAGGGAAGCCCCCCCAAGCTCTCACCCCCACCCAGAGGAGCACAGGTTCTCGAGCCCGATCCAAAGGACCAGGCGGTGGGCTGGGAGCAAGGCCACGGTGTCTTCTGGGCCTCTCGGCTTTTTCCTTCTCTTCCAAGGGCCATATTTTTCTGTTGTCCCCTTTCTGCCCCCTCAGCAGGTACCTCCTGGTCCGTCCTCACCCTCCCCTCTTCCCTGTTCCCCCTTCTCATCCCACCTTACCTCTCATTACTGGGAGATCTCAAATAGGGATTCTGCCCAGTCTTCAGTAGAAGCAGGCAATGCCCCCCACAATAAATAAAATACTAAATAACACTAAATAAAATACCCTGGCTGACTTGCCAACACACACACACACACACGCACGCACACAGGCATGCTCACACACACACACGCAGGCATGCTCACACACACACATACGCAGGCATGCTCACACACACACGCACAGAGGCATGCCCACATACACACACGCAGGCATGCTCACATACGCACACGCAGGCATGCTCACAGACACACGCACGCAGGCATGCTCACATACACACACGCACGCAGGCATGCTCACACAGACACAGGCATGCTCACACACACACACACGCAGGCATGTTCACACACACACAGGCATGCTCACACACACACACACACAGACATGTTCACACACACACACAGGCATGCTCACACACACAGGCGTGCTCACACACACACACGCAGGCATGCTCACATGCACGCAGGCATGCTCACACACACGCAGGCATCCTCACACACACACGCAAGCATGCTCACACACATGCAGGCATGCTCATGTACACACACGCACACAGTCATGCACACACACACATGCAGGCATGCTCACACACACAGGCATGCTCACACACACGCAGGCATGCTCACACACACACACACGGAGGCGTGCGCACATACACACACGCAGGTATGCTCACACACACACGCAGGCATGCTCACATACACACGCACAGGCGTGCTCACACACACACGCAGGCATGCTCACACACACACGCACGGAGGCGTGCCCACATACACACACGCAGGCATGCTCACACACACGCAGGCATGCTCACACACACACACACGCATGGTCACACACACGCAGGCATGCTCATACACACACACGCATGCTCACACACACACACACAGACACACACACACACACAGGCACGCTCACACATATTTTCTTCATTACCTTCCCTAACACTGTCTTTCTTCCATCTTGAGTTCAGTGTTGTTTTTTGTCTCTTTTTGACCCTCCCCCTCCACTTCCCCTCAATTTATTCCAGCTGTGAAAACCTTTTTCCCATCTCCTCTGTCACCCTGGCAGATAGGTGAGTGGCAGGCAGAGGAGTCCACTCCGCAGCCACCGTTGGTAATTGACGCCAGATGTTGAGCTGGCCCCTGGCCCAGCCCCAGGCAGGGCTTCCCGCGCAGCCTCCTGCATCTGGGTGTGAAAGGCGAGCCACAGCCCAGCCTGGGTCTTTGTGGGATGCAGAGCCTGGCTCAGGGGACAAGGGTAGGGAAGGCTGGGACCAGGGGCTGCAGGAGGGAGGAGGCCGGGGAGCAGAGGGTAGGGGGTGGGAGCCCCTTGGAGGAAGGTGTGGGCCACTGACAGTTTGGTTGGCATGAGAGAAGCCAGGACAGTCCAGAGGCAAGAAGCTGAGAGCCGGCTTCCCTTGGCCACTTCTCAGCCTTTTTATTTCCTGGGGATGAAAGGTTTGCTGCTGCTGCTCCTTATAAGTATATGAATTTGGTAAAATACAAAAAACCAATTAGAAGACTCTAGGATTCTCCACGATGACTCTACTACTAATAGTAATGAAACCAGTTAACGTTTCTGGAGTATTTTAGGTGCTTTCTGAGTCATTGAACATGAATGCACTCATCCTGTCATTTAATGTTCGCAACAGTCCTGTGAGGAGGGGCCCATAATGGTCCCCATTTTACAGATGCAACAAAAGAAGCCTAGAACATCTAATTGGCCCATCTAGGAAGCGGTGGTACCAAGATTTGAGCCCAGACAGTCTGACCTCAGAGACCACATTAGGCTCTCAGGAAAGACTTTAAAATCTTCAAAGGTCAGAGGTAGAGGGAAGCTGGTCCCAACCCTTTTTAAAGGAGGACCGTAAGTCCCGAGATGAGAAGTAACTTGCCCAAGGACACACAGTGAGTCAGCCCCGAGCAGGGCTGAATCCCAGGGCTGCTCTCCTTGTTCAGAGCCCTTATTGTGACACCACAGTTCTGACTCAAGTCTCCACACCCTTGGTCCAGAGCCAGGCTTCCTGGAGGAGGTGCCTTTTGTAGGACTTGGAACAAGACAAGGATCAGAGACTTAGGCAGGAGGAAACACTTTCAGTGGAGAGCCTTCTGTTCAAAGGTGGGGCTGGCAGACAGCATTAACGGTGTCTCTAATGCTAGGCACTGTGGTCACAATGGGGACTTAGAGACAAACCCTGCCCCCCCCCCAAAAAAAAGGGGAAAAAAGCAAGGTAAGTGGGATAGGGAGGACCATGGGGGCAGCAGCATGCTGTTTTAGATATAGTGGTAAGGTGATGTTTGAACAGTCCTCAGCTGAGGGAAGGAACATGTGTGGATATCTGGGGTAAGAATGTTCCAGGCAGAGGAACAGCAAGTTCAAAGGCCCTGAGGCAGGAATGTGCTTAGCTGGTTAATGTGCCCAGAGTGCAGGGAGCAAAGGAGAGAATAAGTAATAGGACGCAAGTCAGAGAAGGGAAGGCGGCAGATCACGTCGGGCGCCATGGCTGTTGTAAGCGCTTTCACTCCCAGTGCAGTGGGAGCCAGTGGGGGATGCTGAGCGAGGGGTGACACGGGACCAGAAGCACAGCAGTGGAGGTGGTGAGAAGTCATCGAATTCTAGATGTATTTTGAAATTACAGCCAACCTGATTTCCTAAAGTTTGGGTGTGAGATATGAGAGAAAGAGAGCAATCAGGGAGGACTCCAATTGTTTTGGCCTGAGCAACTGGTAGGACAGAGTTGCCCTACCTGAGGTGGGAAGACTCTCAAAGGTGCAGGTGTAAGGGCAGGTCAGGAATTTGCTTTTGAACCCTCTGAGTTTGGGGTGTCTGCTCTCAGTGCCGCAATGGTTCATACTGGATACTGAGGCAACAGGGCAATTGGTAAAACGGACTGTCTTTATTCAAAATTATGCTATTTTGCTCATCACGGATGTTTTGGCATTGCTTCTGAGTTTTTTAAAATACTACATCAAAATATCATTTATCTTGATTACTGAGGTTTCGGGTCCCCACTTCAATTCGTATCCTAGTCTGCGCCCTGCCTGTTACAGATATCCATGTGGAATGCCGGCTTGGGCTGCCCCCTCTCTCAATTCCCAGACACTCTCTCTGTCCACAGGGAGCCATGGTCCCAACAGGATTCATGGCAGGCATGTGACCTGAAGAGTAGCTACATGCAGCCAGGAGGTGGTCCTGATGGGGACCACAGGACCCCATCCTGTGTGGCTGGCTGACCTAGAAGCGGCCAGAAGGGTGTGCGCCCATCAGCTCACCGCGTCCCCCCCACCCCCGGGGCCCCCGTGATGGATGGCATCTGTCTTCTGCTTTATTAAACTCACGCCGCTCAGTTCAGCCCTGGATTTGCAAACGGCTTAATAAGCATTTGGAAGGGATCGGGGGAGGGAGGCCGGGATTTCAGGGGGTTACCAAGACCCAGACAGGAAACGGCTTGCACCCTGAGAGGGCCCCAGGAGGGAGTCAGGTGTCCGGGTGGGCGACTGGGGGGAGTATTTGGTTTCATAGAAGACCCTGGAGGGCCCAGAGGAGGGGGGACCACAGGCCTTTGCTGCCACCCCACCCCGAGCACGGTTGTTACTGCACACTAGTTCACGCTAGCACCTAGAGGGGTGTTCTGGGCACTTGGGAGGGGAAGGGGGGCAAGGATGGGGGGAGGAGAAGAGGCGGTCCTGTCCTCTAGGAGTTCCAGCCGCGGAGGACAGAGGGATACACAAAACAGACACCCCTCCGCAGCCAGCCCCCAACACTCCCTTCCCACTTCTGAACTTATACAAATTCCGTAGCATATGCCCTTGGTTTGGAATCTTCTGTTCAAGCCCTGGCATGAGCACGGAGTGTGGGTACCAAGTGCCCTTTCTCTCCTGAACGAGGCAGGAAGGTCCCAGGGGGAAAAGGGGTACACAGAAGTCATCTTCTCTCTGCACAGGCAACTTGGGCCCCGCTTACTCAGCTCACCCAGGCAGATTGCAGGCATCTCTTTCCCATTGCCATCCAGTCAAGGTCACCCTCATAGCTTGCAGCCGGCCATGGCGGGAGTATTTACACCGTGGAAATTGGCGAGCACTCCTTTTCCCTCCCGGAGAGCCGGCTGTGGAAGTTACCAGCGGACCTCTGCCTCTCCTGCCCTTCCACCAGCAGGAACCACAAGCCCCTCGGAATACATAAAAATCAGCTTCTCCTCCTGAAAAGTCAGTGCAGCTCCTTCTGGATGGTGGGAACGGGACTTTGTGTCTCTCCTTAACGAGGACGGCAGTGTCGGGGGCAGTGGTGGACAACCCCCAGCTGGCCAGGACCAAATCGTAACTCCACCACTGACTGGACTGTGATTTGCCATGTTCTCCAGCTAGATCTTGGAGAGGCTGTTCTCAGATTTAAATGAGATAATATTTGAAAGATTGTTCAGAACAGGGCCTGCAAATAGCAAGTAGCCAATAGATATCAGTCTTTACTCTGGGTCTCGATGGCGCCAAGACCTTGTCCTAATTTGAGCCTTACACAGCCCTTGAGGGAGATACTCTTCTTAGTTCCATTCCGTGAATGGGGAAAGGGAGGCTAAGATGTATTCGTCCTTTACCTGAAGTCAGGTAGAGGCAGAGCAAGGATTTGGACCCAGGACTCTTGGGGTCCAACAGCCTGGCTCCCTCACTACTATGCCATCAGAGCTCTCCGGCATGGAGTGGGGCTGGGACTCTTAATAGCGGTGGAAGTGGCCCTTGGTTTTCCTCCTCTCTCCATCTTGCCACCAGCAGAAGGGATGGATCCTCTTCCTACATGATATCAAAAGAAGCCTCGGGCTTCCCTGGTGGCGCAGTGGTTGAGAATCTGCCTGCCAATGCAGGGGACATGGGTTCGAGCCCTGGTGTGGGAAGATCCCACATGCTGCGGAGCAACTGGGCCCGTGTGCCATGGCTTCTGAGCCTGCGCGTCCGGAGCCTGTGCTCCGCAACAAGAGAGGCTGCGATAGTGAGAGGCCCGCGCACCGTGATGAAGAGCGGCCCCCGCTTGTCACAACTAGAGAAAGCCCTCACACAGAAACGAAGACCCAACACAGCCATAAATAAATAAATAAATAAATAAATTAATTAAAAAATTCACGACATATATCAATATTTAAAAAAAAAAAAAAGAAGAAGCCTCCTCAGAGCCCCGTCCCCCAGCCCATCACCTTCACACCCGATCACACCCATCAGAGGCTGGGAGCTACCTTACCAAGGCAATTCACTGGCATTTTCTGTCCATTACCTTTCCAACTCACTAGTTTTTTCTCTGGGCCTGTTTCCCAGTCTGTCTCTCTTTCCCTCTCTCCTCCATGTCTCCTCCTGCCCTTGCTCCATCTCCACCCCTAGTCCTCCCAAGCTATAAAAACACCCGCTCCAGACTGGCCCTGACCCAAGGCCAGGGTCAGCAGAGGCAGCCCCAGGGAAGGTCAAAAGCCCAGCAGTCCCCGTGCAATTCTCCGAAGTCTCCTTTTTCCTCCTGCTTCTTGCCAGTTTCATCTTCTCTTCTTTCATTTCCTTTCTTCTCCTCTTCCTCATTTATTTATTTGGTGTCTCCGTCCTTACGTCTTCTGTCCCCCATCTTTCTTTCTGCCTTTGTCTCTCTGGGTCGGTCTGTCTGGTGACAAGTGTGTATGTGTGTGTTTCTCTGCCTCTTTGTTCTTAGTGGATGTCTGTGTGTCTGTCTCCCTCTCTGTCTCTCCTCCCCTGTCTCTCCTCTCTTTCCCCAACATCCTCAAGTGTGTGTGTGTGTGTGTGTGTGTGTGTGTGTGTGTGTGTGTGTGTGTTCCTGTGTCTCAGAGTCTAACTCTACCTCAATGCCCTGTCTGCTCTGTGTCTCTCTATCTGTCTATCTGTCTGTCTGTCTTCAGGGCTGTCTCTTGGGGTCTCTCTCCAGCAGTATTCGTTAGGGCTGCACTTTGGAGGCTCCCGGAGGAGACCCCCACTCACCCCTCCCAAAGTTCACTGCCTTGTCAAACGGAGCTAATCTCTTATGGGAGGAAAAAGCCTCATTCAGACTTGGGGAGGGGTGTACCGGGGGAGTGGAGGGGGAAGGGGAGGTCTCCTCGGCTGCAGCCTGAAAACACCCCGGCCCATAATACCCCTTTTGTTCTAGGCTGGTGGGAGGGGGTGGGCGGTGGAATGAAAGAGGGGGGATATTAAAGGAGCAGGTGAAAGACATGTGTCTTCAGCAGCCAGAGATAAGCGCTTACCCCCTTCTAATCTGACTGAGGCCTATTATCTTCCCGCCACAGTCATTACTATTAATATTAAACACCCCCCAATCCAGCTAGAAAACAACCTGAAAGGGCTGACTCCCAGCCCCAGCCAGTTCTGAGGCGGAGACCCTGCCCTGACACCTCCTCCCTCTCCCCAGACCCAAGTCCCCTTGAACTTCCCCATGACCTCCAGCCCCCAAGAGCTCCCCCTTCCCCTCCCCTCTCCCCTACCTAAGCCAGTGGCCTCTCTGATCACCAACCCTTGCTCTCTCTAAAGGACCCACCATTTCAGCTTCATTCCTGGGGGGTTCTCTGTACCATGGCCCTCTTCTCTGGACACCTCAGTACGACCTGGGACGGAAGACAGAAGCATGTAGAGCTTTATTCCCTGACTTTGACATCTGACAGAACTGGATTTGCATTCCAATGCCACTGCTAACAGGCTGGATGACCTTGGGCAAGTAATTTAACCCTCTGAGCCTCAGTTTCTCATCTTTAAAATGGGAGCAAGTTATAGTCCCTGTGACACGGGGTTGTTCGGGGGATTATATGAAAGAACAACGAAAGAGCCCTAGTATATGCCCGATACATCTTAACGGCTCAGTAAATTGGGGGTAACACAATCCTTGGCCAAAAAAGCAACCCAGGGCTGCAGCTCCGTCCATTTATTTCTTCATTAAGTCACCAAACAGTCACTGGGCCCTTACTCCATGCTAACTTCCGTGTGGAGCACTGGAGGTACAGGGTCGGAGAGAACAATTCCTGTCTCCTAGAATTCACAAATTCTTGACTCTTGGTGGCAGCAGGAGTCATATAAACAGGTAAATGCATCATTGCAGTGCTTGGTAATATGAACCATAAAAGAAGTTAGCACAGGGAGCTTTGGGAACGTGGGTCAGTGAATTCCCGCTTGGAGGGTGATGTTGTGTCTACACTAGCAAACGATTAATTGCCTAGTCAGTGTCCACCAGGTGGCAAAGCCGGTTATCACCACACTCATGTCTATGGTTATAGCTCCCGAGAGGAGCGAGCTATAAGGCTTCTGCCAGGAGCAGCAGGGGTTTAGCTGGGGGCCATGAGTGGGGGGCCCCCTTCCCTGCTCCCTGGGCCCTGGATTGCCAGAGCTGGCCTCCAGAGCCTGCAGACACAGGAAGGACGGAGGTGACAGCTGACATTTACAAAATGTCTTCCTTCAAGCCAAACGCTGGGCTGGGTGTTTCATTATTAGGTCACTTCTAATCACTTCCCTTCTCGCAAGCAGGCACCGATGTATCCCTTTTACAGGGGAGCAAACAGACTCAGTAAGAAAATGGCAGGGCAAGATGTTAAGCCACATCTCTCTGGCTCCAAAATCCATGTTATTTCCATTCCTAGTGCAACTCAAATTTCCACCCCCATTTCCATACCATCTCCCTCCTTAACATCAGAGAAGCTAGAAAAAATACACAAGGAGCGGGAGGGGGTTGGATAAGGAAAACAGCTTGTAGCCTGCTACAAGCCCCCCGTTTTGGGGTATCTTCTGTTTTATCTTAGAAGTCTATATGAGCTATAAATTTTACTCCATATCACAGCTATGTGTGTTATAAATAAAAATAATGTTTTAAAATGTCATTAAAAACTTTTCCTCAAAAATCTTGGACTAAAATTTGAAGCTCCAAGAAGAAATGCCAAGTCTATTTTATTCCTTCCTCTGTCCCCCGTGGCGGGGGTGGGGGGCATCTGTTGTTTGTGTCTGCCTGGCAGCCTTGTCCTCTGTGGTGATTGCACCTCTTTCCTTCACACAACAGCTGCTCCCTCATTCCATGCCGTTCTATGGGGCTGCCAGTCATAATTCTCCACCCTTCCTGACTTAGGGCGGGCACGTACGCCAGGCCTAGCCAATCACTGCACACCATTTTCCTAGCCACTTGATTTGTCTAAGAGGTAGACACATGACCCAAGCTAGGCCAATAGGAGTCCTCCCCTAGGATTTTATAGACAGAGGGAGTTGAGAGTGACAGATGTTCTCTCTTCTCTGAGATGTGAGCATGAAATTGTTGCCATGCTCTTCTACCCACCTCTCCTTGTCCTCTGACAGACAAGAAGCCCTGACCTCCCTTTCCTCCCCCATTCCCAGTAGGGGGAGAAAAAGAGGCTCTCACACACCAAACAACATAGCCAAGATATGGATGAGATCAAGAAAGGATAGAAGAGCGAAAGCTGATGGTATCTTTTAAGGCCTGAGACGCTCTAAACTCTCCCCCCACTCCCACCCCACATGTGTGTGCATGTGCGTACACCAGTCCTGTTCTTCCTGCTTGTTTGAGCCAAGAAATCCTTTCCTTTTGCTTAAACTACTTGGAGTTAGGTTTCCATCACTTGTTCCCAAAGCAATACCTCCTAGAACACTCAGTCCTACTTCATTCCTCCCAGCTCACCAGCAGCTACAGGCAAGAGAAAGAGCAAGGGGCCTGACAGGCTCTGGGTTGGGGTGGGGGTATAGCTCCATTTACATGTAGGAGTCACATTCGTCTACCAGGAACCTCCCGAGGGCTCTCCCTCCCAGTTTTGGGCTGGAAAGGACCACAAGCAGAGGGCTGACAGGGAATCTATCCCAATCAGAAATCTCTCTGCTGTCTTCAAGAAAGACCGACTCAGCCTCCTGCCTTAAAAACACATCCCAGAACCCCCTTCTCTGAGATATTGTAAGTCAAGCCCGTTTCACCTTGTCCTGTCCTAGTGGAAGTAGACAACAGTCAATCTTTACTCCCCTTTTCTCTTCCTTCAGAGGCTCAACCCAATCTTCTCTTAACTCTTCTTTCACTCTTGTTTGTGTAGGCTCATGTATGCTGTGTGTACTGTGTACTGGCTAAGAGCCCAGGCTCTAAACAGAGTACCTGGAATCAGATCCTGGCTCTATTTCTTACTAGTTGTGTGACTTTGGGCAAGATGCTTACCTTCTCTGGGCTTCAATTGTCTCATCTTCAGAATCAGAATGATTGTATAATTAACGCATGTAAAATGCTTAAACCATTCCTGGCACATAGTAAATGCTCAATCAATATTAGCTGTTATTATTATATATTAGTGGTGTGTGTGTGTGTGTGTGTGTGTGTGTGTGTGTGTGTATGTTTTCAGCCTCCCCCAGCTGACTAGGAGTTCCCTGAGAGCAGAAGATATACCTTGTTCATCTTTGAAGGCCCAGAGTTTCAAAGTGCTTGGCTTAGAGAGGAAACTAAAAAAAAAAAAAAAATTTGTTAATTGAATGAATGGTGACTGAATTGAATGGTTAATTGAATGAAGACTGGTTGGCTGAATACCTTGAGAATCTGAATCCTCATTCCTGTCCTTAGATCTGTCAATAGTCCCACATGGACGGTCATCAATTTTCCCTACTCCTACCCTCAGAAGGGGAGCTTTGTCAGGCAGAAGGGGTCTTGCAGCAGAGTAACAACAGGGGCGGAAGCAGTCAGCTCTTCCCTGTGTACAGCTCTCGACAAGGTCTAGTGTCTTTCACAACACCACATCATGCTGTGAGGAAGACAGGGCAAGGGTCACCGTTAGCCCATTTTACAGATGAGTAAACTGAGTTTTAGGGCAGTTATGTGACTTTCCCAAGGACAGACGTAGCTAGCTAGTGACCCAGCTGAGGCCAGGGCCCAGTCACCAGACTTGGCTAGATCTCATTTCTGTCAACCACCTCCCAGTGACCAGTTGCTCCCTCCTTGTTCCCCCCTTAGCTGGGGAAAATAAAAAAGAAGGCCTGGGCCTTGCAGCATCTACCGCATCATCTTGGTCCCCTGCGATCTAGGTGAGAGCAGAGGGGGCCGAAAGCAGATGACTCTGAGTTCATCTTCCATATATCTTGACATTTGTATCGCCCAGTGGGAGGGTGATGGAGAGGAAGGGGAAGCCCAGAGTCCAGGAGTGACAGTGACTCCAGAGCAACAGTAGCCCATTGTGCTGCCCCCACCATGTCCCCCCTCCTCTTCCACCACACCCAGCACACAGCATCCTGTTTACCTGCCTCCAGGACCTGGCTCCATCTCAGGTGCCACTCCAACTGGTCCCACGCACAGGCGTTGCCAAACCCTCTGCCCCCGAGCCTCAGCCTGACAGCGGCATACCCCCCAGCCTTTGTCCTACCCTGCTCCCTTCTACCCCAACACAGACGCCTCCTCTGGGCTCAGAGCACAGTACCTGGCTCATAGTAGGCTCTCCAGAAATGGTTCCTGACAATAATAAGTGGTTCCTTGGGGACAATAATAACCTCCAGGCACACGGGCCTCCACAAAGGAAGGGCTTCTCCCAGCCTCAGAGGTGGAAGATGGCATCTCGTGGAGGAGGTGCGTTGGGGGCTGAGAGTCAGCAGACTTAGAAAAGGCTTCCTTTCTTGCACCCTTCCCCGTGCCTGGGATTCTGGGGGGAAGGCAGCGTGGGAATACAGAGCCTGCCAGTCCCTGGGGACAGAAGACCCATATTAGGCACTCTCTTGGTCCAGCTAGGATGCCATTCTCCACTCTTTCAGAAGTCAGAGGTCACGGATCAGGGCACCACCAAAGCCATTAGTGATAGACTTCCAGCCAGGAGGACAGGTGGGGAGGCATAGCTCCTCAGGCCCAGATTCTGTTTGGGGATCGAAAAGCTGGGTAGAAGTGGGAGGGGGAAACCTGGAGAAAAAGTCAGTTCATCCACACACTCTCTAGGTCCCGGGACTGTGGCAGGGGAAGAGGAGGAGAGAGAAAAAGAAGAGAAGGGCTGAGGGAAGCAAGAAGGGAGAAAGGGGGGATATCACTGAGAAAAGCCAAGAGGCAGGCGAGAAGTGGAGTAGAAATCACAGCCTCAGATGAGAGCAGCAGCCTCCAGAAAGGAAGAGGAGGCTCCCCCAGCTCAAAGGAGAAGCAGGGCTACAACGGAGCTTGGAAAGCATTCACTCGCTTTACCTATAAGGAATCTAAGTCCCAGAGAGGGGACACGTCCTGCCCAAGGACACATAGCAAGTCAGGTCTGAACTCAAACCAGAGTCACAGACTAGCGGCTCCAGGCCGAAACACATTTCTTGACTTTCTGCCGAGCCGGGAAAGAGGGCTTCAGAGGATCCTCTGGGTGGCTCACCCAGTCCATCATGGCTCACCCGGTCCATGGCCAGGTATCAGAGGGAGGAGATGGTACATCTAGGTCCACCACCCACTGTGCACAGTATTTTCTACCTAGTGTCACTTGAGCCGAGAGTCGACAGGTTTTCTATTTACTCTGTGTACCCAGCACTGCGCCAGGTCCTCAGGCTGGAGAAAGAGGCCACAGGGAGGATGGCAGGGAGGCTACGAGGTGGTCCATCCACATCCTTTGGAAGAAAGACGACTAAAGTGGACGTTCATTCAGAGCTCACTATATGCCAGCGGCTTGCCCTGGATTATCTCATTGGATCCTCACAAAGCAGTTACTATTGTTAGTCCCACTTTTCAGATGATGAAACCAAGGATGGAAGAGGCCAAGAAATCCTAGATCCCACAGCTGATGTGGCAGAGCAGGAAGTCGGACCATACCGTCTGGCTTCAGACCCCTTGCTCTTAACCACTAGGTGTACTACCCCTAGGATGAGCTTCAAGAGCTAGAGCAATGAGGCCCCACCACCACCACCCTGCAGTCCGTCGTACCCTCCTTCTATCCCAGCCAGGGTAAGTCAGCCTCTCCACTGGGCACACCCTGAAGTTTTTGTAAATGCCTCACTTAGGCTCTTATTCTCTGCCTTGTCTTAGAATCAATTGTTGGCATGTCTCTCTCCCTGACAAGTTTAAAGACACCAATGGTCTTCTAGCATCTCCAGATCCCCAGGGCTTAGCACAGTGTCTGGCACAGGGCATGCGCTCGATGACTGCTTTTTGAATGAGGATAGCTGGGTAATATCCCCATAGTAACAGAAAGTAGGGCCCGGTAGAAGCTTAAGCCCCCAGAGGCGCGGATCCTCCTCCATCTCCGTATCCTGACTCTAGCACGTTGCCTGGCCTACAATAGCTGTTGACGGATGCCTACGGGAATGAGTACAGTCCATATGGAGGATGCTTTTGTGGGCCCTGGAGGGGGGACCAGGAGGTTTGGGACCGCCTCTGGATAGGGCCAGCACGGATGGTCTCTCCCCCAGAAGTCTGAGGCCCCGCCAGACCACCATGAGAGCCCGCAGAAGACTGGAATTCAGGGTGGTGGGGGCCTCTTTCATGAGTGCAGGTTGCTCCTGGGGACTCTGCCAGGACTCAGAGCTGGGGGCTGGGGTGGGCTGGATCTGAGTGAAGAGCAGTAGCAGGCTGCATTGGGGCACACGCTCCAGCCGCTTCCGTTTCCAGGTCCCTGAGGACTGTCCCCTAAACCTGTAACCTTCGCTGCTCCCTTGCACAGCGATCCCCAGCAACAGGGGAGGGGAATGGCAAATGGCTGTGCCTTGGGCTCCAAAGTCTAGGAAAGGAGCCTTGGAGACTAAGAGATGGACAGAGAGAGGTGAGGAGAGAGACCCACAGAGGCCTTGGGGGTTGGGGGGCGGGGGCGGGGAATGGGGGGCAGGGAGGAAAGTTACTGAGAAGGGAAGTCTGCACTTCCGGCCACCCAGGCCTCTGGCACCATGGGCCAGAGTCCCAGGAATCTATTGACTAATCCTCAAATGATACACTCTTCCTGATTCATTCTCTCTCCTGCTTGTACCCTCACAAGATCCCATTGTCTCCAAATGCTGCTGGCCCATGACCTCCACCTCGGGGCTCCTGCCTTCCATCCACTTCTGGGGGAGAATGGAGGCCCCCTGCTGCCCAAGCGCCAGGGCCCTCCCTCTGCTGTGCTCTACCCCTGCCTGAGGGTCAGGCTGCCAGGCCACTGGGCACTGCCAGACACAAGGCTGGCAGCACCTAGTCAACCCGAGGAGCAACCGGTGAGCAAGCGGGGTGACCAGCTGCTGCCACTGATACGCCAGTCTGAGAGGGGAGGCAGCTAGCTGGTCGGTGGGCGTGTGTCACCAAGGAAGTGGATGTCAGGGTGCTGGGCCCGGGGAGGGGCAGAAGGAGGTCAGAATGGAGGTTTTCACTGACCCGAGTGGGCGGACGTAAAGGCGATTCATAAAAAGTTTCTTTCTTCTTTAATGGTCTTTTTTCCCTATCTGAGGGCCGCTGGGGCGAGGGAGGGAGCGAAGACGCGGGGGGGGGGGGGGGGGGGGGGGGGGGCAAGGGAGGCCCTCCACAAGTGACACTTAATTCCCGGTCTGGACTGGGCCGGCGCTTGAAAGCAGCTAAATTAGCAAAACAGAAGTCAACTGTCGACTGCTTCATTGGAGGATTAAGTGTGATAAATGGGGGGTTTGTTCGCTCCCAGGTCCAGATGTTGTGTCTAAGTGAGGGGTTTTTTTCAAGTTTTTTTTTCCTTCTTCTTTTTTTTTTTTTTTTTTACATTCTTGGCCCACGGCCCATATATATTTTGGATACTGCTGGGAGTATATAATATCATTGGAAAATGATGCGGTCTGCTAACCTTTTAAATAACATTTCCTCCCTCCTCTATTTTCTAATAGTTTGTTTTTCTTTCCATGTTTGCCTTTTATTGGGGGAAATTTTTTTTGGAAATTAATGAGGCTCAAGTTTGGAGACCAAAATAAAAAAAAAAAAAGAGGGGAGTGTGAGAGGTGCAGGGGTGTGGAATGAGACTGGCGTGGGGGTGGAGGGAGAGAGCTGCTCTTTGTACCTTTTTAAACTTTCCTGGTTTGATTTTTTTTTTTTATTTTTAATGTTCTCGTTTGAGGCCGCCGGTGGCCCTGCGGCGGGGCTTCGCGGTGGCGCGCGCGGGCAGGGCGCCCGGGACTCTCCGCCGCGCCCGGCGCCCGCTCGCTCTGCCCGGGGCCGCGGGGCTGCGCGCCGCGAGCCTACGGGAAGAACCTGCCTTTCCCCCTGCAGCCGGGCCCGACGTGAGAGGGGGTGGGGGCGCCTCCTTCCTGAGTGAAACCTACGGAATCCGGCAGGAATTCGGGCCTCCCAGATTTAAGAAAACAAACAAAGGAAAGATTGTCAGAAAGGGGCCGCCAAGAGCCGCGGAGCCGCCGCACTGCCCTCCGCGCTCACCCCCGGGGCGCCCGGGCCTCCCGGCGTGGGCGGAACACGAGGCTGGGGGGGGGCTCCCCCGGGTGGTCCCCGGTGGGCTTCCCTGCCCTGGGCCTCGGCTTAACCTGCTATCCCCCGTCTCTGGTGCCCGGAGGAGGCCCCGGGGCGCCAGGGAAAGGAGGGTGCCGCCGGAGTAGCTGCCTGGTGGAGGAGGGGCACTGCTGGAGTCAGTCCGGGTGTCCCCCTGCCTACAGGCAAACCCCCTCAGCCCCCTCCCGCACCCGCCTGCAGCGTCCAAGTCTCTCAGCCAGGATTGGGGGTGAACCCTCGAAGGCTCAGGTTCCTCTGGGGCGAGGGCTCTTCCTCCACGCAGTCCCCCAGGCTCCTCACAGCCAGGACTAGGTGGCCGTGCAGCGGGCCCAGTCCCCAGCTTCGCCGGGGTCTAGGAAGAAATTATAAAAAGTGTGAATGTGAGAAGGGGGTTCTTTAAAACAAGAGGGGTGGACACCCGTGCATCGACCCGGCGGTAAACACGTAGGTCCCATGGGCCACGTTCTGGCGGCCATCCGCGTCTTTGTGCCTCTCTTGAGTCTACCCTCGTGTTAGTCGGCCCTGCCTCTGTTTCTCTGTCTCTCAATCTCTGTGTGTATCTCTCTCCCTCCCTTCTGTCTCTGTCTCCTAAATCTGAATCTAGCACTCTCATTTGTCTCTCTAGCTCTCTTTTTGAGAATGTCTCTGTCCCTTTCTGTCGGCCTCTCTTCGTGTGTCTGTCTGTCTCTGAGTCTCTCTCCCTCTTTCCCCCCTCCATTCCCCTCCTGCTCCCCACCCCGCCCCCGCCCTAAGTAGTTAAGCGGAGCGGCCCGGGGCCAAGGCCGCCCCCGGCAGGGCCTGGCCAGCGCTGACAGAGCCTCGCGCCCGCGGCCCAATTAGCGCGCGGCGCGAGGGACGCGGCATCTGGAATTGCGCTGCGCTCACGGCCAAGGCTGATTGTTTAGTCTGCGCGGCGGGGCGGGCGGCCCGCGCGGTGGCCCCACATCTGGAGCCGCGGCCAGACGGCCCTGCTGGCGGCTGGCCGGGGTGCGTGTGCATTTTTAACTCTGGGATTTGCTGACAAGTTAAGAAGTCAGAAAGTCAGTGGCGGCGGGAACTGGCAAGGCGCGCAGGGAAGGGAGGGGCAGGCCGAGACCCGGGCGCACACGCCGCGGAGGAGACACGCTCCCGGGGCGCGAACAGCCGCTCGGCGCTTTAGCCCAGTGTGGCTGTCCCCAAACCTACCCCACCCGCAGCTGCCACAGCCTTCTGTTGATTTTTCTTCCAGGATTGCTACCTCCCACCATCTCCTCCCACTACTCCTTCCTTGTCATTAATGAAGTGGCTGAATTATCCCCAAGTCCCACAATCCCACACTCCCCAGCTGGTCGGAGCTCCTCGGAGGCCAGCCTCGAAGGGGGAAGCCCGGGAATGTCAGGGCTCCCATGCTTTGGAGAGCGCACAGAGAGGCCCAGAGAGTGCGGCAACTTGTCCGAGGTGGCTCAGCAGTTAAGTGGCAGAATTGGGACCGGAAGCCAACTCTCTTGATCCTTAATACGGCTCTTGGCACAGCTCCGGGTCCCTCTTGGGGCTGGTCCAGACTGATGAGTGTTCTCACATTGTCAGAGTTCCTTCCCATCCTTAAGAACGTGCTTTGCTACTTCCATTCATTCATTTAACAAATATCTGTTGCACGCTGTGTGCCAGGCTTGGGGAATACAACTGTAAACAAGACAGGCATGTCCTTATGCTGCAGAGTTTACATTTGAGTGGAGAAGACGTGGGGGAGACAGAGACAGAGACTTAGTAGTGAACAAAGAAACTATGCAAAGTTGCTAACTGTCAAAGAACAGGAACAAACTAGCAAATGTTTATTGAGCACTTATTAAGTGCCAGTCACGGTTACAGGTATTTTCATTTACATTTTCATTTACACTGACTCATCAAATCCTCATAATGTCCCCATCAGGTAGATGTGTGTCTCCACTTTGCAGATGGACAATCTGAGACCCAAAGAGGCTGAGTGATTTGTCCAAGGTAACACTCATTCACAGGAGATGGAACTGGGGTGCAGATTCAGGTTTGACTCTGAAAACAGGGCTCTTGCTCTGACATCAGGCTGCAAGGGCCTGCAGGAGAATTTCAGAGTTGTCCAGAATTGGGTCATTCAGGTGGTATACAATTTCCTCCCAGCAGCAAAACAGGTGCTCACGGGACCTCTGCTGTGAGAATTGTTACTAGTGTTTGTGTACAGCTTGCCTTTTTGTAAGCCGTTTCCACTCTCTTGGTCTCTTTTACTCTTTACCACAACTTAGAGAGGAAGGACTATCATTTGCATTTCCACCTCTGGAAACTGAGGCCCGCCAATGTACCCAAGCTTCTCAGTAATAGGGGGCTCCTTTTCTTTCCATTTTTGGTTGGTTTTCTCTTGTTCTGTTTTCCATGGAAACAGACCTCAGCACCCACCCTCATCGCCAGGGAATAGTGATGACATCATGCCTTTGAGTTGTGTCCCCAGGCTCAAGGAGAGACTGCGCTATGCCATGGGCTCTAGCACAGCCTCCCGGGAAGCCAGGCCCGCGTTTCTTGTTGTGCAGACCTAACCGATCCACACAGCCCCATGGGGTTAGGGACCTTGGGCTTCTTCGGCTCCATATGTGTCACCTGGCAGTTCACGTCCCCTCTCTTGGCCTCAGTGTCTTCCCCCTTTGACATGGGAGATCTGGGGTAGAGCAAATCTACTCTCCTTGGGTCAGACTCCTTTGAGAAGTTACTGGAAGTTCCAGATCACCGACGTAGAGCAGTTCATGTGCATATACTCACACACTCCATTTTACAAGTGTTTTCAATAGATTTAGCAACTCCTAAAACTTATCCATGGGCGTCTTAGGGATTCCAAGACCCCCCAAGTGAAGAACTTCTGCCCTAAATGGTTTCTACATTCACCAGCCATTGGTAAACCCACCTGGTGACGTAGAAATGAGGAACCACAGAGCATCCCTTTGGACCCCCTTGGCTCCCTTTGGGGGTTTTCTGTTTTTTTGTTTTCTGATTTTTTTTGCGGTACGCGGGCCTCTCACTGTTGTGGCCTCTCCCGTTGCAGAGCACAGGCTCCGGACGTGCGGGCTCAGCAGCCATGGCTCACGGGCCCAGCCGCTCCGCGGCATGTGGGATCCTCCCAGACCGGGGCACGAACCCGCGTCCCCTGCATCGGCAGGCGGACTCTCAACCACTGCGCCACCAGGGAAGCCCCTTTGGGTTTTTTTTTTTTTTTCCACAGAGGAGTCAGGAATTCAAAGCCCTTTGGTCTTTTCTTTCTTGATCCTTTATATCTGGAGTTGTCACAGGCTAGGAAGAGACAGGAGGCATCCCAGTAGGGCCGGGGGAACACACCTGTGTGTTTTGACCATAGAGTATGTGTGAATAACATGCCACTGGACACCTCTGACTTGGATTGGGGAACCTCCCCTATCCCACATCATCATCATCATCATAAGAATCATAAGCCACACCTTTCCTGTTCTGAGCAGCCCCCAGAGACCATACCAGCTCATCACAGCAGGACTATAGGATAAGCGGAGAATGTGGCCACGTCACAGAAGGAGCAGATTGGGGCCCAGAGTGGTCATGTGCCTTGCTCAGCCTCACACACTGAGTAAAAAACTGAAAAGTGGGGCGATTCCAGGTTTTCCCATCCCTTAGCCCAAACCTCCTTTTGGTCCATAAATAATTATGGTGTGCCTATTGTGTGCAAAATACTGTGCTGGAGGCTGTAGGGGTAGAAAAGTGGAGAATTCAGCAGAGGATGCCTTTGGTACCTCGCCCCGTATCCCCTAGGCCTGCCTCTTAGTTCATCTGAAACTGTGGTGACAAGGGGACAGTGAGCCTGGAATTGTCCAACCCAAGGAAGCTTTCTGCTTCTCACCTGCACAGTTTCTGCTGTGCAGGGCCCACTCGAGGTTTACTCAGCCCACAGGACAGCTGGGAAATGCCAGGGACAACTGTCACTAATGAGGGGCAGGAGTGGGTGGAAAAATACCCCAGCTGCCCCGACCTGTGTAGGACAATGCTGTGAGGTATCGTCACCGTGCTTTAGCAAGCCCCCACTCTTCCTTAACCACCCCGCCCTTCATTGGCTCTTCCCCCTCCCCAGCCTGTCTCACCTCCCCTTTCTCCACCTCCAGCCTCCAGGGACCACCTTCCAAATAAACCACCTGCACTCAAGTTTTTGTCTCAGTCTGTTTTCAGGGGACCCAAACTAAGACAGACAGACACACACAAACACACATGCCTACATGCACATGCACATATGCACGTCTCTGTGAAAAGACAGGGCACAGGGAAGTGTGCTGTCCAGTGTGGGTAGCACCAGTAATAAACGCTGACACGGCGCTCTTGGACTGTGCCCCTCGTGCCCCTCACTTCATAAGCACATACTATACTCACTTCACTTACTCCTCACAACTGTGCCATAATTATACCTATTTTACAGAGTAAGAAACTGAGGCTGGCACATTAACCTGCCCCAGGTCCCTCTGCTCAGCGGTAAAGCCCAGCTGTACTGTACACCCAGACCTGTCCACCTCCGGTAATGACCGCGCTGGGCAGCTCCCAGTGGGCAAGGCTGTAGGAATGAGCCCGGAGAGGTCCAGGAGGACTAGGGCTGGGGAGACTTCCTGGAGGAGGTGGGGCTTGGCTTGGGCTTGAAAGATAGGGTAGGCTTCAAACTGACCGGATGGAAAGGAAGGAAAGTTCTGGGCAGGGGGTGAAGAACTTTGGAAACAACAGAGAGGAGCTGGGTCTGGCTGCCCCGGGATGTGTGTCTGGGGATTGGAGCAGGTTGAGGCCGGGCTGTGAAGGCAGCCTCTTCCTCCCCACTCCCCACAGCTGGCCTGTGTCAAAGGGAGCTCACCCCGAGCTCTCTCCAGGAGCAGGGGCAGAGGAGGTAGGGGACTGGCCAGAGGAGGCCTGCTCAGGTGTGGGGCACAGAGGGTTCCCACCTGGCCCAACCCTGTTTCGTGGCCAAGCACTCCTGGACTCAGGCATCCCCCCCGCCCCGTTTCCAAGTAGTAAATAGATGTAAGAGCAACCATTTCCATTTAAAGCTCTAAAGACGGTGGGGAGGAGGGCCTGCAGGCCATCTGGGCCCTTGTTTGGCAATGTTTGTGCTCACAACAAACCTGACGGACAGAGATTTATCGCCGTTTTCATTAGCTGGGGGTGGTTTGGTTTGCTGCCTTTCCACCACGGCCCCCACCCCACCCCATACACGCACCCTCCAGAGTTACAGATTTATGGTGAGTGGCGGGCCAGGGGCTCCAGGAGAGGGGAGGGAGGAGGCTGGGAGCGAGGTGTGGGCTTGGGGCAAGGGTGGGAAGGAAATCGGGGGCACTGGAGGGTGGGATGGCCAGGAGCAAACCAGCAACAGAGAAAGGAATGAGGAAGGGAACGTGTGTGCGTGTGTGTCAGGGAGTGGCCAGACACCTGCGGCTACACTCCCTACCCTACGCGTGCACACGTGCGTGCACACACATGTCGCAGAATCACCATCATGGGCGAGCACTGAAGCTGGAGAAATTCTAAGCCATCACTACTCTAAGCCATCACTACCCTAAGCCATCACTACCAATGCTAGGTCAGAGGCCAGAAAAGATGCACAACTTTGGCGACCTCAGGGTCCTCCCTGAGGAGGACCTGGTCTGACCATATTTAACAAAGGCTTACGCAACATTCCCCATGTGCCAGACACAGCTCCGTACACTAACTCATTTCACCCTCTGAACGACGCTCTGAAGTAGATACCATTGTTATTACTACTTCCTGGATGCTGGTTCTTACCCTTCCCCTGGCAGCAGGGTATACCCCACCCTTCTGTAGGAAGGAACCTGGACGTGTGTTCCCAGTTGTGGCGGAAATCATCTTTACCCCTTGATGCACCTGTGAAGGTCCCATGGATGCCACCTGGGAACCTCTTTCTTAGGCGGCGCTTTTCACCTCCTTTCATGTATATCTCCTCCATTCCAGCCAGGCTGGTCGCACCTGGGTCAACCTTGCCCTTCCCTGTCTCTGCATCTTTTCTCACATCCTGCCTCCTGCCTGGTGTGCCCTTCGCACACCTCCACCCATCAGAATCCTTCTAGCCTTCAAGTCCACCTGACTTCCTTCATGAGGCTGTTCCTGAGGTTTCTCAATGTGGTTCAGGCCTTACCATCAGAGACACTTAGAGCTGCCCTGGAAAAGAAGAGAAAGAAGATAGAGTGTGGTTTCCCTACCTCTCAGAAGCAGAGGAGCTCTGCTGTTCGCACCAGAGTCCAGTGCTGAATGGCATTAGAACTCCAGGTCCCATGGTTAAAAGGAAAAAAAAGGTTTCACCCAGTGATCAATACTAACTTTCTCATTTTATGGATGAGAAACCAAGATCAGAGAGGGCAAGTGACTTGCTCAAGGTCACACAGTAGGCTCACATCAGGGCCAGATGGCAGGCCTCAGCTGGTGCTCTTTCCATGTGAAGCTCCCGCAGTGTGTGTATCCATTGTCCTATGAGATTGTAAGCTCTTGAGGGCAGGGGCCAGAATCAAATGTCGCTGTCTCCACTTGACAAGCAAGTGATGGCTGAGTATCTCTTCATGGGCTTTTGCTCCCCAAATTGGGCAACTTTCCAAGGAGCCCAAGTCACCAGGGTTGTAGAGGAGAAGGAGCAGCTCCTTGTCCCTATAGAATTCCCTCCAACTAGAAACCGTACTGCCCCAAAAAACCTCTGTCTCAGAATTTCCAAAACACAAAGTACCTTCCTTTCCAGACCCACCCATAGCCCTTGTCCCTTGAAAAGAGAGGGTTATTTTGTTTGCTTGTTTTTTGCCTGGAAGGTCCTCAACTATAATCTGAAGGAAAACAAAAGAACTTCCTCTCCCTGACAAACCAGATCTTCAGCCCGCCATCAGCCTGCTAAGTGCCTGCAATCCTCCCATCTTCAAAGTGTCTCTATTGGGACAGGGCCTTGTCTCCAGAGGGTCTAAACTCTATTCCGCAGGAGTATCACAGGAGCTCCAAATAAGGCTGGATTCCTCCTGGGAAAGAGAGTGGACTCCAGCCACTCGTTCTTAGTTGCTGGTCCTGGCTCTGTAACTTATTTGCTGAGAAATCCTGACCCAGTTACTTAACCTCTCTCTGCCCCAGTCTCCCCATGTAAAAAATAGGGATCCTAGCATCTGGAACAGAGTTTCTAGGATTATCTAAAAGGATTAAATGAGATGGTGAGTTTAGGGCACTCAGCACAGTGCTGGGCCCATTCTCACCCACTGACATCTTCCTGTGAACTACAGCCTCAAGGATTTGCAAGTGCGGTGTTCCCTGGTGGCCTAGTGGTTAGGATTCCGGGGTTTCACTGAGATCCCGCAAGATGTGTGCAAGTGAATTTCTTGGCCAGGCTTCCAGGGAATGGGAGGATGGAGAAGGTGGAGCTTGAAGAAATAGCAGAGAGCTTTTGTGGGGGGTCGCTAGAGGGGGTTAGGGGGAGGCACAGCCCGATCACTGAGTGACTCCCCATGGGGAACTTCGAAAGTGGGAAGAAAAAGATCTGGCACGAAAACCAACTTTGACTCCTTCCTTGATGTGCCAGGAGCTGCCCCTTAGCTTGGCTTAAAAGTTCCCTCAAAGGGACCATTTTATGTGAGAGTAATAACAAATGTTTGACAGCACTAACTACACGCCAGATGCTCACTGCATCTTCCCCGAATACCCTGTGAGGTGGGGGTAATTAGGGATCATCTTCATTATCCTGTCCTACACGAACCACGCAATCCTAAAGAGCAGAGGTGGGCTGTGAACGGGGCCATCTGTGCCTGGAGTCCCTTCTCCTAACCCCGGGGTCCCAGTCCGTGTCCTCCCCAATCCCTGCCCAGGCCACACCATCCAAAGGCCTCTGCAGTTGCCTGACCAACCTTTCCCCCCTGGGGCCTCAGCAAGCCCACATATCTCACTATCAGGCCGGGATCTGATTCTCTTTCCAGTTGGATGGAAATTACCAAGGCCCAGGGGCCCGGGGATGGGGGACGGAGGAGGGAGGGTGAACAAGGCAAATAAGACATAATCCTGGCCCTGGGGAGTTTTCCACTCACCCCTCCTGGACCAGGCAAAAGTACAAGTGGAGGCCCACATTCCATATGTCTAAATATTTAAAAGTTATAAATCAAGTTAACAAACTGTTAAATAAAATATGTTCTATTCTCCCAGGCTGACACATATACTTTCTAAAGATCTGGAAGGCCAGGTTGAAATTTAGAGTTCCCAGGCTTCTTGGAGTTCTGTTCAGGACAGTGCAGGGAGATTGGGCCTCTGTGCTCCCCCAGCCCCCGCCCCCAGCCAGCCTCCCCTCCCTTCCCATCCTCAGCTTCACCTTCAGCTGGGAAGGGCTTTGGGAGCACCACTTGGCCACCCCAGTCTGCAGGCCCAATCTCTGCGTAATCCCCCATGCAGCCTGCAGCCCCGGCACCTTCACCCTGGAGGGTGGACCTGGGGAGGCAGCCTGCACAGACCCTGCACGTGAGAATTTAGGGGGCCTGGGTATCTGGAGAGTGATCTGGAAGGAGGGCGGTCCCGGTGGGCTCTATAGACTTCTTGCCCTGTGAGAAGGGCCCTAAGGGAGGGGGCCCTCATCCCAGTCTAAGGGCACAGGAGCTGATCAAGGATCACTCTTTGTTCTTCGTTTTCTATGCCTTTTTATCCAATCAGCCATCGCCTGAACATCCTGGCAACTTTCCATCCGGGCTCCTGTGGTCCAGGCCACTCCCATCTGTCACCAGGTCAGCCTCCTAACTGGCCTCCCAGCCCCCAGTCCTGCCCCTCCCCGCCCTCCATATTCAGAATGACCTTTGTCCAGCACAAATTGGATGGGGAAACGGTCAGGCTTGACTCCCTTGGTGGCTTCCTGCCGCCCGCTGAAGGAAACCCAAACTTTTCAACTAGGCTCTCACCCTTGGTATCCAGCTCTTCATCCTCTCCAGCTCTCCAGCCCCAGGCTACACCACTCCCTGACTCTAAATGATGCTCTGGCCTGTCTACCTGCTCCCAGCTCCTCACAACGTGTGAAGCTAGCACCTCAGCACTTCCTGTCCCCTCTAGCCTATCTCCCATCTCTTGTCTGGACCAATTCCTCCTCATTTAAGATTCAGCTCTGTGATCAAACCTCTAGCGATCCTTGACTTGTGCTCTCATAACAGAGTGTCTACACTGTATTATAATGATCTCTAATCTGACTACTTCCCAATACCCCAACCATCACCAGCTCTTGCTGGACTATTGCAGTAGCCTCCTAACTAGTCTCCCTACTTCTTCTACTGCCTCCACTCCAGGCTGCTCTCCATCAGCAGCCAAAGTGAGCCTTTTAAAACATATATTTGGGCTTCCCTGGTGGCGCAGTGGTTGAGAGTCTGCCTGCCGATGCAGGGGACATGGGTTCGTGCCCCGGTCCGGGAAGATCCCACATGCCGCGGAGCGGCTGGGCCCGTGAGCCATGGCCGCTGAGCCCGCACGTCCGGAGCCTGTGCTCCGCAACGGGAGAGGCCACAACAGTGAGAGGCCCGCGTACCGCAAAAAACAAAAAAAAACATATTTGTTCATGTTACTCCCCGCTCAATATCCCCAATGGTCCCATCTCATTCTAGAATCCAAAGTCCTTGCTGAATCTACAGCCCCTGTCATGATCCGGCCCCTGTTCCCTCTGATTCATCTCATCTCTTTCCTTCACTCATTCTTTTTTTTTTTTTTTTAATTTTTATTGGAGTATAGTTGATTGACAGTGTTGTGTTCATTTCAGGTATACAGCAAAGTGAATCAGTTACACATATACATACACCCACTCTGTTTTTACATTCTTTCCCATTTAGGCTATTACAGAGTATTGAGTAGAGTTCCCTGTGCTATACAGTAGGGCCTTATTTGCTATCTATTTTATATATAGTATTGTGTGTATGTCAATCCCAATCTCCCAGTTTATCTCTCCCTGCCATCTCTCACTCATTCTTCTCCAGTTACACTGGCCTCTTGCTCCTCCTTGAACACACGGACAGCAGCCCTGCCTCAGGAACTTTGCACAAGCTGCTCCCTCCCTCCACTCGGGTCTCTGCTCAAATGGCCCCACCTCCAAGATCCTTCTCTTCCCCCTGTTTTGTTTCCCTTCACTCAGGAATCTCATCCGGCAGTTTACATATCTCTCTGCTTACACGTTGCTGCTGTTTCTTCTTCCACCGTATAAGGTCCGTGAGAATGGGAACTTTATCTGTTTTGTTTGTGTCCCTAGAGCCTAGGGCAGCATCTGGCACATAGTAGGACCTCAACAAATTTTTGGCAAAGAAATTCATCTGTTCGTATTTCTATGTTCTACCTAGAACGTGTCATCCTGAAAGCGGGGCCCATGACTTATTCGTCCCAGCGTCCCCACTGTTGAGCCTGATGATGGGCACGTAAATAGATGTCTCCGTTGGATGGCGGAGGAGTGCAGGGCAAGAGCACAGCATGTGAAAAGGCACAGGGGTGGGACGGCGTTAAGGTGATGTGGGCCAAATTATGCGGGCGCAAAGGCTGCAGGGAATATTTGACCCTATCTGATATGGAGCATTGTGGGATCTTGAGCCAGAGAGAAGAATTTTGTATAAAAACCAGAATCTGGGGGAAGAGTAATCAGAAAAGCGTGGAGAGGTGGAACTGACTTAGAGGTTGCAAAACCCCTCATGCCCCTATAGCAGAAGATCCCAGAGGAACAGCATCAGCTTTGAGTCAGATACCCCCAGAGTTGTTGTCTGACCCTTCTGGGCCTCCTTACCTTGGGTTAGTCTGAACTCTGAAAATTGGTCAGAAACACACCTGCCCTGACCACCCCTGAGGATGCCGGGATTTGCATGAGAAGGTGTGTGAGAGAAGGATTAGATGTGAGGAGTTCCCTGGAGGCAAGGGCTGGGGAAAGGACAGGGAAATTTCAGTTGCTCTGCTACCTGGGGACAATCGAAGGTCCCTTTTCGGCCTCACCCCTGCTGCAGACCTTGCTCTCCAAGAAAGGCCTGGGAAGCAAGGCGACAGAGTGTCTCGGGTCTCCCCTCCCCCCTGCCCACTCCCCAGGCTTTACTCTGGGTCAGTTGGAGCCTGAAGTGGCTTTTAAGCAATTAGACTGAGTGCTGGGCACTTGCAAATCTAATTGTTTCAAAAGCCCTTGAAGGGTTTGAGTCTGAGCTCTTAAAATGCCAGAGAAGAGGGAAACCAGTGATGGCGGGAGGTGTAGGGGCCCTGGCTTCTCTTCCCCTACCCGGTTTTCTGCTCCCCATCTTCTGGGGGGTGGGGAAGGGTCCAGTTCAGGACAGTAAGGACCCTCCCCACAAGCTCTAAAGGCTGTCCCTCCCCCACCCTAATTCAGTTCTCCATGTAACCGTTTAATCAAACTCAAGGCCTTCCCCAGCTGAGTTGATGAGAACTAGGGCTGTCCAGTAGGCAGACCCTCCCACAACCATGGGCAAAGCATCTCACCTTCACCCCAGAAAACATGTCAACAGCTTCAGTGTGACCGCACACCTACTCACGGGCTGGATGCTTGAAATGAAAAAGACGCCCTGACCTCAGAGAGCTCAACGGTCTGGTGAAGGAGAAAAGACCTGCTTCATGAGCAGAAATGCAAGGGAAGTTGACCCTTAGAGAGTTGCAGAAGCAGCCAGCTCTGGGAACACCGACGGGGTTGGGCGTGGAGCCAGAACTGCATGAGAGAATTGGGGACTGCCCCGTGAGGAAGTGGCCTTTGAGCTGAGGCTGACGGCAGGTAGGATTTTGCAGGCCAAGTTGGAAAGGAAAACACATCATGATTTAGGGAATGAACGTGAACCCAAAGCAGACCATGGAGGTGGAGGACCCTCATTAGGGGCCACCATCTTCCCCGTCATGCTCTGACTCAGTTTACTTGTCTGTAACATGGATCACTGAACTAGCTCAGTGGATTCTATTGGGTTGGCCAAAAAGTTCAGATGAGTTTTTCCATAACATCTTATGGAAAAACGCCGAATGAATTTTTGGCCAACCCAATATATGTGTACTTCAAGCTTTGGGACTCCACGGGGGACCTTTGGACCACTGAAAAGGTAATTGGGGAAACAGAGTGTGTAGGATCCAGCTTCCCACTTCAACTAGAGCTACAACTCCTAGTTGTTTTATATTTGGGGTTTCAGCGTAAATTAAGTTTATTAAAAGGCTGTACTACTTTTAAGCCACTCTAGCTTCTATAAACTAGACTAGAGGATTCTTTGGGTCCCTTCCAGCTCTGAGCTCAGAGTCTTCTCCTAATAGCTCACAGTCAGCTCTTTCTCTCCTGAGGACAGAGAGAGAAAAACGAATCCAGAGCCCTGATCGACAGTGGCCCCCTTTGGAAATTCCATCCAGGGTCTGATGTCCTGGATGGGCTCCTGCCCAACTGCCCTAAGAAACTCAGCGCAACGACCAAACTAAATAGACTGATTGGTTGATACCTGGAAATGTCCTATTAAAGCACCATCCTTTTTCTTTTTAATTGAAGAATAGTTGATTTACAATGTTTTGTTAGTTTCAGGTATACAGCAAAGTGATTCATTTATATAGATAGATAGACAGATAGATAGATAGATAGATAGATAGAGATAGAGATATATGTTCTTTTTCAGACTCTTTTCCCTTACAGGTTATTACAAAATATTGAGTATAATTCCCTGTGCTACATGTCCTTGTTGGTTATCTATTTTTTATATAGTAATGTGTATATGTTAATCCCAAACCCCTAATTTACCCCTCCCCCTCTTTCCTGTTTGGTAACTATAAGTTTGTTTTCTATGTCTATGAGTCTATTTCGATTTTGTAAATAAGTTCATTTGCATCTTTTTTTTTAGTTTCCACATACAAGCAATATCATATGATATTTCTCTGTCTGCCTTATTCACTTAATATGATAATCTCTAGTTCCATCCACGTTGCTGCAAATGGCATTATTTCATGGCTTTTTATGGCTGAGTAATATTCCATTATATATATATATATATATATATATATATATATATATATATCTCACATCTTCTTTATCTATTCATCTGTCAATGGACATTAACTTTGCTTCCATGTCTTGGCTATTGTAAATAGTGCTGCAATGAACGTTGGGGTAAAGCACCACCTTGTTTATTTAAAGCAAAGTCCCCCAAACTTTTTTCCGTGAGAGTGAATTACCTTTACTTTCACTGTATTGTGAAAAAGAGAGCTTGGGTTTCTGCCAATATACCTAGATATTGTATAGGAGGGTAGGGGTGTCATTACTGGCAAAGCCCAAACTTGGACAGTAGCCCACCAAACAGCTCAGAGATGGCCCAGATAAGGCTTTCAGATGGGATGGAGGGTCCCCAGGAATGTCCAAGGAAATTGTTGAGTAAATCAGAGAATGAATGGACAAAGAGGCCGTTGCCCAAATGCACTTCTCTCTCGAAAGGGTGGCTGTGGAAGCTGCTCTCGATCACGTTTACCTTGCTGTGAATGACGTATCTTAAGAGCAAGAATTGCTAGGTGGGGAGGGAAGGTTTTAGAGACTGGGTGTCCCAATATAAAAAAATAATACAAAAAGAAAGGTGATGAGTGCAAGACAATCACATAACTTTGTCCTAGCTTGGACCACCCCCTACCTCCTCATCTTACCTCACCCCACCTCTAACCTCCCCATCACATTCTCCCCCTTTCTTCCCTGGAAGCCCAGCCCAGGACAAGGCTCAGGTGCTGAAAAGTACTTTCAGGGTGCTGGGAAAGGCTTTTGGCTCAGAGCAGGCGGATGAGGGAAGGGGTGTCAGTCTGTGCCATCCTGAGGGGTGTGGCCTGCCAAGTGTAAACACGGAGGAGGGGCAGTGGCTTCCGGCCTGGAAATTCCTACCTGCGTTCCCGTCCCCACCTGCCGCAATAGCCCCTTCACTTCACAAACAAAGCACAGACGGAAGTCAGCCGAGTCTTTGCAATGACATCCGCCCCTGCCCAGGGCCTCTGCCCTGGCCCACTTCCCTGGCCCCATTCTCCTCTTAGGAGCAGCTTCTATCTACAAAAGCCCAGGTAGGTTTAAAAACAAAAACAAAAACAAGAAAACCTCCCATGGGTCTTTCACATTTACAGGCTGAGAAGTCAGGTGTGTAACTTACAAGGCCACTCAGTCTTTCTTCTTCAGTGGACAAAATAAATGTGAAGACAGCTTGAAAAGTATAAAGCACCCTTCAAGGGTCAGGAGTAAATATTAGGCCATTTAATTGTGGATTCAAATCCACAGTTTGAATTTGGTCTTAGGCAAGTTAGTAAATTCCTGGTGCCTCTGTTTTCTCATCAGAGGTGCTCACAAGATGTGTCTCAAAGCTTTGGGAAGTAGAGTAATGAGAAAATGCATGCAACCCACCCAGCCCGTGCCCACAGGTGGTAGAGATTCGTTCTCTATTTCTATGCTTTCTCAAACCTAAGATTGTAAGATGCACCATTACTTTATGTTCCACTAAAAAATATTGCTGTCAGTGGATTGTGAGACATATCTCAGATGTCAAAGATGTGTGTACCTTAGAACTGATGAAATGCTATGCTACTGGGAAGACGAGGAGGGGGCAAGGAGTACGTCCATCTCTATAACAGTAGCTCTCTGCTCGGGATATATTTTAGAATATGTTGCCCGGACTGCACCCCTATTAAACCAAAACCTCTGGGGTGTGGCTCAGTAATCTCTCTGTGCCTTGGTTTCCCCATCTGCAAAACTAGGATAATTACAGAATCTACTTCTAGGCCTGCTGTAGTTAGTGAGTTAATTCAGCTAAGCGATTTAGAACAGCGCCAGGCCGACAGAAATGCTGAGGTAGAGGTTAACGATTACTCAACTCTGTAAGCCCAGGTCCCAGCACACACTAGGTGCTTCCTAAATGTTGGTCGAATACAAGATTAAATATTGTCATGTGACTGCTGCCCTGCGTCCCTGCCCTCACCTCCTCCAACTAGGGGAGGCCCACTCGGGCCTCTGTCCGGGGCTGGGGGCCCCAGAAGAGGCTCACCTGCCCAAGGGCCTTCCGTCCAAAGTTCAAGGGAGCCCCACCCTGCCGGGCGCCGCACCCTGCCCCCTCGGGCTGCAGTGTGATGGGTGCTGCGGTACTAGATCTGCCACGGCCTCCTGGAGTCAAAGACAAGAACCGAACTTCTCCCTCAGTCTCCACCCCTCCCCTTTCCTGCTTTTCCTACTTTCTTTTCCATAAAGATTAGTCTGTGTTGCTCGTCTATCAAGGCCTGGAGGATAAACACGTGGTCCGGAGGATATACCACGTGCCTCCACCCCAGTAGCATAAACCCAGAGCTTTTAAGCAAGGAATGGTTTTCAGTAAATCTCTCCTATCAGCAGAAACCTCTGAAAGAGTTTGTTTAAAGGCCAGGGAGATAAACAGCAAGGAGAAGTGTTTGTTTAAGATGTATGTTCTGTGTGGCCACTCTGGGGCCCAGATTCACATCCCAGGGAGAGGAGCCACTCAGAGACCAGAATGGGGGCCTCCCAGGGGCGCCCAGGGGCGCCCAGGGCCCCTGGGTGTGGACTCCAGGCCAGGCAGGGACCAGTCCTCAGGGGAGGGAATCCAGTCAGACTGCACCTGCAAGCCCCTCCCCGGCTGGGGCTTGGGAGAGGTGCTGAAAGGAGCCGCAGGAAGAGAAAGGAGGGAAGGGGGACCCAGAAGGACCCGCCGGTGGGTGTGCAGGCAGAAGTCCCCCAGGAAACCAGCTGCTCTCCCCCCTGCCCATCAGGCCCGACTTAGAGCCCCATACTCAGCAGTCCCAAATGAATGAGGGCTTGGATCTAGGTACCACCAGCTCTGTGACCTTGGACAAGCCACGTAACCCATAATTAGAGCCCTAGTTCCTCTTTGTTGTAAAACTAACACGCCTGGGTTTTAAGTATTCCTCCCACCCATTTGACAAATACGCATCAGTCACCTGCTTTTTACCAGGCAGGGTTCTAATGCTTGGGACACAACAGTAAACAAAATAAACAAAGTTGCTGCCCTTTGGGAGGTGAAAGTGGAGGAAAATAGGCAACGAGCCTAAAAATGAACAAATTATATACTATGTTAAAAGGTGATAGGAACTGTGGGAAGAGACGGAGCTGGGTACAAGGAACTGGGAAAGATGGTTAGGGCTGGCATCACTGAGAAGGTGGTCTTGAAGGAGACACAGATCTCAGAGGGGAGAGGGGTCCAGGTAGAACCCTCAGTCACGGAGAATGCCTGGGGAATTGAATGAAGTGCCCTCCTTTAGAACATTACAAGCTCTGGAGTGTGGTCCTGCGGTCGTAAATAATTGCTGGTGCTGTCATTAAAGCAGCTACTGAGGGCAGGGGAGCTTTCAGGGAGGAAGCAGGACTCGAGATGGATTTCCCCTGGAATTCCTTCTCCCTGCCAAGGAGAGAGGAGAGAAGGCATCCCTGGAGCAAAGCATCTTGGAGGTGGGGAGACAGGCAGAGCAATGACAGAGTTCAGGGTGCTTGCTGGGCCTGGGGGCAAAGGCAGCTGGATGCTCAAAGAAAGCCTCACCAGAATCAGGAGTTTGGGTCCCCATCGTGGCTCTGCCACTGGGTTCCCATCGTGGCTCTGCCCCTCTGCCACTGGGTCATCTGGGGCGAGTGACTTGCAGCTTCCTGGGTCTTTTTTTTCTTCTACAGTAAAATGGGAATAACATATCCACTCCTCACTAGACAGGATGAAAGGAAGTGCGGTGGGTGTTTGTGCCTGGAAAGTAGTAGATGCTCAGTAAACGCTGGACTAGTGTTTCAGGTCTTCCTTCGTCCTTTGAGATTCCTTTTCGGCTCTTCCATGGGAGGGTGAGCTGGATGGTGATGGGCCCACTGGGTCCCGGAAGTGAAGGAGAAGATGTTGGACATTGTGTCCATGTAGCTAAAGGCTGTCCCACTGGAGAAAGTTTAGATTCGTCCCTCCGCTCCAAAGGGAAGATAGGAAACAGATTTGCACTCTACTCAGGAGGAATTTTCCAGGAGTCGGTGGTGTTTAGTGCAGAATGGACCTCTTTAGAGTTGGAGAGAAGTGGAGCAGAGGGGACCCCTGCACTGAGAGGAGTTTGGATCTGCTGGTTTGGGGGTCCCTCCCAGCTAGGAGATTTGGGGATCTATTTCCATTCCTTCCCTGGCTTTACAGTCTATAGCGATCTGCCCACAAAGCGGACTTTCTCTATTACCTTGTGAAAACTTGCCTGACCTGCGTCCTTAGGGTTTAGGGTTCTACCATGTGACAGGCCAGCATGTGTGACAGATAAATCCATGCTAAATTTGGAGTGGTCACAGATTAGCATGTTAGTCCTGCCAAGTAAATAACCCAGGGGCAGTTTAACAGGATCTAGGATGTATTAACTCAAAGATAGGAGGAATAGTGGAAATTCAGGCCCCAGGAGAGAGACCAAGGGACAGATAGATGTGTTTGGGGAAACATGTGTGGGTGGTTTAGTGAATAAATTCTAGTATCCTCTAAACCCTAACCTACAATGAGATTAACTTTAGCGAAGATCACAGACCACGCACGGCTCAGAGATTTAAAGGGCCGAAATGTCCACTCTAACACCCCCTCAGGACCAGCGGAAGTAAAGGGGGAATCTCTGGACATCTCTCCCTGCCCCACAATGCCTTGCCTAGGAGAACCCGCTCTCCTGGCAGCTGGAAGCCAGCACTTTTCTTTTCAAAGCCTCTGTATCTCCTTCCCCTCCTCCTCCTTCCTTCCTGCCTCCGCCCCCCAAAAAAGGAGGATGCCCCTTCTGTTGAGTACACAGCCTGTAATTTTACTGTCAGATCTCAGCCAGGAGGTCAGTGTTGTGACTGACTGTGTAAGGATCGCTCCCTTAAGGGTAATTACACTCAATTCCCCTCTGAAGGACAGCTCTCTCTGGATAGAATACAAGAAAACCCCGCATCCCCCATTCACAGAAATTCATGATTTCTGTTGCTGTCACTGGCACCCTGGCAGCGAGGCACTTCCAGGCACTGTAGCTACTTAGAGCTGAGTCTGCAAGGAGGCAGGACCCAGGCGAGGGGAGGGCATGGTAATGGATGGCCCAGCAGCAAGGGGAGGGGCATCCAGAGGGGCCCCACTGGGACCTGGGGCCCTGAGTGGCCAGTGGGAACTGGACCAGAGCCAGGAGCATCTCCACACTGAGCTGGGAAATTCACAGCCTGAACTGGGGAAGCAGGAAGGGCCCCCGCTGACATCTACCCCAGGAAAGGAGACCCCTCGACCTTCACTTTGTTTTCACAGGCTGGCTTTGAGCACACATCACCTGCCCTGCGCCGCACTAGGCACTGAAAGGGGATGCCAAGATGGGCAGCAGCCCCCTCCGGAAAGAGCTAGAGGGCCCTCGGGCAAACCAAATCACTCACACGTGGGAGGCAAATCACTATCCAAGTTCCCCACCCGAGACCCAGATCCCACCAGAGGGGTGATGCCCTGAGCCTTGCCCCCATCCACCCCAAGGGAGGATGGCAGAAATGACCAAGACCTTCAGATCCAGCATCCGTACCTCGGTAGCCCCTGCGCTGGAACTTCTCCGCACCCCAGGGAGACCCTGAGAGAGTTGGGGAGTCACTCACCCACGACAAACAGTTAAAAGGAAGAAAGCGGGTCTGGCGATATCAATGCACTTTGATAACAATAAACTCTGCTTTTAATTTATGCTAATGTGTAGGGCTGTGGTGACAGTAAGAACTAAATTACAGAGTGGCTTTCGAGCTGGTAATTATCCCTCCATTTTTCGCTGCTCTGGAAGATGGACACACAATTATGCTCTCTTGCTGTATATTAATACAGATTCTTGACATCTTCAGCAGACCTGGAGCTGTCATCGAGCTTTTTGTCTCCTTTAATTGAAAATTAATGGTTACTGGGTTGCCACGGAAACAGAGGCCACAGACGCCAATGGCGCTCACTTCTCACCAAGGGACTGGCGGCGTCAGGAGTCCGGAATGACCTTGAAAGTTAAAAGAAAAAAAAACTTAAAAAAGAAGGGGAGAGGAGGGGAAATAAGGACAGGAGGGTGGGAGAGAGTGTCGGAGCTGAAAGAGAGAAGAGAGAAAGGGGGAAGAGGGAGAAAAAGAAGAGGGAGGGAAAGAGAAAATAAAAAAGAGAAAACTGCAGGAGGTTGGGGGCATGGATGCTTGAGGGGGGAAATTAAATTAGTAAGTTTTATCTCTCCATTTTTGTCTCTTACCTCTCATTCATTTTAAAGACCCATTGAGAAATGGGGAGCTGGGTGTCAGCTCCAAAATCCATAATTCTACAAATCTGTACTAGGAAGAATGACAGCATCTGCCCAGAGCCAGCGGGGTGGAAGAGACAAAGGCTCCTTGGTGCCTCGGGAGGTGGCGGGCAGAGCAGGGGGCAGGGCTGAGGTGTGCCCTGTGGGCACTTCCCAGGGGCCAAGGGGCTGTGCTGTGAGAAATGGGGGCCAGAGAGGGGGCTGCTTCATGGGGAGCCCAGCAAGTTACCACAACATTACTCCAGCAGTAATGAGCAGGTGAAAGGGCTCTGTCGGCTAGGCCTTCAGCTTGAAGACACAACAAAAGGACTCAAATGAGTCAGATGTAGGGGGGTGTGCAGGGGGAGGCAAGTTAGGTTTGCCCAGGAAGATAAAGGGAGGCAGTTCAGCGAGGCTCCGGGATGGCCAGTGGCTCTGGGCTCAGAAATGATTTTTTTCCTAGAAGTTGGCGGACCCAACATAGGGCGCTGGGGAGCCCTGAGTGTTCTAGCAGGGAAGGTGGGCTCCCTCTTGATCAGCCCACCATCCCAGTCCCTCAGTCCAGAGCACAAGCTCCAGAAATGCAATGCAATTCAACAATTACTGGATGTCTACGAGGAACCAGGGGTGAGGTTTGCGAATAGGATGCAGAGCCGGCCCTGGAAAGTCTCACACTCTGGCCTGCGGGGAGACAGACCAGTAAACAATTGCAGAGTTGGCCACCCCCTCAAGAATTTCTCTACAATGATGTTTGTTGCAGTGTTGCTTATAATAGCAAACATCTAGAAACATTCTGGATGACCAAAATTTGAGGATGGATGGAAGTATATGCCTTACAACACACTCAGGAGATGGAGCACTGTGCGGTCATTTTATTTTTTAAATAAATTTATTTATTTTATTTATTTGTTTTGGGGCTGTGTTGGGTCTTCGTTGCTGCGTGCGGGCTTCCTCTAGTTGCGGCGAGAGGGGGCTACTCTTCATTGCCATGTGCAGGCTTCTCATTGCTGTAGCTTCTCTTGTTGCGGAGCACGGGCTCTAGGCTCACAGGCTTCAGTAGTTGCAGCGCATGGGTTCAGTAGTTGTGGCGGGCAGGCTTCACTAGTTGTGGCTCGCGGGATCTTAGAGCGCAGGCTCAGTAGTTGTGGTGCAAGGGCTTAGTGGCTCCAAGGCATGTGGGATCTTCCTGGACCAGGGCTCGAACCCACGTCCCCTGCGTTGGCAGGCAGATTCTTAACCTCTGTGCCACCAGGGAAGTCCTGTGCAGTCATTTTATTTATTTTATTTAATTTATTTATTTATTATTTATTTATTTATTTGCAGTACACGGGCCTCTCACTGTTGTGGCCCCTCCCATTGCGGAGTACAGGCTCCGGACACGCAGGCTCAGCGGCCATGGCTCACGGGCCCAGCCGCTCCACGGCATGTGGGATCCTCCCAGATCGGGGCACGAACCCGTGTCCCCTGCATCGGCAGGCGGACTCTCAACCACTGCACCACCAGGGAAGCCCTATGTGCAGTCATTTTAAAGGATGCTGCAGGAGAATATTCAATGACATGGGGGAAAGTTTCTCAATAATTTATTTAATGAAGAAACCAGTTTTACGAAACTGTATTTCGCAAATGTATTCATGATTCCCCGATGCATTTCTACATTTTTTGAGATATAGGTACATCAAGTGCATTATGCTATAATAAATACACATATGTGTGTAAACGTGTGAGTGTGTGAATGCGTGTGTGAGTATACGAGTGTGAATAGATGTGTAAATGTTCATGAGTGTGTGAAAGTGTGTGTGTGTACTTTAAAAATCTAGGAGATACCGGAAAATCTTACCACGGTTATTTCTGAGTGGTGGGATTATGGTTGAACTTTATCTCCTGTTTTATGCTTTTCTGTATTTTCCAAATTTTCTACAATAAATATACATAAATTTTATTGACAGGTTGTTTTTTTTAAAAAAAGAAGTTTTTGAAATTACATTCTCCAGAAACCAGTCCCCTAGAGATAAAATCCCCAACCTGGAGCTCCCCACCCAGCCCTGCAGAGACCAGGCCCCCTGGCCCAGTGCTTTCCCCCAGAGCTCAGACTCAGCAGACCCTTTCCTCAATTACTGGTACCCATCCCAAGCTCTCACTCCTACCCAGACCCTTCTCTACACCCAGCCTGCAGCCAGGGTGCCCAGAGATGGGGAGAGGGGCTGAGGAACCCCAAGAGGAACTGCAGCGTGGGCCAGCGTGGGCCCTGTAGTTGAAGCCCTGGAGGAGGCCAGGAACGAGCCCTCCTCTCTTCCTGTGTGAATCTTTATCCCGTGTCACAGACCAGCCCAGAGAGGCTAATTGACTTGCTCCGAGTCACACAGTTGGTCAGTGGCAGAGCTGGAACCCAACCCACTGGGACCATCTGCCACCAGGTTTGTAGTCTCTGCATGTTTCTCTATTTGTCTTGTCCCTCACCAGGTCCAGAGAACACAGGTACAACTGGAAACTTCTCTGAATGGCTTGGATTTCTGAAATATGCCCCATTCTGGAAAGGTCACGATGATCAACAGCGTCTTTTCATGGTCTTTGCACCCCAGGTTCGCCCTTGGCAGGACTGGGAGAGAGTAGTCATGTTACCCCTAGTTAGAGCAAGAACTTTGGAGAAAGACTGGCCGGGAGTGGGTCTCCCGGAAAACAAACCCTTTCTACCTCTCTCCAGACACATCCTTAAATCCCCGCCCCCCTCAGGCCCCATACTCGCCAAGCAAACAGGGGCTCTGTCCCTCACCCCCAATTCACTCGTCCATTCACTCCTTGTCAAGCCTCAGATTACACAGAAATCAGATTACACAGTCCCTTCCTCCAGGAAGCTTTTGGGTGATTGACTTTGGATTATCACTATTATTCCTGTCCTCTGCCCCCAAAATAAATGCGACTGCCCTTACTACATCCATCCCCTGTGGCAGGCCCTACCCCAAGCACTGCTCGTGTGTTCACTCCCTTCATCTTAACAGCCTTAGGAGGGGGCGCTACCATTTTCTGCCACTGAGGCGTAGAGAGTTTAGCTGATGGTCACACAGCAAATCAGTGGCAGAGCCACAATTCAAACCCATGCCATCTGAGACCAGAGGCCACGCTCTTAACCCCGCCAGTGACAAGGCAAGGGTCTGAGGCTTCACTAGAATTCTGTTGCAGTGGCTGATCCGGAACTCAGTAGCCCATTTGGCCAGGCTCTCGTGACAGTTCAGTGACGAGGCAGGTCGGAGTGAAGGCCTTTCCATAGAACAGAGAGCTTGCATTTGTAGGCAGATGGAAACAGGCCTGTCCCCTTTCCGGAGGCTGTATCACATCTGCCATGTTGGCCTGGGAGCCTCTCTCAGAGTAAGAACAATTCTGTCCTCATGGGTCCTGCCACCAACACTCAGGACAGGCTCTGCACACGGGGGAGGGTTAACAGGGCAGCTGCTGGCTGCCCCAGGACCAACTGGGGACAATCGGCAGGGAAGGGTCCCAGGCCAGGACCACCCTGTCTCTGCCCAGCCCTTCACCGAGTCCTGACAACCAGAGAATAGTCGCCTCCTGTCCCCTGCCTACCTGTCTCCACCTCTCCCCTGTCCTCCCAACCCTCCACCTCCCTGCCTCACCCCTGCCCACTTCCCTCTCCACCCACTTTCCCAGAGAACAAGCAAGAAGACAAACCCAGCAGCGGAGGAGGCCGCGGTGGCAGCAGGAAGGGGAGCGGGGAACTTGCCTTCGTTTCCCTGGCTTCCCTGATCCCGACCTTAATCCCCGCTCAGCATCCTGTCAGCCAGGTTGTTCTCAAGCTGACGTTGCTGCAGGCGCCTTCTTGGCAGCCTTTCCTCAGATCTGCCTCCTCCGGGGACTTCTAAAGGGGAGCCCGAGGTTTCTCTGTTACAGCGGCTTCTCTCGCTGCCCTCAAGCAAAGCCCGGGCTCCCAGGGGGCCGTGGGAAGAGGGGGCTGCAGGGGGGCAGTGCCAGACCTGACGCTTCCGAGGAAGAGGGGAGGGTGGAGGTGGCCGGAGGCTTCCAGAGTGAGGGGCAGACCTGGGGCAGGGCTGTCGGTCTCCTCAAAGCAGGGGGAGCCTTGCTCAGGATTGTGGACCTGAGAGGCAGAGGGAAACTGAGTCTGGAACCCAGGGAATTCAGGCTGGTGCTAGTTCTGGCTGTAGCAGAAGCAGAGGGGTCTGCGATTTTCTGAGTTTGCCATGAGATCACAGCTCAGGGTGGGTTTGGAGAAAGGGGCAGCTGGGGCCTGTGCTGACTATGTATGAAAGAAAACCCACGTATGCACATGAATGGGTTGACTTCCTGAATGCGAACTGGGTGCCAGGTGCTGGGAGAGAAACAGGAATGGCGGCCCGGCAATAGGGAGGAAGCATCCGAATCCCAGTCCTGCTCTGTCACATACTGGCTGTGTGGCCTCAGGCCAGTCACTTGGCTTTTCTGAGCCCCATTTTTCTCATGTCTAAGGTTAGGGGGTGGTTATAATAAAAGCTTCCTTGCAGGATCAATGTGAAGTTTAGAGACAAGGTGTGCAGAGCCTGTGGGGTTTAGGTTGATTTTTACTATTTATGTCACTGTCCACAGGGGACATCAGAGGCCAGAGCTTTGTCTGGGTCTTCATGAAAAGGGGCCCTGAGTGCAGTGGAATCACCTGAGAGTGTGTGTGTGTGCAGGTGAATGTTTGTGGGGGGCGGTCTGGGCAGGACCCCTGGGAAACTGCCATGAGTCCCTAAGTTTGAAATCAAGCTTCGCCTGCAGCCTGAACACACGCCCAGGGCAGGGGCTCCGGCCAGCCCTGCCCCTACCCGACACTCCCCCTCTCTAGCTTCTGACACACCCATCCTGCCAGGGGGACAGGGATGCAGCGGGCTCCTGGAAACCTAGGCAGGGGTGCTCCTTGAGCCCCCCTCACATGGCCCCTCTCTCCTGGGACCCCCTCAGAACCTCAAGTGCTCCCAGGACTAAATACCAGAGCCCCCGGGGGCCTTAGCTTCCTGTCCTGGGCATTTGCCTGCAGGCAGAAAGCTCTGAGGCTGGGATGCAGGCTGAGTGGGCTTTGTGAGGGTCCATAGGGCCCCAAAGGCAAGGGCCTGCAGGAGTAGCAGAGAGGTCACCTCCCCATTCCTCAGGGGGGAGGGGAGAGGGAGAGGGGGGGAGGGAGGGAGTCTTCGAGAGAGGGCTGCAAAGCAGGCTCTGGATTAAGTTACTCTAGCTCCCCAACAGGAGTCCTCCCCGGAGCAGTGAAAAGACCACTAACTCTTCCTATGGCCAGGATTTGCATAGCTGGGTGGCCTTAGATAAGTCTAAGCCTTGATGTCCTCCTCAGTAAAATGGGAATGTTATTGCCTGTCAGGGCTGTGATGCCGTAAATATCAAACTACATATATAAAGCATTTAAAACTGCCTGCTCTGTAGTGTGTGCTCAAAGGTGTGCAAACTGCTTGGCTGATACGAAAAGTTTTGACTCAGGGTAAGGTGTGTGTTTCTGTGTCAGCATTACCTGGTAATAAGAATAAAATGTTGACAGTGTTTTAGGTTTCAGACATGGGTATAGATGTCAAAAAGTCAAAGCAGACAGATCCAATTGTCATATAACTGTGTTTGGTACCTAACTGGTGTGGGTAAATGCTCATTTCCCTTCTTCCTTCCTTCCTCCCTCCCTCCCTCCCTTCCTCTCTCCCTTTTTCCAACCAAACCAATTTTATCATTCTTCTGACCAGTTTATTCCCACTCTTTGGGGAAAGTCAGATTTCCTCCTGACCATAATGCTTCCTTCTCATTTTGGGGGGTAGGGGGGTGCCTCCGGAGCCCACTGAGGGCTCTACTGTCTCCAAGCCTTTGAGAAACCACCCGTCTCAGAATTCCCAAGACCTTGTCAGCCATGCCGATTCCTGGATGCTCTCCACCTGTTGAATTAACACCCAAGGGCAAGCCTAGGCATCAGCATTTAATAAGCTCCCTTGTGACCCTGACACCCATTAAATCTGAAAACCACCTCCTTCGTGCTTTTCCTCTTTTTCACTGAGTCTTCACTGTGTCTTCTTTTTTTTTTCCACACACACACACACACACTGTATTTTATTTTTGCAAGAGATAAACTGACACCAGGCATTGTAAATGGATGACCACGACAAAAGCAGCAATGATTGTAATTACCAAACATGAAACACACTCATACTATGTCATAATATTGACATTCAGTCCAGGAATCCTCCACTGTTCACTGTGTCTTCTTATGCTTGTCAGACAGTGTTCAAAAGTCCTTGTCTTAGGAATGTGTCCGCTTCTCCCACCAGCCAGGAGATCCCTGTGGGACAGTCCCCGAAAGAATCCCTGAGGCCACCAGGCAGGACTGATCCCATGTCACCTGTACACACACACAGGCAGAGTCTGCTGGAGTTGGGGGCTTCCCAGTCCATCCTCCACAGTAGACTCTGCCTTCCTTAGAGGTAGGTGCCTCGGGGGTTTCCTCAGCAGGTGACCTGGGACCCTACTGAGGCTCCGTGTCAAACAAGGCATGGGCTCCCTGCCCCGGCAAAAGACAGGCTCCAAGGGGACAGGTTGTCTTTAAACTTCCCAAGGCCCTCCTTGCACTGGGGGTTGAGAAGCAGGACCACTTCCTGCTGCTTCTTCCCCGCCTGGAGCATCCCTCAAAGGATGGCCACCTTAGTGTTGGGGGAAGGACAGGAGGAGGGCTCTCTCACTTCTCTGACAACTCATATCTCCTGCATTCCGAGTCCCCACACCCTTGTAACTACTCCCACCTGCCCTAGTGTATGTTAAGTTGACCAGAACTCTTCTGAGGGAGGCGCCCTGGGAGAGGAGGGACAGTGGGATGGGTGAGTTTGAAGTCCTGGCTCTTCACAACCAGCTGAGCAGACCAAAGCCAGTCCCCCCTGATCCCTGTTCCTCAATCTCGCACCTGGGAAGGAACAGCTGAGACCACGGACGCGAAAGTGCTACGTGGACACAAGGCGTGGATCTATTATTCATATTTTATAGAAGGAATCCCTTTGCTCCCTCCCGCCTTACAGGTGCAGGCTACCTGGGAAGCCCCTTGTTGCACCTACTCCTTTCAGGGAGTCCTGGCCTCGAGCTGTGAGGCTCTTAAAACAAGCCCCTCTGTTTGAGGGGTTTCACAGGCAGCTGGGAGGGGGCCCAACCACCCCAACTCCTTCCAAATCGGTGGAGTCAGAAAACCCGGTTCTAAGGCAGCCTTGAACTGTGATGTCTGCCCCAGAGCTGTCGCTGTCGGGGGGAGCCAGGGAGGGGAGGCACCAGAGGAAGAGGACTCTGGGAACCAGATCCCGAAACTCCCATGGGCGTGAGATCAGAAACCCAAACCCCGGCCCCCCACCCCGCCTCCCAAGCCACTGTCCGGAAAAAATAAACTGTTTCCTGCAACCAGCTCCGAAACAAAGTCTGTGAGTGAGCTGTGACACATGTTACATAAATAGAAGCCACAGAGGGGAAAAGCCTGTTTTCTCTTTCATTATTTATCACTCTCTAACCATATCCAGCTGGGTGAGTAAACAGGCGCATTGGCCCATAATGAGGAACAGACTGCTGCCGTGGGGCTGCCAGAGGGGCGCGGGGGTGAGCGTGAGAGCGCGTGTGCATGTGTCCATCTGTCTGTCCGCCGCAGGGAAGGAAGAGTGGGAGTCTACAATGGAGAAGGCTTGTGGGAGACGCCTGATCCCAGCCATCAAGGGGCTCTTCACCTGGTGCCCCGGCTGGGGTGGGGCAGGGTGCCCTCCAGGCTGGCCGCTGCCTCCCCGCCCTGAGGGTAGCTTGGGCATCCGGTGGGCTGGATGGAGAAGGAGTCAGAAGGGGAGGGACTGTGGGTGGAGAGGGTGTGAGAGGTACAAGCCAAGTGTGGGCCTCGAGCATGACCCTCACGGGGTGGGCTCTGAGCGTGGCAGGGGTGAGGGGGACGATGTGTGGGAGACAGGCTGGGGCACGCGGGCATGTGAAGGAGTCACTGTGATGGGTGCGGTGCCGTGTGTAAGACGGGGAGACTGAAGGAGAGGGAGTGTCTGTGAGTGTACGTGTGGGTGTGGGTGTGTGATCCTGGTGGCATATGTCGGTATGTGCGATTTTGTGACTACAAGAACGTGTGAACATGTGTCTGTGTGACTTTGAGTGTATACATCTGAGTGTCACTGTGGGAGTATGAGAGGTACATGTGAGATTTTTATGGCCATAAGGTGTTGTCAAGGGTCAAATGTGTCCCTGCCCAAAAAGATACACTGAAGTCCTAATTCCCAGTACCACAGAATATGACCTTACTTGGACATAGGGTCATTGCACGTGTAATCAGTTCAGATGAGGCTGTACTGGAGTAAGCTGGCCCCTCACGCAATGACTAGTGTCCTGATAAAAAGATGTCCGTATGGAAGACACAGACGTGGAGAATGGACTTGAGGACGCGGGGAGGGGGAAGGGTAAGCTAGGACGAAGTGAGAGAGTAGCATGGACATATATACACTACCAAATGTAAAATAGATAGCTAGTGGGAAGCAGCTGCATAGCACAGGGAGATCAGCTTGGTGCTTTGTGACCACCTAGAGGGGTGGGATAGGGAGGGTGGGAGGGAGACGCAAGAGGGAGGAGACATGGGGCTGTATGTATATGTATAGCTGATTCACTTTGTTATACGGCAGAAACTAATACACCATTGTAAAGCAATTATACCCCAATAAAGAGGTTTTAAAAAAAAAGAAAAGAAAAGATGTCCATGTGGAAACACAGAAGCACATGTCCACGTGAAGATGGAGGCAGAGATTGGAGCGAGGCAGAGATTGGAGTGAGGCTCTCCAAGCTAAGGAGTGCCTGAGGCTGTCAGAAGTTAGCAGGTAGCAAGGAAGGATCCACCCTACAGGTCTCAGACAGAACCTTGGTTTTGGACTTCTAGACTCCAAAACAGTGAGACAATAACCAAGTTCTGTTGTTTTCAACCATCCAGTGTGCGGTACTTTGTTACAGCAGCCCTAGGAAACTAATACTGACGTGTATGAACATGGGGTGTAAGCTTGGGAGTGTGTAAATAAGTGTAGGAAACCATTAGAGTGTGTGTGTGTGTATGTGAGATCCTGGTAGTGAAGATAGGTGTAGGTGTGACCATCTGCCTATGGGAGTGTGTAAATACGTCTGTGAGACCAGTAAGTGTGTGTGTGTTTGTACCTGTGCTCACACACTTGGTATCCCTATATCATCATCCTGGAAAGGACCCCAGCAACCATCCTTCACCTCTGGCTGCCTCTGCCCACCCCCAGACCCTTCTGTGACCTTCGGCAGCCCTGCCTGAGGCCAGGTCAGTCCTGGAGGAGGGCTGAGACAGTCCTGCTGAGGGCTGTCCACAACCTGCCCCCACCCTGGGGTCATCCCAACGTCAAAGTTTAAACTCCACCCTAGGGACTTCCTGGGATGTCCAGTGGTTAAGACTGTGCTTCCAATGCAGGGGGCGCAGGTTCGATCCCTGGTCAGGGAACTAAGATCCCACGTCCTCTGTAGTACGGCCAAAACCAAAATCTATAAACCCCACCCTGGCCCGCAGGATGAGAGCGCTCATCAGGGACTGAGATGAGGCCAGACCTGGAGGCTGGAGGCCATAAGGTGAGGGGTCAAATTCGTTGTTTGTGTCCCGGGCATTCTTACCTGAAGCCTAGCTCAGGGGTACTGAGCTGGTACCACCTGTCCTGCTTGGGAGACAGACCTAAGCCCAGATATTCTTGAAACAGAGCTGGGTTCTTGAGCACCTGTGTTGACCACGCCCATCCCAGTGGACCACTGGATATCACAGAGCCTGCCGCAGACCTAGCCTCCTAGGACACGTCCAGACCAGCCTTTACTCCTGCTGGCCCAGCCTCTGCCCTCCAACCAGGGGATGCCACAACTGTTCAATTACTCACTCAGCAAAGCACACGTCCCAAAGCCCATGCCTTAGAATATCCTCAAACATATCCCAGAGAGGCCTTGCTGGGAAACCTCAGACAAGTCACTTTTCTCTGAGCCTCTTTTCCCCTCTGTAAAAAGGGTACAACCACCCTTGCCCTGCCTATGTCACAGGGATGGCGTCAGGATTAGGAGGCCTAATGGACGTGAATTTGTCTTATAAAGACATGTCTGATAAAATGCCCCCACAGCCTGACTCTGAATGGTGTGTCACAAAGGCAGCTCCACATCCAAGGCCCTCTGGAACTGATATCATCTCCACCATCAGGGTGGTTTGCTGTCTCCTTCTCCAGCTTCCCACAGTCTCTTCCCTTAGCTTGATAATGGTTTGATATAATTCAGGGGAGGAGTCTGCAAACTATGGCCCCCGGACCAAATCCTGCCTGTTATTGTATGGTCTGTGAACTAAGAATAATTTTTTAAAGATATTTATTTATTTATTTTGGCTGTACCAAGACGCAGGATCTTCATTGCGGCATGGGGGTCATTAGTTGCAGCATGCGGACTTCTGAGTTGCAGCATGAGGACTCTCAGTTGGGCTTCTTAATTGCAGCATGCATGAGGGATCTCGTTCCCCGACCAGGGATCAAACCCAGGCCCCCTGCATTGGGAACGCAGAGTCTTAACCACTGGACCACCAGGAAGTGCCAAGAATAATTTTATGTTTTTTAAGAATAATTTTTATAGATGAACATTTGTCATCGATCTGATGGCAAGGAGCATTAACTTTGAACTCCAATTAAGCAAAATGTTATCCCTCCCACCCTTACCAAAAAAAATCCCATTCTTCTCATTAGTAGACCTTTTATTACCAAAAAAAAATGTACTCAATTATTATTGTAATTCCATCAATAAAAATTTTGTGGAAATTTGTTTTCTGTCTTGTTATGCATAATATCTCTTGTCGCTACATAATATCCTTGATCTTGCCTCAGCCCACAAAGCCTAAAACATGGACTATCTATCCCTTTACGAAAAAAGTTTGCTGGTCTTTTGCCTCCGCTACTGAACTCTGCCATTACAGAAACAAGTTGGCCAGAGTTTGCCAACTGCTGAAGTAGAACGTTCTAAGCCCTTGGACATTCTGATTGGTCTGGAGAGGGGCAAGTAAATCCCTAGACAGGTCCCAACAAGCCAGCATTTGCTTGAACGGTTCATTGGACTGAACTGGGCAGAATGTGAGTCTGAAGCTATAGGACTGCCTCCAAGGACTCTGAGAATGAAGCCCACCCAGGGTAAGGCAGAGTTAGCAATGCAGAGACCGCAACGGCATCATTTTTTTAAGCCCCTAGATCACACATGACCTGTAGCAAGCCCTACCCCTTGATGTTTCAGTTATACAAGTCAATCTATTACTATTGTTATTTAAGTCCATTTGCAGTGAATTTTTTGATGCTTGCACCAATACAAGAGCACAAAAGAAGAGTGCCTAACCCAGCTCGGAGCGTTCAAGGAAAACGTCTGAGGAGAGGTGTCATCTAAGCTGGGTCTTCGAGTCAACTGTGAAAGCAAGTGGAAGAACAGGTATTCCAAGCAGAGGACACCGCATGAGAGGAAAGAGCACAGCACACGCCACAAGACGGAAGCGGCAGAGCTGGGAGTGGCCAGGGATGGAATCGAAGGTTCAAGAAAGGATACCTTGTGCTCTGTGTACCAGACCGGTGTACTTGAAATTGGCCCTGTGAGAATGGGTCTTGAACAAAGCATGACAAGTTCAAGTTGGCACTGTAGGTGGAACTCTTTGACCACTGTGGAGGATGGACTGGAAGGAGGTACGGGGAGGGGATCAGGTTGGAAATGGGAGTCAGTTAGGAGGCTACTGGAATAACCCGGGTAGAAGATGATGCGCGTCCAGCCAACGGCAGTAGGAATGGGGATGGAGAGGAGGGAATGACTGAGAAACATTTTAGAAACCACATCCACGGGACTTGGTGACTGATTGGATGTGAAAGAAAGGGCTAGGGAGAGTCAAGGGGCGACTTCTAATAGTTTCTACATGACTGGGAGGATCGTGATGCCACAACTGAGGAGAAAGGGCAGAGGCGGGGCACGTCTTTGGATACAGATGACATTGAATGATTTGGGTCTGGGACATGTTGGCTATGCCATCACTGGAGCATCACAGACATGGGGGTGGGAGCGAGGTCCAAGAAAGTGATGGTACTTGGACCAACTCAAAGATGGTAGTTAAACCCATGAGAGTACATGGGATTGTCCAAGAGGACATGTAGCTTGAGGAGAGCCATGGGTCAAGGCTGAAGGCTTGGGAACCCGAAGCGTTTAAGAGGGAGATGACACAAGCTCACAAGGGCACGTGAAAAGGAGAAGTCAAGGAGGACGGCAGAGTGTGGCAGGTGCTGGCGTTCTGCCTATGCCTCTCGGCACTTACCTCCAAACGGAGAAGGCTGCTTACTGCCAACACCTACCCTTTGCCTGAGGGTTCTTTTTTTTTTCTTTTTTTTTTTTTTTTCCCTCTGGCCATGGAGATGCCCTTGGCTAGACTCAGGACAAGCTGGAAGCGCTGGAGAGTTAATGTGCCTGGAAGCAGCCCTCCACCAATGGCAAAGAGGGAGTTGGTGGATAAATACCCCAGCTTCCTCGCCCCCATCATATGGACAACTTGAGGCATGCCTCAAACATATTCCGGGGTTCGCCAGCAGGCCTGCGCCCCTCTCACTCACAGTACATGCTAACACTCCCTATGTGGGCCTCCCGCCCACCCACACCCCCGCCCAGCCCCCCACTTTCCCACTCCCAACTCATGCTTGAATCCTTGCGTCAGAGTCTGCTTCTGAGAGAACATAAACTAAGTCAAAGATGTCGTGAAAACCAACCAAGTAGAAAATGGCAAGATGTTCTCTCCGTGTAACCTTTGTCTTTGAGCGGCTCAGGTCATCCCCACGCTGTGCCCACCTCCACACTCATAGAAGATGCTGGCCGATTTCTCCCCTGGGCCTGAGGTTCCCAGAAGGGGACTTTCCAGAGCCCAAGTCTGAGCAAACTCCACTATCAAGAAATCCTCTCCTAGCTCTCGCCCTGGCTGCACGCGGGGAAGTCTGATCACAGGCCCTCGTATAACGCAAAGGCTTGGAGAGCTTCCTCAGCCCCGAGTCCATCCCTCCGGGTACCCCTGACTCTGTCCTCTCCTTCTCCAGCACTCCGAGTAGCATTCACTTTTTTCTGTTCATCCTATGTCCAGTCCTGTGGGTGGTCATTGCTTCTCTTTCTGTCTGAGATCCAAGAACTGGCTCTGACTACTGGCCTGGGACCCACGGGGAGGGGGGGAGAGCTGGGTGACCTGTAAACACTCCCCACTTCCGGCCAGTGTACGCCCGACCCACCCTGCTCTGCATCTCTCACCTCTCAAGGCAGGAAACCAGGGGCAATGGCCTTGAACAAGACTCTGGGGGCAGAGGGGGAAGGGCCTTCAAGAAGGCGTCCGGGAGAGCGATGAAGTGGACATTCTGCTGTCTAACAAGCCAGGGTGTGAATGCAGGCACTCCGCTTACATAATTGTGGAACTGTGTGTGAGTTTCAACGTCTCGGAGCTTTGGTCTTGTCATCTGTAAAACGAGGATGATGACGGTACCCACCTGACTTAGGCTGGGTTCCTCCAGAAGCAGGCCCTGAGACAACTATTCCAGTACCCATGGTTGATGTAGGAGGTAAAGGAAACGCCAGGAGAGAAGTGGGGAAATAAGATAAGGGAAGGAAGGAAAGCGATCGAGTTGGTTATCAAGCTGGCTCCTGGGGTGGCTCAGTCCTGCTGGGGAAACCCTGTGAGCGCATGGAGAGCACACACCTCAAGTATTTACACACTAATGCTTATCAGTCATGGGTGCGGGGCTCTCCTGGATGGTGTTAATTCCCCAGCACTTCTGGTCTCCCAATGGTGACAAAGCAGAGTCCAATGCCCAGAGGAAGCCCCCAGGCAAAGATAGGCAGGTGGGTGATTGGAAGCCTTAGGGGTATAAGTGGTCAGGTTGAGGGCACACAGACAGGGCACTCACAGCATCTGCTATATCATCTCAGAGGGCTGGTGGGAGGTGAAATGACGTCATGAAATGACGTCATGAATGAAGAGTGCTTAACACGGGGACGGGCGCACAGTTGGTTCTTCTCTAATCAAGATCCAGTCTCACTCCAGCCTTCAGATGCCTGGTTCCAGGGACTTCCTGCTACCCAGCAACCATGAGAGAGGTCTTTGGGGCTGGAGGGCCAGGGGTCAAGAGCAGAGGGATCTGGAAGAGAGAAGGCCAGAAAGAAGAGAGGGTGCAGGAGAACTGGGAAGGAGGTGGGCGCTGGAGTCCAGGCCCAGCACGGAACGGACTCAAACCAGTGTGAAGGAGCCCAGGAAATGTGTGAGCCCCTCTCCACAGGCCTTGCCAGACACCACACACAATCAGAGACACATAAAGACTCTCTCTTCTCTCCCCTTATATCCACCCTACATCGATTGCCTCTGCCATTTCGGGCACTGCCTTCTCTTTAAAAATAAACAAACAAAAGAATCAAACATTAGGACTACTGTGGAGATCAGAGATACATATGAGAAGTGCCTGGTATACAGCAGGTGCTCAATAGGTGGTAGCTATTTCCAGTGTGAGGCCACCTTGGCTTTGACTTTCCTCCTTCACATCCTACCTCACCCTCCAGTGCCACTGGCCGAGACCCCAAAACGCAGGCCTTCCAGGTTCCCTGAGGAAGGAACGCTTCCCTTGCTGAGCACAGAGCTCTGAAGGTATCCCCCGTGGACAAGCAGAAAACGTGCAGGGAGCAGTCATGAGAAGAATGGGGGGCACAGCCCTCTGGCAGGAGGCGGCAGCCCCGAGGGAGTGAGGGTGCTGCCTTGTCCCATTTTCCATCCAAGTCCCCACCTTGACCCCCAGCTCTTTCCCTCCAATCACTGAAGACACAGTTTTACTGCATAGCTCCTAAAACTCCGCACTCCGCCCCCCCAGCCCCCCTCACTGTTACCTGCAGGGCACCAACTTGCCCTGAGGTGTCAGGCTATTTTTTTTAACTAAGCATCAAATTACAATCAAACCGATTCAACGTGCATTTTCTGTGCAAAGCACACTGGGCTGCAAGAGGAAATCCCAAAATGACTAAAATCATGGGCCCCGACTTCAGTTTATTATCTAGTTAGAGAGATGAGGCATACGTGGTTAAACAGTGAACAAACAATACAATGTATTAAAAGTGACTTGGCGCTTATGAAATAAAAGTTAGCCAACAACACATTGTAAAATCAACACCAGCCAGCTAAGAAGGAGCCGGAAAGAGGTGGAAGTGGGCTGGAGCATCAAGAGATAATGATCATGGCTCTGAGCTAGGAGATGCCTGCCTCCCCGGGTGGAGAACCCTACAGGTGTTACACTCACTCACTCACCACCTCTGCTGGACCCTCATCTTCCTCCCTCTTCTGCCATTGAAGAAACTGAGATTAAGCCCTCCTGCTTCAGGGTTTCAAGCTAGAAAGCGACAGAACTGGGATTTAAATCCAAGCGTTTTTCTGAGGAAGGATGGCTTCGGGTAGCTCTTGAAGGCTGAACCGCATGAAGGGAGAAGGGGCTCTCCTCTCTGTGCCCCTGCTTGGCCTGTCCTTGTCCCTGGGCACGGCCTCCCCCTGCCCCCTTGGTGGATGGCTGGGTGTGATGCACGGGATGGGGAAAGGGTGCCGAGTCTGCTCTCTTGGCCCATCCCTGCCTGCGTCCTGTTCTCTCCTTGCTCGGAAATCCCTCCACGGAGGGGGTCTCATTTTACCCAAAGACACTGTGTTCTAATGGATGGAAAATTGTTCACTGCTTGTCAGGTTAGTGTTCATTTCCCGATCCTTAATGAATGATTTTCCACCAATCAGCCTGGAGTCCCATGCCCACCACCCCGTGGACAAGGCCTGAGTCTCTGAGGCCCTAAAAGTGAGGTCTGTAAACATCTCCCAGGGCCCAGCCCCTGCCACCAAGAGGGGTAACCAGCCCCACCCCCAGGCCTGGGTGCCCTCCCCTCCTCCACAGCCCCCAGGGACAGCTCTCCACACTGCATGGTCCTCTACTCAGGGCAATATGGTAAACTGATAAGCCTCCCCTCAAGAGTAGGAGCCCCCCTTAAAAAGGGGGAGAGTCTGGAGAGTGCCTTAGAGGTTCCTGGCACAGTTCATTAAGATACCAACCCTTAATGAAATATTTCTTTGTTAAAATCGTCATTTATCTTGGAGAACAGGGGCCTTTGTGGCAAAGAAAGAGGCTACCCCCTTCCATCCCTCCCCCACCTCCACCCAGCACAGATCCTCGGTCTTTCTGAGTCAGAAAGGTTGGGAAGCAGGGTGGGGAGGGGCAGCTGGGAGATGGGGAGGAGAGAAGATGCCAGAGTGGAGGAACCACAAAAGGAAAGGGGGTCAGCTTGACTGGTCAGGAGGCAAAGGAGGAGAGAGAAGCAGAAGGCCCTGGGTGGCTGGGTGGAGAGACGCTGCTCAGAAGGAAGCCCACTGCCGTGTGACCACAATAGCCAAACGTTGGAAACAACCCAACCGTCCATCACGGGGAGGCTGGGTCAAGAAATGGCAGTGAACTGATGTGACAGAACGCAAGCCTTTTCAGTGAATGACCTAGAGATGCACATAGCAAACCTGATTAATGTCAGCAACATGAAATTTAGTAAATGATACCACCAATAAATCGTGAAAGCAAGGAGCAGAAGGATAGTTTTTATTTAAAATTTCGAGACCCCCAAGCCACACTAAATGTTTAAGAGCGTAAAACTTACTTGGGAAGGCTACCTCCCAGCTTCTGGAAACCGGCTGCCTCTGGCAAAGGAAGGATGGACAAAGGGAGGGAAGGATATGGAAGGTTCTTGACTTTTATCAGCAACAATTTGTAGGCTTTTTTTTTTGAAAGCATAAAGAAAGGTGCACAGATCATAAGGGTACGCCAGCTCAATTGTCACAAAGTGAACACACCCACGTGACCAAATCCCCAATTCAAAAACTACAGAACACTCCCAGTCCCCCAGGAACCCCTACTTACTCGCCTGCCTAGAGTAGCCACTCTCCGGAGTTCTAACACCTCGATTTTGTTCGACCGATTTTTGAATTTCAGATAGGTGGAATTTCTCTCTCACGACTGGCTTTTATGCTCAACATTCTGTTTGTGAGACTTCTCTCTGTTGCTGTGTGGCAATGGCCTGTTCATTCTCATTACCAAGTACTAGCCCATGCATGAGAATACCAGCATTTATTCACCCATTCCACTGTTGATGGTTATTTGTGGAATGGCCGCTAAGACCATTCTAGTGTCTGTCTTTTGGTGAACACATTACGCATTTCTGTTAGTATATACTTAGGTGTTGAGACACTACATCATGCTGGAAAAGTTTTATTCCTTAATTAACTAAAAAACGGTTTGGTTTTTTTGACTTTTTTTTTTTTTTTGGCCACGCCACGTGGCTTGTGGAATCTTAGTTTCCCGACCAGGGATGGAACCAGGCCCATGGCAGTGAAAGCACTGAGTCTTAACCACTGGACCACCAGGGAATTCCCTTAAAAAACGGTTTTGAAGAGGGAAAAGAAGTAAAATTCAAGCAATCGGATGACTGGAAACATAAAATACCTGGGTCTAGATGTGTTGGGACTGTGGGAATAAAAGGACTGACGAATGTTTCTGGACATACACACACACCCCGTGCCAGGCCTGGTACTAAGAACAAGCTCACCCACTAACCCACTGCATCCCCACAACAGGGAGGCAGCTGACCCTGGGAAAGGGCAACTCTTCAGAGCAGGAAGACCTGTGAGTTAGTCCTTGCTGTACCATCTTCTAGCTGTGTGATCTGGGGCAAGTTGCCTCACCTCTCTGAGCTTGAGTACCTCGCTGTAAAATGAGAAAAGCCTCTATGCCAGGGGCGATGCAGCCAAATAGCACGTGAATCAAGTACCTGACACACCGCAGGCGCTTACTAAGTATCAGCTGCAGATGTATGTATGCTTTGCAGTTTTGTGAAGTCGGTATTCTCACTTTTAGGTGAGGAAACTGGAGCTCACAAAACGGAAAATGAGTGTTTATGGAAAGTATCTGATGAACAGGTCACAGAGCTAGATGCTTTGCCCAGGCTTTTTCATGTCACCCTCCCAACCCCCCAGGAGGCATTCTCCCAATGTCGTGGATGAGGAGACTGGCTCCATCCTGTAACTTGCCCGGATCACACAGTTGGTAAGTGACAGACACTGACGTTCAACCCTAGGCTGTCTCACTCCAGTCTCTGTGCTCTCAACCATGGCCTCCATAGTAGGACAGGCCATGGGTCCCGGTTCTTGCCACACCACAGCCTAGACCTTTTGAAGGAACAGGGACAGAAAGAGGACCCTCCTGCCTGTTCCCAGGCACTCTGGTTCAGGAGCCAAGGGCCACTTTTTTGAACCTTTTCCTAGAGGTCCTGCATCAGAAGGAAGGACTCTGGACTGGCTGCTTTAATTTTGGGGTGTGTGCTCTGTATCTTTCTTTGGTTTTATGTTCAACATTCTGTTTGTGAGACTTCTCCCCGTTGAGGCTTTGCTTCCTCATTAAAATGCCCTTTAGGTGAGGCCCAGACAGGATCCTTTGCCTCCTTTGGGCCCCCCACTGTGACTCACAGGGTGCTGGGAACTGAACTGGCCTGGAGATGAGGGTAAGCTGAAATGAAAGCCAAAGCATTTCCTAGGGAAATCCCTTTGGGCACGTGAATCCACGTGTGAGGTATGGAGGGCTGCCGCAGGAAGGTGATGGTAAAGGATGCAGTGGGCATGACAGCCAGCCAGAGAAGCCCACTGGAGGTCACCTCATTCCTTCCTTTGTATTGAAAGTCCCTAGTTCTCACCTGACCTGAAGCCTCTGTAGGATGGATGGAAAGGAGACCTGAGGGGCATGGCGTGGTCATAATCCAGCCGGGCTTACACAAGAACCTGCCAACTCCAGGCCATGCCCAGGCCTGTCCACACACCCTGACTCCCACCAGCGCTGACTCTCCATAGAAAATAAATAGAGTCACACCACCAAAGGCTTCCTTTCTCCCAAACTATACTCCTCAGGTCACCCACAAGCAGGCAGTACTGCTTTAAAGGCCTCACAGAAGTAGCTCTGGTTGAAATCCTGCTTCATCACTTACCAGCCGGGTAAGCCTGGACAGTGACTTAACCTTTTTGGAAAATGGAGGTAATAGTACTATCTACTTATAGGGTTACTGTGAAGATGAAATGAGTCCTATGCCTGGCATGTGGTACGACTCAAAGGTTAGCTGTGGTTATTTTATTCTTATTGCTTCTGCTCTGGCTACACTGGAAAGGACCCTGTGGTATCCACATAAATGGTGCTTAGGGTCCTCCTCCCAACAATTTGACACTAGCTATTTGAAATACTCCAGCAGAAGCTGAATATGCCCGTCACACCTGCCCTGTGTAGGGCAATACATAGGATCTAGACCTGGACAGATAGCACTGACATTACAGCTCTTTCTGGCTATTTGTACCCACAGAAAAGGGATGGAATAAGGGATGGAGAACCCGAGGGGGAGCCTCCTCTCTTTTTCTTCCAAGCCCCATTGGAGAGGCTTCTCCTCCAAGAAATCCTCTCTCCCCAGGCCACAGCCCTGGCATACCCTAAGCTCCAATCCCTAAAGCACCCCCAGCCCACATTCCACAGGATCATCCTGTGTCTGCCCGTCTCCACCTGCCTCGGGTGATTTGGGGCAGGAGAGCCTTCTAGAGCCACGGCCTTCCTGCCCTCCCCCCACAGCTGGGTCCTCCCTTGGTCATGGGCACTCCTTGAAAACCCCTGAGGTGTCCCTCACCCCTCCCCACTGCAACAGACCGGAGATGTTTTGGAGGTGGAAGGCGGGGGAAGGATTTATTCAGGCTTCCACGGGTCTCTGAGTGGGGCGCCTGCTACCAGCACAGCCCTCCCCCCTTGGATCTGGGGCCTTTCCTCATCCAGACTTCCCCCTCCCGACCCAAATACACACCTTGGCTACCGCCACAATCCCTCCGATTCCTCCCCGCACCCTACCCCGCCCTCAGGCAAAAGACGTTGAGTTTTGTTTACAATCTAATTTGTCCGGATAATTGCTTCTACTTTGCACTCCGCTCTGCCCGCGTGGGTCCAGCTTTGGGCCCTTTCTTCACCGGTTCGCAGAGCACTTTATGGGAAATTCCCCTTCCGGAGAGGGAGGCGGCGCGCGCCCGGGGTGACCGTTCACAAAGCCCAGAAGGAGCCTTCCCACCTCCCCCACCCCCCGGTTCAAGAGCCCACCCCCAGCCCCACGCAGTGGGGCGCAGAAGGGAGAGGGGGAAGGACACCGGCTCCGGGCTCTGGGCCCCCCGGCCACTCCCTGCATAGGGCGCAGCCCGCCGGGAACCAATGAACCGTGTGGGAGCAGGGCTTGGCCGTACCTCCAGACTCCAGGGAAAAGCTGGAGTTTGCAAAGCGCGCCAAGGGATTCGCAAGGCCAGTGTGAATCCCTGGGGTCTCTCCACCTCCCCCCCCCTTTTTACAGGATCGCAGCCCTACGTCTTCTCCCCAGATCCCCATCTTTTCTTCCCCTAAAGTTTGGTCCACGTGGTCTCCTCTCGCTCACGACTTGGCTGCCGGGCAGGGTGAAAGTTGCTGCACCTGCTTTAGGTGAATTATGGTAGCGCTAGAAGTTGGTCTCCCTCCCTCCGCTGCTCGCTCGCTCGCTCCCTCCTCCTTCGCTCTCCGCGCGCTCCCTCCGTCCCCCTCCTCCCCGCCCCCTCCCGCCCCGCCCGCGCGCCGCCCGCTCGCAGCCACTCGCTGCCCGGGCTCAGTCGCAGCCCCTCGGAGTCCGGAGCCGGCCGCCCCTGCGGACCGGACTGTGCGGCCGGCGGCCGGGACGTAGCCCCCAGCCCGCGAGGAGGGCGCGGCGCAGGCGGCGGCGGCGCAGCGGGGAGGAGCCCGGGCCGGAACCAGGGCTGGGCCGGGGGCGGGGACGCCGGGGTCCCGGAGCCCCGGCGCCCGAGCGAGCGAACAAGCGTCGCGGGAGGATCGGGAAGGAGGAGCACAGCCGGAGCAAGCCGAGCTGCCCCCAAAGTGCGATGCCCCGGCGAGGGTAGGGCGCGCGGCGGCCGGCCGGCGCGGCGCGGAGGGAGGACGCCCGGGAGCTGCGCGGCGCCGAGCGGCGCGGAGGGGCAGTCCCAGCGGGCGGCGGCGGGCCCGGGCGGCGACCGGAGCGAGCCCCATGCCCCGCGCGGGTTGACGGGCCGGAGCCCGCACGGAGCGGCCGGGCCGGACAGGTAGGTGGCTGGCCGAGCTCGGGGACGCGGGTGGGGGCTGGGCCGGCGACCAGACCAACTCCCTCGCTCGCGCACTCTCTCGCCCGCTCACTGGCTCACTTTGTGTTTGCAAACTGCCCGCGGGAGACGCGCCGGGAGGAGCCGGGCCCAGGCCGGCGCACTTTGTTCCAGCCGGGGCCGGCTGCGGCGCCCTGACCCAGCGCAGCCGCGACACCCACCCCGCCCCGGCTCAGGCCCCCGTGGGCCGGAGCTGCCTGGGGAACAGGTGGGGGCTACGGCGCGGCGCCGGGGGGGCGGGCAGAGGAGGTCGGCAGGGGTTGGGGGGGCTGGAAAGGCTACTAAGGTCCGCCCTCCCCCCAAGAATCTAGGACCGGCCTCCTCCTGGCCTGGCCGCGAGGAATGGGGTGTCTGGGGGCGCGACCACCCCCCCGCCCCGAGTCAGACAAAGAGTACTTCCCAGCCCGGACTTTCCTGAGCCGGGGAGGGAAGTGGTGAAGTGGGCTCCCCCAACCCCAGTCTGTCCAGGACTCCCCAAGACGCGCCGGAGGCAGATAGATGGGGGGGGGGGCACCGCGGTCCTATCCAACGCGTCGCCTTAGGTGAGGAGGGGACTTGGTTTGCTGGGGTCGCACCTCGGAGGTTCCGGGGCCAGTCAGCGCCTTTCCGCCATACCTGGGTCGGCTGGGAGATAGAGCGGAAAACTTCTTGGGGACTTGAGAGCGTCTGGAAACGGTCCCTTGTGATTTTGTGCGCCGGTGCTGGCGGGTGGGGGGTTGACCCGGCCGATATCTTCATTCACCCCATTTGGGGAGAGCCCCGCCTCACCATGTAGTGGGGAGAGAAGGCGGCAGCAGGGTTCGGAGGCCGCCAGGGACGAGTGCCCCGGGATAACCAAGCAAGACCCCCCTCAGATCCAGGACTGTGGCCTCTCCCCTGGACAGCCTCCTGGCAGACACCTCTCTTTGAGAGGCGGTCATCTCGGCAGCTCTCGAGTCTTGCGCTCCCCATCAACGCCAAACTAACTAACTTCAGCTGAGCCCAGCTACAGCTCGAGGCGCTAGAATGCGGGGCGCCCTGAGCGACCTGGGGTCCCGGCGTCCCCGGCAAAGGACTCTGCGATTTCGCGGGAGGCGGATTCTGAGTCAGAGGCCCTGACGGCTGCGGATTCCTTCTTTCCAACTGGGGCGACCTCGTGAACACATCGGCGTCTCACCCGGACTGTCTAGGTTAGGGGAAGAGGATACGGGAGCGCAGAGACCCTGAGCCCTTAGAACACCCGGCTCGTCCCTTTGCACCGCGGGCCTCTCTTGCCATCCCCCGCCTGACTGATTTCCTCGCTCACTCCGTGCCTGGGGTTTAAGGCGTCTGGAGATCACCGCGTGTCTCGCACCCCAGCGCCGGGTCTCCCTGCTGATTGACCTCGGAGCCTGGAGCAGGGGTTGGAGGTGGGGTACCCGGAGGAGAAAACCCAAGTCTGAAGCTGTCATCCCCGTGGTGGCTGAGAAAGCCCAGGAGCATTTTGGCCAATGCGGGTTTTCACTTGAACTTCAGCATGTTCATCCCGTGTTAAAGCGGACGCCTGGATTGTCCCAGGGCGAACTGTGCTGGGTCTGGGATTGAGGGCCTTGGGAGCGCAGTTTGAGAGGCAGCTAGGGTCGGAGCTGGAGGCTCACCTGGGTGCCCCCTTCTCCCACCCAGAAGGAAGGAGCTGTGGGATCATCTGTACCGCCAGTAGCCATGGGAGGGTCTGACCGGTCCCATTGTGGAGCACAGTGGGTAATGGAGACCTCGACACCAAGAATTTGAACCCAATAGCTCACTTCTGGGACGGAGCGCTGCTGGCGCTGGGCATTTCAAGCCGATGACCCTCCTGGTGAGCTAGCGGGTGGGTGCAGGGGCCAAAGGCCCAACAAGCGGGCCAGGCCCCAGCTGCCCTAGGGAGAGCCCCCCACCTCAGACAGCCCCTGCCCCAGACAACCCCTGCCCAACCTGGCAGAAAACCGCTGCAGGGGATGGGAGATCCACAGGCTTATTTTGTTTTTATTTTTGTTTTAACTTTGTCTTGCCTGGGTTCTGGGGCTCTTTGTCACCTGGCAGGAGGGAGGGAGGGCCCTGAGACTGTGCTGCGGGCACCTGGACAGCTTGCTCACTCTGGCACCCTTAGATCTGAGGCTCTCAGAAGCAGGGCTATGTCTCGTGGGGCTCCCCATTTGGCGTCACTCCCCCCTCTCATCAGTGGGGCAACGTGGCAGGGGGAGGAGGTGGCTGTAGAGAGTGTTCCCCGCCACCTCAGGACCCCTGTAAGATGTGAATCTCTCCTGGATCCCCCCCACTACCTTAGCCCCATCGCAGTCTTGACACTAAACTGGGGGGAACCATGGGAACCTTCTCTCCTGGCACTAAGTGCTGGGCCCCTGTCCTTCTCCCAGTCCTGGGCAGGTTTTGCAGGAGTTATGGAGTTGGTGAACCCGTGAGCCCTGCGGGGAGAAAGACCTGACACCAGTGCTGGGGGGTGGGGGGAGGGCAGGTTGGGCCTAACTTGAAAAAGGACCTGTCCCTGTCCCTTTCTGTGTAGGTACACTTCTCACACCTAGACATCCCTACCCCAACCTCCTTCCCTGTGCCTTTAGCCAGAAACTTCCTTTCTGGCTGCTGGCAGGTAGATCCCTTCTTGCCAGGAATGTGCATATCCTGCTGGGCCCCTACTCCAAACACACCTCTTCCTTAGGGGCAGGAAAGGAGGGGGGAATCCTTTAATCCATTAATTCCCCAAAGGTTTGCTGAGCCCCTATTCTGTCTGGGCAGGTCCCAGGCTGGGCACTGGTGTGCCCAAGCAGTGAGGGCTGGGGTCTGCACATTGTCAGGGTAGGAGAGGCAGATAAGATATCACATTAGAGAGAGGAGGGTGGGAGCAGCGTGTCTGTTTCAGAGGAAAGGTATGAGGTGCAAGGGGGGAAGGGCCATCTCCCCAAGAAAGCTTCCCTGATCTTCCACACCTGGAGTAGCTGCACCCTCCTTCCCTACATCCTAATCCTTTGCTGCCCCACTGCCTTGGTGGCTTTCTTGTCTCTCCAGCTGAAATACAGACCCCTCCATGCCCATCCCAAGCAGGCACAATGTCTTTACTTTTCTAATAACCCAAACTGTGCAAAGTAATAATTTCTTCCATCCAAGGAGCTCCGCACAGTTTCCTTTCAAAATCTCCCAGCTTCCCAGACCAAGGCAGGGCAGGCACTGTTTCTGACAGGATTCTGAGGCTCCGATGGCTGAAATGACTTCCTATGACTTGGTTCCAGAACCCTGGAACCCAGGGCAAGGAACTCAGGCCTCCCCAGGGCAGAACATGGGTCACAGGGGAAAAGCCTTTGGAACTTGCCAGTGGTGGTGGGTCTCTGGAGAACTTAGTTAAGCTATTGGAACCTCAGTTTTCTTATGTGTAAGGTAGGTCAATGATAACCGTTTACAGCCTGGTTGGGAGCAGGACGGAAGAGCAGACGTAAAGTACCTAGCATAGTGCCTGGCGCAGGGTAGTACTGCCCAAGGGGTGGCTTTTATTATTAGATTCCCAGCACCGCCAGGCCACATGCTGGACTGAATACTGGAAATTAATCTCCATTTTAGGGGTTTGGAAAATGAAGCCCAGAGAGAAGAAGCAACTTGTCTGAGGTCACACAGTTAGTTAGTGGTAGGGCTGGGACTAACATGTAGGGCTCCTAGGACTCCCAGTGTAACCGGTAGGGCTTGAGCCTCTGCTGTGGGGAAGGGAGAAAGGAGGGGATGGGAGGGCCTGCCACTCCCCATCCCTTCTTCAAAAGCTCAGGCCTGCGTCCCTCTCAGCCCTCCAACGAGAGGGCTGGGTTTCCTCCTCCTGTCTTCCCTTTAAGGGAAGGTCTGGGCTCAGAACTTGACATTTCCCACCTGCACATGACCCTGGAAGGTCCAGTCATCCCCCCTCCCCACAACATCCTAAGGTGCTCATGGAAGCAAAAATGGGAGGGATAGTTCCCTAGAACACAGAGGAGGAAACATGGCCAGCACCACCTTTCTCCAAAAAGGGAGACTTTTTATGGTTTGGAACCCTGGCTTATGCAGCGTTATGGAAGACAAGCTTGGCAGGCAGTCTCAGATCAATCTGGGACCTACTCCTGGATGGATCATCTTAAAGAAGCAAAAAGAAACTTCCCTTGAGTGTGAAGTTTCCGCCTCTTTCAACATTGCCTCCCTGGATTCTCCATGGAAATGCACACCTTCACCCACGGCCAGTTCTGCCCTGCTGGGGTTACAGCAGGAACCCTCTACTCCAAACCCTGAGGCTTGCAGACGCAGTGGTCTTGTGAGACTGCGTTTCGTGGGCCCTGTGCAGAGCCTGGACTTGGGGCATGCCTGCCTGAGCTGGAAATGAAGAGCTCCTAGCACAGAAGGTGCCCAAAGCATCTGGTCCCTCAAAGGAGTGAGCCACTCAAGCCTGGGCCGGGCTGATGCCCTTCCTTCCTTTGTGCCTTGTCCCAGGATGACTCCTCCCAGGATCTTTACCTGGCTGTCCCTTGCTCCAGTGCAGCCCGGTGCCTTTCTTCTCCCCAGCCCTGGTCATAGCCGTGCAGCCTGTTCCCCAAATCCCAGCAGCTCTGCCCACGTCCCCAGGCCCCATCCTCTGCCCAGCTGAAGCCTCCCAAGCTGGGGGGACCTGAGGGTGCGTGGAGTCGTTGGTGGTGCAGGGCATGGGGAAAGTCCTCTCTCCTACTTGGAGTTTTCTCATGACACCTGACCTGGGCTACGGTGCAAATGGGAGGGAGGGGAGGGGAGATGGTTTTTCCTCAGACAGTAACAAAGTGAGGTGTGTAGACCAGTGACCCTCTGCATGTGTTCAAGGTAGGCAGGGTCAGCGGGTGGAAATTACCCAGAATTCCCCCCGGCAACGAGGGAGGGACACATGGTGGTGACAGGAGGGCAGGGTGGATCCGGGCATGGAGACCGGGACTCCTGCTCTCCATTCCACAAACATGGTGGAGCCATCGTTGTGTGCAGTGGCCCGCAGGAGTCTAGGTGAAGAGGTTTAATAAGAGGGGGCTCGCTTACAACTTGGAAAATCAGAAATGGAGCAAGTGCCCCAGCGAGGATCTTTCCCACAGCTTCCGGCGACTGGAGGCAGGCTCCGGTCCTCACACTCCACAGCCGGCACAGGATGCAGGTGCTGGCCCTGAGAGCCTCCAGGAGGGCTGAGCTGTGTGAAGGGAAACTGTCTCGTGGGCTGGTGAAGGAGCTTCTGTTCTTGTTTCTTCAACCGGGCGTGCTGGAGGGCGGGCTCCCTGGGATTCATTTTCCCAGCTCTGGAGCTCAGGCTTCCAGGAGACCCAGGCTGAAAGAACTTGGTCCAAAAGAGGGTAGCATATACTTCCTCCTTTCACTCCTTCAGGGGATTCTTTGGGCAGATGTGTATCACACCCTGAAAGAAAAGGGCGGGCGCAGCTGAGGAGAATTTGGGGGAGAGATGGGAGCTCAGGATTTGCAGGAGACCGAGGGAGCGGCGGCTACTGTAAGTGCTCGGGCGCAGAGCTCTGGAGGCATCCACATCTCTGGGTTGGAGCCGGAGGCACAGAGGCACTTGTGAAGGTCGGATGCTGAGGGTGCACAGTTGGTCCACTTGGGAGAATCCTTCCTTTAGGAAGCCTCCGGGGTTCTCAGGAGAGCCAGGGCTCCCGGTCCTTGCCCCCCAGCTGCGGGCACTCACTCTGGGTTACTAGCCCGGCCAGTGTTACCCTCAGCCTCCGCGAGCACATCTTTGCGAGGCGCGGGGAAGCGCACACGCCGGATGTCTTCGGTCCTAAGATGCTGGGGTTTGGGGGTCCAGGGAACTCTGGAAGAGGGAGCGGGTGGCCTCTATCTTTTAGCTACAGGGAGGGTCTCCCACGCTGTGTGCTGACCTCCTTGAGCTTGGGGATGACTTCGCCCATCTGGGTCGCATGGGTCTGGGACTCACCCTTGAGGGGCACCAGTAAGCGCACTGCTACCAGCTTCCTCATTCCCTCTGTGACCTTAGGCATGACAGTCTTCTCTCTGGGCTCTGGTTTTCATAACTGTGCAGTTGGTGAGGGAGCACCCACACTCAACTCTCCCTGCCCCCGCCCTTCCCTGCAGCTGTGGGCTGGTGGTGGGGAGGAGGGAGTTGGGCGTTGGGTGAGAGGAGACTGGCCCGCTTTGTTCCACGCATCCGGAGCTCACTGCCTCCGCGTGTCCTGCCCGAAAGGGGCGCTGTGGAGCGTGGGGCAGACGACCAAGCGGCCCAGGCAAGTCTCCTTCTCCCCAATTAGGCAGCGGAGCCTGATTAGAGGGGGCGCTGCCCGCCGCCTCCCACCCGATCCCCATCTACGAGATTTCCCTTCATCAGAATCTCACATCCTCCAGAAATTAATTTGATGCTTCTTGTTATCAATTAATTGAATCTCGTTGGGAGAGAGCTCAGCGAGGCGGGCTGCAGCTTGGTCCGCTTGTACCACCATTCCGCCCTCCCCCTCACACCAGGACAGCCTCACCCCTTCCCCATTTATCTTTTTCTGCTTTGCTTTAAATTTCACTTGTTTTCTAAAATAAAACCACTGCTATGGGCCCTTTAGACCAATTTGGTTTGGATGGATACCCATGGACTGGGCACTGCCTGAGATTCACCCTTTTGAGCTGGGCACTGGGGGGTGGGGGCGGGGGTTTCCTCTCCCCTGGGCACTGGTTGATCCCTCGGTAAATCAGCAAAACCAAACCCTTTGGGAATTTGGCCATGACCCTGACTCTGTGCTGCGGGGGCTGCTGGTGAGAAACTTGGAGAGGAGAACTGGGGGAAGGAGAGCTGTGGACAGAGTCACATACACAGACACACACATATACACACCCTAGTTGGGGGCGGGGGACACTGAAGGACCAGGCTAGGGACCTGTCAGTCATCAAGATTTTGTTCTTGTGAAAGTTCTGTCTTTTTTAGAAGAGGCATTTAAGATCTGTTGCACCCACCAGGGCTAATCCGTTAAATGTAGGGCAGAGAGCATAGGTGTGTACCTCCTAGCTGCCCAGCTGCCACGTCAGGCATTTGTAGGAACAAGCCCTCAGCATTGCCAAGGACACCTGGAAGCCCAGACTCTGCCTTCTGCATGGAAGATGGAGGAAGAAGGTTCTAGAAGACATCCGAAGTCTGGGAAGGGATTATGGCAGGTACAGAGTAGAACTAGGTGGTCACCAGACCCTGACTGAGGAACTGTGCTTTGCCATTTCACATACCTCCTTGTTCTTGTTTGACAGGTGAGGTCCCCAGGCCCAGAGAGGTGATGTAACTTGTCCAGGGTCACACAGCTGACTGGAACCTGCCTGTCTAGAATGCTGACCATAAGGGCTGAGGTCACAGATGGACTGACTTCACCCCTTATGTGTTTCCTTGGCTCACACAAAGTTTATTACGGTGGTAAATTTCACATAAATATCCCCACTTGGCTGCTTTTGAAAAACCCAAACCCTATCAAACACGGAGCCTGCATTTCTGTGGGGTAAAGATAGACAGGGATTGAGTACCCTCCACTTCCCACTTGGCCTGCTTGGGGACCCGCCTAGCCCCTGAGGGCGTTTCAGTTAGCAACTTTTTTTTTTTTTAGCTGTGCAGGCCGTGGCCTCTCCCGCTGCGGAGCACAGGCTCTGGACGCACAGGCTCAGCGGCCATGGCTCACGGGCCCAGCCGCTCCGCGGCATGTGGGATCCTCCCAGACCGGGGCACGAACCCGTGTCCCCTGCATCGGCAGGCAGACTCTCAACCACTGCGCCACCAGGGAAGCCCTCAGCAACTTTTTCATGGAGATTTTGCCCATTCTCAGTATTCTAGGAAGAGCTGGGGGGGGGGGGCAGGTGTCTGAAGGACTTTGCAGGGTCTGTACGAGAGCTCAGAGAAGACCTTTAGGACACCCTGACCCAAATCTAATTCTTGCACAGCTGCTTAAGAACTGATGGTGGTGGGTGATTTCTTTTCCCCTTCCTTCTACCACGGAGGGAATTACAGGGTCTTGTGTTTTGAGGGGTCTGTTCCAAGCTGAAATCAGCCCATCCCTGCCCAGGTGAGCCCCTTTGTGAAAGTCATCACGCTCTTACCTGCCCCCCCCGAAATTTATGTACTTTTTGTTGGAGATGGGGAGACTTTCTTCCGAGAATGGCACCACAGGTGGGGATTAGAGAAGCACTGGGAGCAATCACCTTTCCAGAATTCATCTTGGAACAGGGAGAGGGATGTGGAAGGATGCTGAATCTTGCAATTCGAATATGGGTGTGTTTTTTGGATGCCCCTGAGTTGGTACCCAAGATCCCTGTGAATGCCACCCCTAGATATCATCAGGAGAGACAAAGGAAGGGGCCAGGGCATGTCAGAGGCGGGCTGGGCAGAACAGCCAGGGCCCCAGAGAAGGCCAGACTACTGGTCTGTCCCAGCCCAGCTGGAGCCCCATGGTGCCAAGGGCACTACCAGAACCAGGCTCCAGATGGCCACTTGGGCCCGGGATGAGTACCCCACCTCTTAACCAGCGGGCCCCCCACGAAAGACGGCACTATTTAATTAGCCATCTCTGATTAACCAAACTTGGCATTCGGCTCCTTTTGCCCTCATCTTTCCCAGCTCCGAATCAATGGCTTTGATATGCTAATTAGGGAGTAATTTAATTTCAAAAGCCTGCAATTAACAAGGGTGTTGTGGACATGCTGTAGTTAAGCGGAGTAATCTAATTTGCATTAGTAACAAGCAGGGACTAATTAGAAGCTTAATTAGACACTTAGATGGCTCTTATGTTTACTTTCTTAATGAGATGGAGTGGGATCTTTGGTTCTCTTTTTTTCTTTCTTTTTTTTTTCTTTTTGTTAGTTCTTCCTTTTGGTCATGGTACTTGGAAGGCGTGTAGAGGGAGGCCACCTTGCAAGGGCCTGCTGGGAGCATTTTGGGGCCAGAGCCAGTGAAAGTGCGCTGGGGTGTGGTGATGGTGGTGGGGAAAGGTTCAGATTCCAGGGAAATTCCAGAATGACCGCCCTCTGGGCCTAGCCACGTCTGAGGTGGAATTCTGGGGAAGAGCACTGGTTTGGGAGTCAGAAGAGCTATAGGGTTTCAGTTTGGCTCAACCTCCTAGCAGTCAAGTGACCTTGACACATCACTAAACATCTTTGAAGTATGGTTCCTTCATCTGTCAGAGTGCAGGTTGTGTGTGACAGGGTATGGGAAAGAACTTTCAAGGACTCTGAGTGGAATGGTTGTTATTAAAATATATTCACAAATTGTGTGCCCAGGCTTCACTTCCATAAAACTCAGCTCAGAAGTCACCTCCTACAGGAAGCCTTCCTGGAGCACCCCCACTCCCTCTAGGCACCCATAGCTAGCAACCACGCCACCCCCCAGTATCTACTTAACATTTGTAAAGTTGTGTGTGTTTTATAGGGCAGAGGTTCTCAACCCTGGCTGTACTTGAAGTTTAGAATACTTGGAAGAACTTTTTAAATTATCCATGCCTGGATCCCAGATAATCCAATTAAATTGATCTGGAGTGGAACTTAGGTATTTTTTTTTTAAATTTTTGGCCCTACTGCATGGCATGTGGGATCTTAGCTCCCTGTCAGGGGATTGAGCCCACGCCCCCTGCAGTGGAAACTCTGGAGTCTTAACCACTGAACCGCCAGGGAAGTCCCAGTATGGGTATTTTTAAATGCTTGTGTTTGTCTGTATGTCTTCCTTTCTCCACCAAACTATAACCCCCCACCAAAGCAAGGGCTGTGTTTTATCCCCCTCTGTGTGTCCAAATGCCAGTACCCACTGTGCCCAGTGTCAGTTGCAGGCAGAGGCCCATCACCCAGCTATGTGCCCAGATTTGACAGGGTCGGTAGTGTTGGGTTCTCAATACCATAAGCAGAATCTGAGAATCCTCTGAAGAAGGAGCTGAGGAGAATGGAGGAAGATAGCTTAAAAAAAAAAAGGCTTGTGAGTCCTCTGGGACAGGGGTGCATTGCTGAAGGTAGGGCAAAGTCAGCACACATTTTATGGACATCAAGGAATACATGTATCAAGAGCCTTAAAAACATGCAATTCCACCTAAACCTGTATCCTAAGCAACTAGAAATGGAGAATATTCTGTTCACATGAGGGTGTTTATTAGTGTCATAGTGAAAACATAGGCAGCAGCCTGGATGTCCAGCTTTAGGGGATTTGCTAAATAAATTCTGGAACACACAGCCCATTCAAACAACTCTGTGACCACTGAAAACTGTTAATTAAAATATTTGATGTCATGTGGAAATGGTTATGACCATAAGTGGTGAGTGGGAAAACAGAAAAATTCAAACCATGTACAGATTATGAGCCCAAGCTCACGTTTTACATGTTTATATGCCCAAAGAGGGCGAAAATGGATGAGACTGGAAGGGGTGGATCTCAAAAGGATCTTATAAGGTACTTATAAGTCTCCTTACTTTTTCTTCATACTTTTCTACCAGGACGTCTTACTTTTATGATTAGAAAATAAAGTTATTGAAATTTGGGGGAGAGGACTTCCCTGGTGGCACAGTGGCTAAGAATCCGCCTGCCAACGCAGGGGACACGGGTTCGATCCCTGGTCCAGGAAGATCCCACATGCCACAGAGCAACTAAGCCTGTGTGCCACAACTACTGAACCTGTGCTCTAGAGCCCACAAGCCACAAATACTGAAGCCCACGCACCTAGAGCCCTTGCTCCGCAGCAAGAGAAGCCACCGCCATGAGAAGCCCGCACACCGCAACGAAGACCCAACACAGCCACAAATAAACAAACAAACAAACTTGGGGGCGAACCTGGAACAGACAGCCCAGGATGGTGGGTCCCCTTCCACGTCAGAGGTTGCTGCAGCCTTTTAGAGATGTGTCCTCACCCTTCCACGTGCACTAGCTCCTTGGGCTTGGAAGTTTTGTGCCAAGAAGAGGCCTTGAATGGTCCCTGAAGTTGGACCAGATAGCTCCTAGTGTGTCATTTAGGGAGACTCTCAGGCTGAAGTGGGAGTCTTAGGGAGAAAACCGAGGGTGCCAGCCTCTGACCCACACAAGGGAGAGTCCCCGAGTACAGGGAGGGCATGGGCCTGGAGGGGGTTTGAGCTTGTTCTGGAACTCTGACAGCCCCATCTGCTGGAGGAGAGACACTGCTGGGCGGATCAGAGAACCAAGTGGTCATGTGACTCACATCACCCTGCTCTGGTGTGGGGACCCATTTTGGAGCTACAGAGACATTCTAACCCTTGGATTCTGTCTCACTTTCCTCAAATGCCAAACCATAAGGCTAGGATGAGGGGATGGGGTCTGGACTTGCTGGGTCCCCATAACTGTAGTTAATACCCTTCTCTGAACACCTTCTCTGGCAGTGTATTTTATTTGATACCACAGCAACCCTGAAAGGAAGGGTTATTGGTATTAGCTTCGTATGGTAAACAGGGAAACCAAGGCTCAGAATGGTGACCTCACTGCTCATGTTCTAATTACAGAGGTAATAAGAGATCAGAGCAGGGTCAGCAGGTAGGATGCCAAATGAGGGGCTGATAAGAAAGGCTGAGGCCCAAAGTGGCTCCTGCCTGAGCCCTCCCTCACCTGGTGGCCTGAAGCCAGTGGGCCTTTGGGGCCTGAGCTGAATGGGGAAGGGGATCCCTGGGTCTTGGGATGACAGATTGGGAAGTATCCCAAGTTACTTGAAATGCCAGTGCTCATTGCTCTGAAAAGCCCTCTGCTTTACGTCCCTTGACACAAGTAAGAGCTGATAGCCGGACAGCTAGAAAGAAAGGAAAAGAAAGAGAAAGAAGGAAATAGAGGGCATCCTCATGCTCTGTTCTGTGTGGTACCCACTTAGGTGTCTTTTTATATAATCTAGAAATGTGTCCATTTCAAAGACGTTTTGCTCCGAAGAAGGTCTGAAACCAGTGACTTCTCTTGTAAAATAAGGGCGTTTGCATATGCTGGTCCCCTGCATTCAGTGTACACTTTACCTGACCCATACGTGCTCATTCTTTTCTAAGTATAGATGCCATTTTAAAAGGAAGCCTTCCCTGTCCCCGTGTAAATTAGATCCCCCTGTTTATTCCCTGCACTCATATTTGATAGAATTTATTTTATTTGAGCGTATCTGTTTGTGTCCTTATTTATCATCTGCCTCACCTCCTGGGAACATTAGCTCCAGGAGAGCAGGGCCAGTGCCCTGTTCTGTTCAGGTCTGCACACACACAGCCTGGCACATGGGTAAGTGCTTAAATATTCGTTGAACCAATGAATGGATGAAGGGTCATTGCCGGTGAAATATTCTCCTGGCCAGCGTCAGAGGAGAGAGAAGAATGACTTTGTTCATGACCATAACTCCACTAGTGGCTAAGCTTTCGAAAAGGCAAATGCCAGGTTTACCCAGGAAAAAAAGGGAGGGGGAATAGGACCTCCGTTATTACCAGTTGCCCTCAAAGCAGCCAGGACACCTGTACTGGCTTGTTTATGTTTTGTAAGCCTGTAGGGGTCCAGGACCGAATTTGTTTCCTGCAGATAGGTCTTCAGTGCTTAGCTTAATGGGGCACTAAATCCATGTTGAATGAATTAATGGTCTTGGAGGTAGATCATCTCGTTTTGGCCACCAGGAAGCTCATAACCAAAAGCCAGTGCTCATCGTTGAAGCCCTGTTGTGTTGGACAGACAGCATCAGCATCACCTGGGAACTTTTTAGAAATGAATTCTCAGGCTCATTCCAGAGACCTAAAATCAGAAGCTCCAGGCCTGGGGCCCAGGAATCTGTATTTTAACAAGCCCTCCAAGGTGATTCTGATGCACTCAAGTGCGAGATCCTCTGGCTTAAGATCTTGGCCTATTTATTCTCCCTTCCTACTACCCCATGATACTATATTTTAAGTAGCTTTATCTGTCTTTTATTGCAGTCTGCTTCCCAGTCTTTCTTGGAAGTTGATAGGGGTGTGCATTATAAATTGGTAGTTACATCTAGTCTAGTTTCCCCCATCATACAGAGAAGAAAAGGGGAGAACTAACTTGGCCCAAGTCACACAGCAAGTTGGTGATAGAGCTGGGGCTAGAAGCCAGTTTCCCAACTTCTAGTCTCAGGCTTTCAGCTGTCTCTCCAACTAGGTTCTAGGTTTACAAAAGGGCAGTGTCTGCTATTTCAACTCAAATCACCACCATTGCTCTGGGTACAGGTTACCTGTGGTCACGCCCCCACCCGCCGTGCTCCCCTAAGAGCTGGGGGTGCGCCCCATCTCAGGCTGAGCACCCCATCTCAGGCTGAGCACATGCACGTGTGCGCCCTGCGGGACGCGCGCCGGGAGAGAGAGCGCGCTGGGGACTGCCCCGCCCCTTCCCTCCTTCCCTTCCTCCCTCCCTCGCGGGTAAACTCCGGGCATCCATCAGTCTGTTAATTGCACTAATTAGAGATCGCGGAGGTGTTAATTGGAAAACCCTGGTATTGTGCCTGTTTGGGGAAGAAAACGTCAATAAAAATTAATTGATGAGTTGGCAGGGCGGGCGGCGCGGGTTCGCAACGAGGCGTAGGGTGTCGTGGCAAATGTTACGGCTCAGATTAAGCGATTGTTAATTAAAAAGCTACGGTAATTAATACTCCGTACACCATATGGGCCCGCGGAAAAGGCACAAAAAGTTTCTACGCGTGTGGGGCTCCCCCGTCCTTTTCCCCTCCCCCGAAAGCACCCTAGCCCTTGGGTCCTCCCTTTGGCCCCAAGGTAGGTGGAACTCGTCACTTCCGGCCAGGGAGGGGACAGAGGCGGACCCGGGCGCGTTCTGAGGCGGCCCTCGTTGCGAGCCCGCGTTCTTCGAAGGGCCAGGAGCCTCGGGAAGTGGGACCCCCCACACACACCCTCCCCCCCGGCGGCCCGCAGACTCCCCCGGAGCGGAAGAGGCGGCTGTGGCTTTGACCCTGCTTGCTTGCTTGCTTCCTTTCTTCCTCCCTCCCTCCCTCCCTCCCTCCCTTCCTCCCTCCCTTCCTTCCTTCCTTTCGACGGCGTCGTCTGCGGGAGCGTCGGGGTACTGGCCAAAGGCTCCGAGGTGCCCTGGCTCCCCAAGGGAACCCTGAGAGACGGAAGACCAGGACCTACCCAAGGACAGGACCAAGCGCCCCAGACAAAAAATCCTAGAGCACAGGAAATGACTCGGCCTCTGCCCCCAGCGCAGCGTAGGAGAGGGTGCAGGGAAGGCTGGGGTGGGCCTCAATTTTAGCAAATCCTAGAAAGGCCTTCTAATTTCCTCTCCTTACTTGTTGGTATGAGCCCAGTGACTTGCCCAGGGTCACACAGCTGGCCCTTGAAACCTGATGGTCTCATTCCCAGAGCGCCTCTCCACTTCTGCAGGTAGTCAGCAGCTCTTTGCTGAGGAAATGGGTGCCTGGGGCGGGAGCGCGGATTGGCAGGATAGGAGTGTGTGGAGAGAGGCGGAAGGGTGGGAGTGAATGGAGGAGGGGGCTCTTGGAGGGTCCCCCTCGGTACCAGAGCAGGCAGCCCCGGTCCCCACTGGGAAATTTGAGGCATACATTTCCCTTTGGGAAAGGGACAGCTGTGATTCAAGTGGAACCTCGGTGGCTCTCACCAGCCGCTAGAACACGGTGGCTTCTTGTGTACATACTGACTAGGGATTTTTCCTCCTCGAGCTTCCAAGTCAGAAGAGACCTTCAAGACCGCTTCTCCATGTAGGGATGGGGAAGTGGAGGCCCAGAGAAGGAGGAGGACAGAGAAGTCACAGCTGGTTGTGACTGAGCTCAGGCCCCCTGACACCCAGTCCCCTGCCTTCTCTAGCCAGAGTCCAGGCTCCCACGGACTCTGCCTTTCCACCCTCCAGCCCGCACCCTTGTGGTGGGTGCAGGGCACGGATATCAAGGCCTGCCTCCAGTACGCCACTCCACCCCACCCCATCCCTACGTGGCCGGGCGCCAGGCACGCAGAGCCTGCTCACCCACAGTGCAGGGAGCACCGCGGTGCTGTTGCAACACCTGCAGAGAGACAGGCAAGGAGGCTTGAGGCTGCCGCTGTGCTCCTCCTCAGGAGGACAGGTGTCTCAGGACAGAGGTGAGGAGAGTCCTCGGAGCACCCACCTGCAGGTTTGGATTGGTATTGGTGGACAGGCAGGCGCGAGCCTGGAAGGAGGTGAAGGCCCCGGGAGGGGGCAGAGCAGCGCGCCACGTGGGAATTAATGCCGTTCGTACAGCCTGCAGAAATGACTTTTCAAATGCATATAATCTCAAGCTTGCAGATGAGAGGCTGGCTTCACCCTGTTTAATATGAATGATCCGGCCCTTGAATAGCTGTTATTACAGCCACATTGCAGCAATTACGGTGTTCACTGAGTGTCGCTCTGTCGCCCCTCCCAATAAAAAGAAAAGAAAAGGGCACCTCTGTTTGCGTCCTCCTTCCTTTTTTCTCCCTTTTCCAAACTTGCTGTCTGAGCAACTTTATGGTGTGTGTGAATGTTGGAAGGGGGCACTCTCCCTTACCCCAAGAAGAAACTGCTGGATTCTCTCTCCTTTCTCCTGTGCACACACACCCCTGAGGCTCTGGTCTTTGTCCCCTGGGGCCCAGGAGTTTTCAGATCTCAGGGGAGTAGACTTGGAATCGGGGCAGGCAGCTGCTCTCCACCCCCAGCAGGGCCAGGGTCAGGCAGAGGGAGAGCAGAGCGGCCCCTGCTGTCTCCCCATCCCCCTCGTGTAGCTGGGGCCCCGGCCTGAGTGAGGGAAGGTGCTCTGTGGGCTGCTGGGAGGGGTCCGGGTGGGCGGTTGTGGGGAGGGGCTGGAGCCCTGTGCTCTGGCGGATGGAGGACGGTGCCCACCCCATCCATCATTTGGTAGCTACTGGCCCTGGGGCTGACACGACCATTAAGGCCAGAGACCAAGTGCTCAGTCTCTTCTGAACCGTTGCCCCCAACCTTGCCCTTGCCCCTAGCCCAGCTCCTCGCAGAACCCAGGATTGGGAACAGCAGCTGGCGCGTGGGGGAGCAACAAGGCCTTGGGAACACAGAGAAATGCACAAACTCCAGCAGCACAGGGTCACCCAGGAGGCCACACAGGCCCACTGGGACAGACACCTAGAGTCACAAGAGCAGGGCAATATGGCATACACGTGAACTAGTGGCCTCCCGGGCCTTTCACAGCGCTCTGTCCCCCCAACCCCCCACGCACACCTAGATACTCTTGCTCTTCCCCACTCTGCTGACAGCAGGGACAAAAACAGCAAGTGACCCAACAGAGTGAGGAGAAAGAGTTCTTCCAGAGTGAAGGAGAATTGGGGAGCTGCCACCTCGAAGAAGGAACTCGGAAATAATCCTTCCAGCAGTTTCTCTATTAAGGCCCTCCTGCACCTGTTTATTGGGTCAGGGACACCGTGTGGTTGTGGGGTCTGCCAAGGCCGAAAGGTAATCAAGAAGGGAGGAAAGAACGCTGGCTGGCTTCCAGCCCGATCGCTGTGTGATCTGGGCCAAGTCTTTGACCTCTCTGAGCCCAGGGTGTTCACCCTTACAAATAGGGCAGGTGAAGAAGGGACACATCATTATTGGTGCTTACTCTGCCACGTGGTTTGCATGTGCTATTTTATTTACTCCTCACAGGATCTGAGAGGCTTGGAGTAATTACTTATACAAACAAAGAAACCGAGGTTTAGGGAGTTTAAGACTTCTGTCAAAGCTCCATGGGGAATACCAACTGTGTCCTGTTTGGCTGAAACTTTTGTTCCTCTCAGGGGGCTGTGAATCTGACGATAGCTGGAGACCCCAGACTTTGAGAACAGCTCTGCATACTGAAGTCCCCCATCTGCTTCATAGTCTGTGTACGAGCCCCTGAGATAGTACAGCCTCCGTGAGTTGTAGAAGGAAACCCAGGCCTCCTCCTCGCTAAGCATAACCATCCCAGTCATACCCTCTCTCTTTCTGAGCATGTTTCAGCCACTCTTGAGAGGCAGTTGGGGGAGATGGGGGAAGATACAGGATTCAGGCCTTGACTCTGCCTTGGGTAAATCCTCTGACTGTCTGGACCCTCAGTTTCCCATCTGTAAAATCAAGATGATAATAACTATCTCCCGGGACTTCCCTGGTGGCGCAGTGGCTAAGAATCCACCTGCCAATGCAGGGGACACAGGTTTGAGCCCTGGTCCAGGAAGATCCCACACGCTGTGGAGCAACTAAGCCCGTGCACCACAACTACTGAGCCCACGTGCCACAACTACTGAAGCTCGCACACCTAGAGCCCGTGCTCCGCAGCAAGAGAAGCCACTGCAATGAGAAGCCTGCTCACCGCAACAAAGAGTAGCCCCAACTCTCCTCAACTAGAGAAAGCCCTTGTGCAGTAACGAAGACCCAACGCAGCCAAAAATAAATAAATACATTTTTTAAAACCCCCAAAAAACTATTCTCCCACAATTCTTGTGAGAAGGGATCTTGCTGCCTGTAGAGACAGTAAATATTGAGTGTCTGCTTTGGGCCAGGTGCTGGTCTGAAGGCCTTAGAATGGAAGGTCAGAGAAGTCGGACCACCAGCTGCCTTCGCTGCACAGCTCCAGGCCCAGCAGAGCGTCTGGCACCCAATAGTTGCTGGGAAAATGGCAGCGGCTTTTGCTGTGTGTGTGTGTTGCGGGGGGGGGGGCGTGCGGGAAGGAGGCCCTGCTCTTGGGGAACTCCCCATCTAGCGGGGGAACTCCCCATCTAGGGGGGAACAAACACAAAGACCATCACAGGTGCATGTGGGTGGGGGCGGGTCGGCGAGGGGGGCAATATGGTGGTTCTGGGGACTAGCTCACCTGCTTTCAAGTCCTTGCAGGACCCCCCCCCCCCGCCCCCCGCTCTGCCCTACACACTAGCCTGGAGGGAGAGGCCTGAACCGGTTTGGGTTGGGGGGGGGTGGGGGGGTAGCGCCTCCTCGAGGAAATGTGGGGGAGGGGGGCAACGGGGCGGCCTCCAATTCAGTCTGGAGCTGCCCTTGCCTGGGGCGGAGGGTGACCTTAGGAGGGAGGGTCTGCACCGCAACAGGGGTCCCAGGATCAGCCTCCAGGAAGCTGAGAGGGAGAAGCCGCCCCAGGACTTGGTGGGGGTTGTGTCGTTTGGGGATGGGGTGTTGAGGGGCACCGCCTGCTTCCCCGGGTGGAACCCGCCCTGCCTGTCCAGCCTCAGCCCCTCCCCCGTGTCTCTCCTCCCCCTCCAGGTCCCGCTAGAGCGACATGATGGTGGAATCCGCCTCGGAGACAATCAGGTCGGCTCCGTCTGGTCAGAACGGCGTGGGCAGCCTCTCCGGGCAGGCGGATGGCGGCGGCGGCGGCGGCGGCGGCGGCGGCAGTGGTGGCGGGGCCCCCGCCGGAGGCAGCGCAGGCAGGGATGCGGCCGCGGGCCCAGACAGCAACGGCGAGATGAGCCCTGCGGAGCTGCTCCACTTCCAGCAGCAACAGGTAGGCGCTGGTGCCTCTCCCCAGCAACCCAGGAGAGGGGAGAGGGGCGCCAGGCCTCTTCCCACTACACCCTGGCCACCTGGGGGCCACCGCTCCCTGCCACGCAGCCTCACTTCAACATTCTTGAGAAGGTCCAGCCTGCAGGGACCCCCTGTGTGCGCTCCCATTCGAGTGGTCACTAAGGCAGGGGGAGAGCAGCCCTCCCAGAAAGAGAAGTGGGGCTGGGCGCCCTGAGATCATGGACCTTAGAACAGCCTCAGAAATGCCCACGAGGGCAGACAGACGCCTGGGCAGCAGGCTTGAGGGTGTGCGTCTTGCGTGGGTGGGCGCCTGGGCTCTCCTCCCGCACCCCTGCCAAGTTAACAAACAGGGTTGGGGTAGGGAGACCCTGCTCTAGGTGTGTGCTCTTTGGGGGAGGGGGGCTGTGCACAGTGGCATCTTCATTTTATTTGTATAATGAAATGTTCGCCACCTCCACCTCTGCCTGGGCCCCTGATGCAGGCTAGCTGTGAGATTAAACTTCCAGGCACCAAGGGTCAAGGCAGCTGGGAAAAGGTCCAGAGCAGTAGGCAGAGGCAGGCCTCCATTTTCAGTGCTCAGACTGGAAGCCCTGTCTGCGTCCCCCGCCCTCTTCCCCTTCATCATTCCCACCCTAAACTGCAGAGTTCAGGAGTCCAAGACCAGCCTCTCTGAGGATCCAGAGGCCTTAGGGGGTGGGGAAGCCTAGCTGGCTTATGACAGAGCAGGGGCCCCAGGTCCTGGCCCCACCCCGGGGAAAAAGGGAGAATCGTGCTTGACAAGTTCAGGAGAACCGGCCCAGCCAGCCCTGGCCTTGGGATGCTCCTCTTATTTGACTTTGCTCCTCGAATCACTGCTGGTGGCATTGCCCCTTGGGGGCTCTGCTGGGAATGTGGAAAATTCGGGTACTGCATGTTCCTCCCTGCCCGTACCCCACCCCCGCCTCGTGCACACAGGTGTGTGTACCCACATCGCCCTCATGCTCTCTCCCAGGTTTGCCCTGGGGCTCCTTCCCCGACTCCATAGCCCCTAAGGGGCCCTTTACCACCACACTTCTTGAAGCTAGAGGTCAGACTGGAAGCAGCACCGTCAGAAGCCCAGCCCCGCGCTCTGCGCTGGGCTGGTCAGCCAGCACTGATGCAGGAACTGAACAAAGCCAGGTTAAGCCCCAGCCTGCCCCTTCCCAGCTGTCAACCTTGGCCAGTCCTGGGCTTCCCTTACCTCTCGGCACCTAAAGTACAGCGGTTGTTAGGATCAGATGCAGTTTGGGTGTAAGATCCCTGGTCAGTACGGATGTGAACAGAATTGAGGACTTTAAAAAATTCCTTCCTCTTGCAAACAGTGGAAACTTGAGCAGTAAGGGCCTGTCTCCTTTCTCCAGGGAGATGGTCTTTGGGAGTTTGCTGGTATCTCCCAAGCCCTCCTAAACAGGTTCTCTGGGGAAGAGACCCACAGAATCTGTACCACCTGCGGGGGACAGAAGGTCAAAGGGCAGAACCCTGCCCTTCATCAAAATAATAACAGAACACACCCCACCAGAAATCTCTAAGGCCACCCATTTTGTATGGGTGAAAACTCTTCCCCTCCTGCACCTCTATGCAGACAGAGCTGTGAAAAATTTTGACTGTTGGGGGAGGGCTGGGAGGAATACTGAAACTGGAAAGTTTCTTGAAAAAAATTATTTAAAGAGAAGACTGAACACAGATATCAGGATAAGTGGGGAGAGGTGTGGGGTGGGGAGGGACAGAACTGTCTGTACCGATCAGGTTTCTCTGTTCTGCGTTGCGCTCAGGCCACGTTCTACCATCTATATTCCACGTTCCAGTTATCCCTGTTTGTTTTGGTGAATATCCCAAAGTCCTGGAAAATCCTATATCTGTTTCACAAATAAACTGGGGTGGAGATTTGGAGGCGGGCGGAGGGAGGGCTGTTTTATCCATTTGGGCTCACTATGGGCGTAGTGCCTGGGGCCAAGGAAAATATTTGAGACTTAAAAAAGGTTTTCTTGGCTCCAAACTATGAAAAGAACCCTGCAAAATTAAAATTACAAAATTTTCAATTAAAAGGAAACAGCCTGTGGGCTGTCCTTCTCCCTCCAATATATGAGCGAGGCTTTGGGGGGAGCTTGAGGGTAACACTTTCTGGTCCCCCCCCAACAAGTGTCTCTGACTGTTTGTGGGGTAGAGTGAATGTAGGAAAGAGGGCCGTGGCCCAGCGAGTGCTCCCTCCTCCTCGACCCCCACCAGGAAGTCCTTTGAGGACAAACAAACACCTTACCTCTGTTTGGTGCTTTGGGTCTTTACTTGCTTCACCATCCTGGGGAGATGGGTGTTATTATTCCCATATCACAATGAGGGGGCAGCCAGAGGTAGCACTGACTTGTCCAGGTGACACGGGAAAGGCTAGATCTCAGGTCTCCCGGTTCCTAGTGCAGGGCTCAGCTCCCACCACACTCACAGTCCCCTGAGGGAAATGGAGGCAGCAAGGCCTGGCGCCTAGTAGGTGCTAAATTAACCACTGCTGGTGAGTGAGTGAGAGCACTCCACTCCCAATCTAAAAGCGCTCTTAAAACAAACCAACAAAAGCAGCGATGGCCCCTGGCTCTAAGTGGCCACTCCAGAGGCAGAGGGTGTGAGTGGGTCTTCGGGCAGTGCCCGGGTCCCCCCTCCTCGTGCCTCCGCGGCTCCTCTTTGTCCGTCTGTCGGTTGGTCTGTTAGTCCCTGCCCCTCTGCTCTGGATAAACAAGCCCTGGAAATGCAGTCTTGGCCTTTGGGAGTAATGAGTTGACAAAGGAGAGAGAGAGATAAACAGGGCGAGTCAGAAGTCAGGCTGGTGACAGGACTTTAGGCTGAAACAAACAGTGCTGAAGAGGGCAGCCACGTCACTTTGGAACAAGAGCAGGCGCCTGTTTCCATGCAACAGCAGGCCGGGAGCTTGTTTAAACAGAGGCGGGGTAGGGGAGACAGGGCTCAGCTGCCAGGCTCTGTCTGACTGGAGAGAGGGTCCCCCTCTGGCTGCCCCATTTCAGCAGTCAAGGCCCCAGCTTCCCGCTCCCTCCTCCCAGCCCTCTTTTTGGTGAGTGACAGAGCCACACCACCTCCACTCTGTCCTTGGGGCTTTCATCTGGTCTCCAGTCTCCTGGAGACTTACCCCTGAGAAGGAAGCGTGGAGAGGAGAGTGCTGTGGGCCCTGGAGCGTGCATTCACTCAGCAAACACGCATCGAACCTTATTTTGCACCTGGCACCCTGCTGGCCCGCTGGAGTTGGTGATCCCCAGCTGCTGTTAAAGAATGCCTTGAACCGAACAGGCGTGCCAGCTGCCCGCCAACCCCCTCCCTTCCTTCACCAAGACAAAGTCTCCTTCCTCAGTGGCCCCCGACCGCACATTTCCCCTCTAGGATGGCTTTTTTCTTTGAAGGTCGCCCCTGCATTTTCTCCTAATCTAATTTCACCTGTATGAAAATGTTCCCAGTGTGTAGGGCTTTCCCCATAGACTCCACAAATATCCCTGATGGGGGCAGCCAGGGCTGGGAGAAGTGTGTGCCAGCTCTGGGGAGGTGAGGGCCTGGGGAGGTTTTGGGGACCAGGCTGGATGCTCGCCGGACTTGGGGCCAGGAGGACTGGGCCAGACAGTGGGGGCGGGCAGGGCTGCCGGCTCTGCGGCTGAGCTGAAAGGCGTCCTGGGCCTCCGGAGCCTGCACTCCTATTGTCTTCTGGTTGCGGGGGGTGACAGGTCAGCGGGGGTCACAGGAGGGTTGCCTAGCGTCTGGGAACTCCCACCGCAGTTGCCTTGGCAACTGGGGCCAAATCCCACCCTGTTCACATCCTGTGAGGAGATTCAAAATGGTTTGGGGGCTCTGCACATTCATGGGCTTTTAACTCACCCCCCTCCATAGAGATGGAGCGAGGGGAGTGTCAGGGAGCTGGGGAAAGAAGAATGGAAGAGATTTTTGTTCTCCTCCCCCATCTGGCTCTCCTCTAGGGGGATGGGGTGGAAAGGGGAGGCTTCAGAGGTGAATTAGCCCAGACACCTCACGCACGCGTTTCGTCTTCAGGTCTGGGGCCCATTTCTTCAGTCTTTGGGACTCCCACCCTCCTGCCCCAGATTCTGCTCCTTCATCTCTAGTCCTACACCCTCCAAACTCCCCTCTTCTTTCCGTAGAATGAGCCCCTTCCCAGGAAGTACTGGGGGCCTGGAGGGAGAGCTGGGACCCGAACTCCTCAGAGGCGAGACTTAGAAAGTTCCCGTGGGTGAGGTCCCTGACCCGGGACAGTTGTGGGGTAGTGTTAGAAACGACCGACCTCTCCCTCCTGCTTGGGAACAGAGCAGGTGAGAGGTGGGCCCGGGCCCGGGCCCGGGTGAGAGGTGGGCCCTTACTACCCCTCAGGCAGGGTCCTGAGAGGATGCCTCAGGGGAGAGGACCTAACCCCCCTTCTCTCTCTTTTTTTTTTTTTTTTGTGGTACGTGGGACTCTCACTGCTGTGGCCTCTCCCGCTGCAGAGCACAGGCTCCGGATGCGCAGGCCCAGCGGCCATGGCCCACGGGCCCAGCCGCTCCGCGGCATGTGGGATCCTCCCAGATCGGGGCACGAACCTGCGTCCCCTGCATCGGCAGACGGACTCTCAACCACTGCGCCACCAGGGAAGCCCGTAACCCCCCTTCTCTTACCCTTCCTGGGTTACTAAACCAAAGGCCACCCTGTTTTGTGTGTCTGCCCCCTAGTCCAACAAAAAAGGAAGTTTCCCTAAGAGGGGAGAGAAAGGTCAAGGAGAGGGCCTGGGGCCTGGGAAAGGGCTGCTCAGGCCCCTGTTTCCTTGGGACTAGGGAAGAGCAAGTCCACTGTGCTCCCAGGTTTCCCTTCTGCTGTGGAATTCTGCCACCCCCCCCTCTTTTTTCCCCCTCTCACCCCCTTTTTATTACCAGAGTTCTTGTACTTACTGATAGGAGTTTGGGGACTGGGGAGAATTGGGGAAAGGGGGTGAGTGTTTCCGCAGGTGAGTTAGGTTTTCTCCTACTGGAGCCCCTTCATTCTGAGGAGCCCCTGTGGGAGGGAACTGCATGCCCCCACAGTCCCCACTCTAAACCCCACACTTACAGCCCCTGCGGAACGGCTAGTGTGAGGGTGGCGCTGAACCCAAGCCTGGGAATAGAACTCCTTCTGGAGAACTCCAGTTACTGGGATGCATCTGGGAGGAGTCTCTCTGAGGGGAAGCACCACCATCCCGCGACTGCCCCACACTATTTCAGCTCCTTCCCGGATGCCACTGCTGGACCTTTCTGGTGGAGCCGGTTTGGGCCCAGAGGGGCTGGCTGGGCCTGGGGCTGCTCCCCACTGGGGGCCCGAAGGGAGGGAAGGAAGGAGCCTCTGGGGAGGGCCTTGCCCTTTGGGGCACTGTTGGGTTCATTTGTTAATTCTGTTCTGTGGAGAGGAGGCATTCTCAAGACGCTCGCTTGGCGGTGAAGGGGTCCTAAAACCGGTCTGTGCATCTCCCACCCACGTGGGCCTGTCTGTATCTGCGCGTTGCTGGTTTTCATTTTAATGGTTCTAATTTGAGAATGCGCCGATGTCATTTTTACGAGGTTGGTGTAAAAAAAATTTACAGCCTTTTCCAAAAAGCTTTTTTTTTTTTTCCAAGGGAAAAAGGTGTAGAATCACTTCGGGGGTTTTATGGTCTCCTCTCCCCCATCCTCCTGGCCCCCCTTCTCTGTGTAATTTCATTTTTATGTCTCTTTGCTGGAGGATAGAGCCTGGCTGGTGGAGAACCTGGATCTCCCCAGGTCAGCACCCTTAGTGGTGGGGGCCCCTGACCCCTGACCCTTCTCCCTGCACCCCTTCCCTCCACACTCTGGTCCCAGAGGACTTGTATTTCAAGGGGTAGATGGAGAGACATTTCCTGTTTAATTCAAGTCAACAAATACTTATTAGGTACCTACTGTTTACTAGCAGTGGGTTAGGTATCTCCTCTCAGAGATTGTATCCATTCCTGCTTAAAATCCTCCAGCAATTTTTCCTTGAGTGTAGAAGGCAATAAAAAGCCATCGTCCCAGTGATGTGGCCGCTGCTGACCCCTGGGACTTCTTCTCAGGCCGCTCAGCTTGGCCACACTGGCCTTTTTGGTTCGTGATGCTCCAACCTTATATGCCCACCTCCGGGCTCTTGCACCAGCTCCTTCCAACCGTGACTACCCTCCCCTGAAAGAGTAGCCCCCTCATCCGAAATGCGTCCTCGGAGAGGCCTTCCCTGGCCACACAACCTAAGTAACCAGCCAGCCGTCCTCTGCGTAACGCTGGCCACCATCTCACAGCTCGCTTCGCTTCGTTGTAGGGTCTGTCTCATCCCATTAGAACGTGAGCTCCATTAATGCAAATACGCCATGTCCCCAGGGTCTAGGACCGTGTGAGTGCCCTGTGGGGCTTCACAAATACTCGCTGAATTATAGATAAATGAATCAAAAGTCCTATTCCGGGGGTTGGGGGGCAGGTGATGGGCCTTCCTGGGAGGGCTTTTCAGGTTTGGGGGGGGCCGGACCACCACACACCCTTCTAGGGCCCCTTCCCCTAAATGGAGCCAGCTCCCAGTTGAAATTATCAGGACAGTTGAGATCCCAGTTTTGCCAAAATTAGCGAGATGCAGACAAAAGAAGTTTGGGTTTTGTTTATTTTGGTTCCTCTTTACCACCATCGGGATTAGACCAGAGTTTGCTGGGGCGGGGGTTCCTCCATCCTGTCTGCCCAGCTCCTGGCTCCTCGTCCCTGTGCAGAGCCCCGTGTCAGGCCCAGGGGGACTCAGGTTCTGCTGCTGCCGCTGTGTGACTTTGGGGCGCTTTACTGCCCCTCTTCGGATCTCCGTTTCCTTATCGATAAAGTGAACTAGATAAGTGTTTCACAAACCTTTTTGCTGGAGATCTGCCGTAAGCAATGCCTTTTATTTGGAGTGGCAGCACACAAGAGTTTCACGAAACAATGCTATGCTTACCTAGTAACCCTGATGTTTTCGTGTGTGTGTGTGTTTGTGTGTGTGTATTTTTTTCTATTTTTTTTGACCTTCTAAATTGATATTGTATGACCCACCATTAGCTCATGACCAGCAATTGGGAAAACACTAGACTAGATACCCTCTAACACTCCAGCTCACCAGGTCTGTGACCTGCGTGACTCTGCTTCTCTGTTTTCAAAGTTCAGCCCTTCGTCTTGTCTCTCCCTGAGCACCACGTCCCCGCCCTCCCAGACGCACAGAGTAAGGCTGGGACCCCGACACAGACCTGGAATCCTCCAGCCTGGAGAAAGAACCAGTAAACAGCCCTGCACCTGGCCTCCACAGAGAGGATGCTGGTCCTCCCCCAAATTCTCCAAGACAGAAATGAGGGTGTAGTCTCATCCTGCAGATGAGAGATGCATCTGCCCCAAGACTTGTTTTTCTTTTCATAGCAGCTCCCTGTTGCCCTCAAAGCACTAGCTTCATTCTCCTCCAACCCTGCCGCCCTCCCTGGATGCCATCCGTTATAAGCCATTTGTTCCTAATTGTGAAGCTCCTGCTAATGACTTCTGAATGGGCGGTTGGGGGAGGAGAGTTCGGCTTCATTAGCGAGACTGAGTTCTTAGGCTTGAGGGGGAATGGGGGTGGGTGTAGATGGAAAAGGGCTTGGTTAACAAGTCCTTCTGGGTGGCACTGGACAAATGATCAGGAGCTGCCTGGGCAGGTGAAAGATCAGTAATCACAATCACAAGAGTTAATGTCCATCCAGGACCCACTGCCAGCACTGTGCTGAGTACTCCGTGTACACTGTCACATGTGTTCTTCACAGCAAACCTATAAGCTGACTACAGGGTTATTCCCATTTTACACAGGAAGAAACTGAGGCTCAGAGCAGTGATGTGACTTACCCAAGGTCACTCAGTATTTGGTGGAGCCAGGATTTGGACCCAGATCCCGTTGGCCAGGGTCCAGGCCCCGAATGGACCAGTACTGCTTCCTTTAGAGGAAAACTAGACTTCATTCCCCAAACCACAGAGCTGGGCATTTGGTTTTCAGTCTGAGGGGTGGAGGGAGCAGGAAAATATGGTATAAAAGTCCAAATGGCTCCCAATTTCCCATTCTGCCCTGAGCACCCCCATGCCTTCTCCCCGGTGGGATTCTCAATGCCTCTTCCTACTCAAAGCTGTATCTGGCCCACAAGGAAGAGAAACTGAACCCCGTGTATCAGGCCCCAGCCACTGCAGGCAGTGCAGACACATGCCTGGTGTGCCAGAGCGGCAACTGTGACTCGGGGCTTTAGAAAGTCTTAGACCTACCTGATCCCTTGGGTGACCACCCTGGAGGAGGACATCCTAGGCCAGAGGGCCTCCCCCGCCCCTCCTCCCAGAGCACCATCCCTGGCTAGGGGTCCAGATGGGGGTGGGGGATGGCGTAGCATTACAGGGCACTGAGCAGTCAGTGACATGTCCAGGCCATCTGGGGAGGGGAGATTGGGCCCCAAACCCAGGGTCTGCCCATCACCCTCACCCCTGGGCACCTATAGGGTGATCTTTAGGTGGTACCAAGTCCCTAATTGGGTCAAGGCTGGGCTGTAAGCAAAGTCCATGAAATGAGCGTGTGCTGCCCACTGTCACCTCCCCTTCTTCTCCAAGCCAGTATGAGGTGGGTGGCCATGAAAGTGAATGAAGGAATGAGTGAAGGATGAATGAATGAAGTGCCTAGAGGAGCAGACCCCTTGGGCTCCTCCAGCCTCTCTGGCTACCGACCTCCAACACAGCTCAATTTTCTGTCCCTGCAAGTGGTTTCCAGGCCCCCAGACTCACCGGCTATTTCGGTCGTCTGTGGTTTGAGGGTCGCTGCGCCTGGAACGCCCTGAACCCTTCACCCTTCTTGTCCACTTGGTGAGCCTGCCCTTCCAGCCTCCAGTCAGTGGTGCCACCTCGTCTGGGCCCCGGTGCTGGTGTCCGTCTCCACCTCAGTCTGTGACGGGCATCTCATCACAGCACAGCCCTGAGCCCTGGGGCAGGGCCAAGTTCTGTTTCTCTGTATCCCCAGCACCTAGCACCGTCCCTGGCACGTAGGAAGCGGAAGGAAGGAGCGTGGGGGGAAGGGTGGGAGGTCAGAGGAGGTGACAACCTGGCCAGGCCTAGAGTCTCACCTGATCCCCTGTCACCTGGCCTAACGGGGGAGGAAAGGCTCAGAGTGATAGGAGGGGTGGGGCCTGTCGCAGGGAGGTCTCACAGGAATGAGATTGCAAGGCCCTGTCATTTTTTTTCCTGTAAATCGTATAATTTCATGCTCCAGGGGACCACCAAGTAAGTGAGTCAGTGGGGAGAGAATCCAGCCCCCCAGGCCACTCCCCCCACCAGGAGACTGCTCTGGACTCCCTCCAACTTCCCCTGGAAAACCCTCCCCTGTGGCTCCCCTCTTCCCACCAGGGATTGGGTGGGGGGGGCTTCCTCCCCCCACCCTGACCAGCATCCCCTCTGGGTCACCTGGGCTGCCAGCCCCTCTGAGCCATCCTCTTCACCCACCTTGCCCCCTGATCTCTGACCCCTCTACCCCATCTCTACCTTTGGAGCACAGAGAGCATCTGTCCAGCCCGTGTCATTAGACCTGGGGGGGGGTCCCTAAAAAACGAGGCACATAGAGGCAGGGCCCCTTCCGGATGAGTAGCTGGCCACCTCCTTCCCCTTCTTCACCCTGCACCTCCTCCCACAGCCTCTCAGAGCCCTTGACTCAGGTCAGATTTCTACTTTCTGATGTGAATCTTGAAGAGAAGCAACCCCGGGCCACTCCTCCCAGTGTGAGGTCCCGGGGAGGAGGGGTGTGGAAGAGGCCTAGGATCTGGGGCGCTGGTGAGGGGCATGCCAGGACGCCAGGTCTGCCCTGGGACACGCTCCCATAGATACACCAGGGTGTATTTAGGTACTGTCCTAAGGTAAACTAGGTTTAAGCCTCAGGGAGGCTCAGCTGTTCAATGAAAGGGCTGCGAAGGGGGTGTGTATATATGCTTGGTGTACAGTGGGCGCCCCCTAAGTGTTTGCTGAGTGGCGGGGTGGGGGGCTATGAGTGCATCCGTGTCCCACCTTATAGGTCTGCCTTGGTGGTGCTCGCGGTGGGTAGGAGAGTGGAAGTCCACGTGAGGACAGACAAGTGTGTGTGGATTGATGTGCGAGGAAGCCGCAGGTGGCCTGTTGCTTTTAATAGGTGCGCTGGGGAGAGGCTGGAGGAGGTGAGAGATTCAGGATACAGGAGGGAAGGAAGCCGTTGCTCCTCGAATGCCGACCAAGTGCCAAGCATTGGTCCTTTAACACCCCACCCCCACCCGCACGTATTTCAGAGTTAGGTAGTGGCCCAGTTTTGCAGAGCAGACTGGAACACAAAGATAGGGGATAACTTGCCCAAGGTCACACTACCGGTAGGCGGCACAACTGGGCTTCAAACCCAGGTCTGCCTGATGCCAGGCCCCCCTGTCAAAAGCCTGGACACAACTGCTCTGGCCCCCAAGGAAATCTTTGAGGAACCTGGGTATATTTTGTGCTCCTGAAATGTGGATTCAGGACAGGTCCCCACATCCCCTGCCTCTGAGCCCCTTACTGACCTGGAGTGGCCGGGGATGGAGGGCTTGCTTGGCTGACCTTACAGAGAACTTCCTGGCCTCTGTCTCCTACCTGACCTCTCCTGCTCAACCTCTCACTGCTCGTCCGCCCACCTCCTAGGCCCACTGCCTGGCCGGAGAGGCTGCTCCTGCAGACTCCATGCATCTCCCATTCTCATGATCCCACCAGCTGAGAGCCCAGTCTGAGCCACCGTGGCCTCCAAGCCCCGACCACTACAGTCAGTGTAACTCACTGATAGCTCACACACTCCCTTCAGGACTTGATCCAATTCCCCCAGTGCCACAAGGCCCTGCTCCCAGACCTCCTGCCCTGACTCATAAAGCCACGTAGCGCTCAGACCCTGAGACTCCACCCTCATCCCCCCAACCGTGTGCTCTGACTCCAAGTGAATGCTACTCCCATAGCCCCCAGACCGACCACCTAGTAAGGCAGATGGCCTTGGAGCCAGGCTTCTTGGCCTCAAATCCTGGCTCTGGCGCTTCCTAGCTGTGTGACCTTGGGTGTATTACTTAACTTCCGTTTCCTCATCTGCAAAATGGGACTGATAATCCCTACCTCACACCCTCCCAGGAGAGGATTAAATGACATCTTGCCTGTAAAGTGCCTGACACATGTAGATGCTCGACAAACTGGACCTACTATTAATAGGCTGAGTCCACCGCTGTACTTTCTCCTGGGTCCTTGTTTTGACCACTGACCCATTAGCTGACCCCATTGAGTCCCAACAAAACCTCACCAGGTCCCAGAGTGAGTCCCTACAGGTTCTGATCCCCAAAGCCTGGCAGCTTCTCTCAGTGACTCCTACCTCTATCCTTATCCCCTAGCCCAGGTGGACCCTGTGACCCTCTCACTCATCCCCAAGACCTTCTACATGACCCTGACCTCCTCCCCTTTATTCTCTCCAAACGCTCCCTGAATCCAGGATCCTGCACTGACCCTTGCCCTCCCACGGAACACTGATTCCTCCCTGTCTTGCAGGCTCTCCAAGTGGCCCGGCAGTTCCTGCTGCAGCAGGCCTCGGGCCTGAGCTCCCCAGGGAACAATGACAGCAAGCAGTCGGCCTCTGCCGTGCAGGTGAGGAGGATGCCCTGCTGTACTGGGCTGGGCTGGGGCCGGGTCGGAGGGTGGGCTTGGCACCGAGGGAGGGGAAGGACCGGCTGGAGAATTGCTCTGGCCCCATCCCCAGTGCCAGGGAGGGGGCGGCTCTCCAGAGGGGATTGCAGTCACTGCAGGGGCAGGAGAAGAAACACCACCTTCTCATCTGCACCTGACCGCCCAGCCCTTCCTCTACCAAGCCTCACGTCTGTCGCTCAGAGTTTGAGTCTGCTTGAGCCCTCTGTCTCTGTACCTGTCTGCCTGCCTCCTCTTCCCTGGCTCTGCGCCCAGGGCCTCTCCCTGGCACTTCCGGGTCACTGGGCCTGTCCCTCTCTGCTCCCCTCCAGGCTGTCTCACTTGCTGAGACCACCACGCCCTCCCCCCACCTCCTCGTCTCTCACCCACCAGCTCTCTCTGTCTCCCCACGTTTCCTGTCTCTTGGTGTCTCTGTGTCTCTTTTGTTTTCCTTTGCACAGTCTGCCCTTTTTGTCCCCCTCTCCCTTCCCCGCAGCGTGCCGGCCCATCTGGCTGGCTGGGGGAGGGGAGGGGAGATGGGGTTGGGGGCGGGGGGGGGGGGGGGAAGCCAGGCCTTCTGTTTACCTTTTGTGTCACAAAGAACTTGGGAGAATTGCCGTCTGAGTCGGGGTGGGTCACAGCTCCGCCGGCAGCCTGCTCCCCTCCCCCTAGCTCCCCTCCCTCCCTGGCTCCCCTCCCCCTCCCACCCCCCACAGCCGGGCTTCCTCGCTCTCCCCACCCCTCTTGGGGGGGGCGGGGGGAGAGGGGTGGTGGCTCCAAGTTGGGGAGGGGACTAAGCGGGGCTTTGGAAGGAAGTTTATCTAAGGGAGGAAGGGTGAGCACGATCCGATCCGATCCGCAGAGCGCTGAAGCCTGAAGGGTGGGGTGCTGAGGGAGTGGGGCGACGAGAGGAGCAGGGCAGGGAGGGGGTACAGGGTGGCCCGAGAAGGACCCGGGACTGGGTTTGTCCTGGGGCAGATTCCAGTGCTCTGTGGCTCCCCGGGCACATCTGGGTTTTCTGTGAAACAAGCTTACATTCCGAAGGTACTTTCCAGAAGTTGAAGGTGCTGGACAGGACAGTTGTGGGGCCTGAGCAGTGACCCTCTTTTTAAAAGTCTCCAACCTAATGAGACAGCCCTCAGGAGGAGGAGTTGGGCAAAGAGGGGTAGTGGCCTGGGCGGGGAAGGGGAGGACAGTTCGGATAAGCCACTAACGGGAATGAGGTAGTAGGTTCTCATGCCCCCGTAGTGTCAGGACTGGGTCTCTTTGAATTCGGGAGCCCCGCATGTACTCCCTGGGTCTGAAGTGGCCCTCGGGCTACTGTTCTGAATCTGTTCTGAATTTTCTACCCTGGGCCCAGCCTAGTACCCGCTTCTAAGAACAGGGAAGGGTAGGCTGGGGAACAGTAGGAATGTTCCCCAGCCCAGAGAGGGTCTCCAGACCCAAGTAAGAGGGAGGGAGCTGGATGGTGGTTGGAGGGACTCAGGTCAGACATCAAGAAGGACTTTGCAGCAGGGTAAGAAGGGTAGGATCTGAAATAATTAAGAAAGGAAAGGAGGCTGTGGAATCTTCCTTCGGAGATCACCCCCACCCCCAAAAAACGAGAGGGGTCGCTCAACAAACACTTACTCAGTACTTCCTAAACTGACAACGTTTGCAGAGTGCTTACCATGTATGATGGGCTGGGAGGAGCAGGGATGGTACCTGACACGGAGGAAGCTTATTTCGAGGCTGAGGGTTGGGATGGATACAATTTGGTGCCAGCATCAAGGACCCAAACTCAACCTCTTAAGTATGGGGATCGGGGTCCTTGGGTGTGTGGGGAGACTAGGCCAGAGCTTAGTTTAGGTTCAACTCCCTTGCAAATGACCAGAAGGTAGTCCTCAGTCCTGGCTGGAGCTGCAGCAAGAAAGATCGTGGTGAGACACCAAGAAGAACTTCTAGAAATGGCAAGGGGGCTGAGAAGATGAGATGAAGACTGGGCACAGCTAAGGGGCCTGCCCTAGCCAACCTTCTGCCCAAACTCCCAGCTACCTGTGCTGCCTTCTGTGACTGAGCTCTCCCTGCCTGGCGCCCAGGCGCAGGGACAAACCAGGCAGTCTCCAGGCTGGAGCTGGAGACCTAATATGGTTTTAGAAACTCTTCTGAAGCTGGCTCTAAGAGAGGGGTGGTGAACATGGCTGGGAGGTGAGTGGGCAGGCAATCCTGCCTTGAGTTGGGGACCACTGGGAAAGAGGCTGCCATCGATCTGCATTACCCACTTGATTCAGGCCCCAGATCAACAAAATATGCTCTCCCCTCTCCCACCACCAGCCTTGAGTTCTTAGAAAAGCTATTTCTAGGCCCTGGACCCCATACGGGGTCAGAAGCCCCACTTCCTTGGAGATTATGAACCTGAGGGTGGGGATGAGAGGCAAGGAAAAGTATCCAGGGTTGGGGCTCCAGGCTCCTGGAGAAGTTCAGACATGGCCCCAAGAACCCCCGTCTCCCCAAGCCCGGAGAACCATCGGGCCAGGGCTCTGTACTGGGGACTGCAGTTCACTACTATGCTAAGCACGCGGCAGCATCACAGCGTATGCAGGAAGGTGTGAGTTCTGGAGCTGGTTGTTTGGGTTAAAATCCTGGCTCTGCCCCTTGTCAGCTGTGTGACTTTGGACAAGTTTCTTAACCTTTCTGGGCCTGAGTTGCCTCATCTGCAAAATGGGGCTAATAACAGCATCTATCCCCTAGGGTGGTGAGGATAAAACGAGATGATTTTGTAAATGACCTAGTGTCTGCCCCACGGTGATGATTTACATGGTGGTCGGAGGGCTCCAGGCCTGAGCAGGGTCCCCGAGGGAGGGGCTGGAGGCAGCTGTCGGCATTTTGCCCGGGGCTCACACTGCCAGGGCTTTTGTAAGCATTTAGCTGCCCTGGCCGCCCTCCAGATGGTGACTCACGGGCCTCGCTGGGCTGACTAGCTGACGGTGCCCATCCTGACACATCCCAGCCTGGTGAGGGGTCAGCGGGGACACCAGGGGAGCTCCAGCTCACTCCTCAGAACCCCCAGGGATGTGAGGGGAAGGGATGGGCTCAGCCAGCTCAGGAGATAGCAGACAGCCGCCACCTCACTGACCTTTCTTGACCCTGCTGGGCCACCTTCAAGACAAGTACACACAAGGTAATCCATCCAGATTACCGCAGCCGCCTCTCCAGCCTGCAGCTCAGCCAACTGGCAGGAGCAGCAGGGGCCGGGGAGGCCTTCCAAGGTCATCTCTTCCATTCCCCTGCCTCCAAGTAGGAAAGCCCCAAGGAAGGAAATACCACATCCTTTCCTGCAGGCCACTCGCGGTGACTCACACCCCTGGTGCCTGGAAAGACCTCCTGGGTGTCTAGGCTCAGTCTCCTCGGCTGGGGGCCCTGTCCATCTCCTCTAGTTCAGTTCTCACAGCCGTGAGCACGGGAGGCCCAGAGCTTTTGCCCCAAGTGACCCTTGCCACGTAATGGCCCTGGGGCCGGAACGTTGGGGCCCTGGCGCGCCTAAGGTGCACTCGTGGAGGAGGGGAGGGAAAGAAGGGGAAAGGAAAATCCAGAATGTTTTAAAAAGTAATTTTCTTTACATTTGTGTAGAATTTCATGTAGATTTCATGTAGATTTGAAATACAAATCACTTTCACTTACTTCTTCCCCCACTGTCCCTCTAGGCCTCGGTTTTCTCACCTCTAAAATGGTGACGATGATGGTACCCTCCTCCCAGGGCTGCTGTGAGGATTCGGGGAGATAATACACATAAAAGGCTTAGCCAGGCACCTGGCACGCCTGGCATGTAGTCAGCCGCCACCAACATCATCTTGAGTAGTCCTGTGGAGCGGGGAGGGCAGCTGTGCCAAAGCCCAGTCAGCAGATGCAGAAAGTGAGACCTGGCGATTTCAAAGGATAGTCAGTGTCAGGGACAAGAACCTGGGTCATCTGACTCAGAAATCCAGGGCTCTGAGCTCCACCATGTTGGGGGCCCCCGTGTCAAAGGACAGGCAGCTGCCTCGGGGGCACCCAGCAAAGGATACAGGCTGGCTCTGCAAGGGGGGGCTGGATGTGTGCCACGGCCTGCCCCTCCGAGAGTGGGAACCAGAAGAGCCCTGCAGCCTGGCTTTCCCCAGCCTCCCCAGGAGACAGTTGCAAAGAGAGAGGTTGGCCCTTGGGATCTCTAGCCTCATCGAACCCTTGAGCTCCCTGGATGGTTCCATTTCCACACACTCTCCTAACCCTTCTCAAGACCTGCTCTGAGCGGCGTGGGGACAGGCGGTGTGGGATGTGGGAACATAGGGAACTGCAGAGCACACAGACCTGCACGTGAGTCCCAACGCTGCCGCTTAAGGCTCGTCGTTAGAGGCCCCTCAGAGCCTTCATTCACACGGTGTGGCCGTGGCTAAAAAGCTAGGTGCCCCTTCCAGGGATGTTTGCACAGAGATGGCTGCAGTAAAGGAGGGGAGCCCAGGGCTGGGGCTCAGCCACTAGTGAAGGGGGGGGGGCAAGAAGAGGTGGGGGCAGTGAGACTTACCGATGTCCCTGGAGCCACTGCCCTTCCCCCCGTTGCTCCCCTGCCTGGGGATGCCCTCACTGGTGGCTTGAGGCTGAGCCTTGCCCCTGCCAGGGATCCTGAATGGAACCAACTCCTCCTCTTCTGCCCCGCCTGTGGGGCTGGGGGAAGGTGAAAGGGCCCAGGAATCCACTGGGGACATAACCTGTGCTGTCCTGACCAGGACAAGTCTCTGCAAGACACTCCCCCTGGACTGGCCCACCAGCACCCCTCCCTCCCTGCCCCAGGGTTGATCTGCCAAGAAGGTAACTCAACTCGGGGGAGCATACACTTGGTGAGTGCCTGCCATGTGCCAGCTCTGCTGGGGCTGGGGAGTGAGACGGGAGATTACAGACTTGTGCACACGGAGCTTGAAGTGCGACGGGGGTGGCCGATCGCCCTGTCAGGACACCTGTCCTGCTAAAACAGGGCATCAAGACAGTGCTGCAGCTTGGACCACCCAGGCTATGACTGCACAGGCTGGGGGTTTCAGGGGAGGTGGGAACTGGGAAAAGAATGATGATACTGCTTTTCCCTGAACCTTTTGCCTGTAGCTAGAGTCTCTGGGCCTCCTACAGAGGCCTCACCCAGGGCAGGGGGCAGACAGCTGCCCTACTATGAGAATCCTGCAAGTTCCTGCTGGAAGGAGGCATCTCTGTTTTATGGTGGAGGAAACTGACACCTCAGAGACAGCCAGTGAATGGCTGGAGGTCACTTGGCAAGTTCATTGCAGAGCGAGGAGGAGCAGCCCGCCTCTCCCCGCGTCTCTGCATGGCGTTCTTTCCACCCCACTGGGACCTAGTTAGGTGATGACACGTACACACTCACACAGGGTGGCCCTCACGGTGCTGCATGGGCGTCAGCTCCCGGTCACTGTGTGTGCCGTCTAGACAGGTGTGCTGGAGCACGTGACACGCATGTGAGAGGGGCCAAAGTCCAGGTCCTCATGCCATGTGGGCTACAGTTTGAAACCTTCCCATCCATGGCTGCAGGCTGCCCTCCTGGCCAGGCCCACCTTGTGGGTCGTGTTCTCAGAACAGACTGAGCTGGAGTCAGCAGTGGCTAGGTGCTGCCCCTCCCCATCACTGGGGGAGAAACCCTGCAAAGCATGGGTTCTACTAACCAGTGTCGCTGGGGTCTAATCTTTGTGCACCAAAGACAGCACATCCTGCAATAATGTCCAACCGCTTGCAGGCTCTGTTCTAAGTACTAACTCATTAGCCCTCGTGATGACCTTAAGAGGCAGGCACTACCGCTACTTCCATTTCAGAGACGAGAAAACCAAGAACAAGGGAGGTGAGTCACTTGTCCAGAGACGCACAGCTAGCAGGTGGCAGAGCCAGAATGTGAGCCCAGGCAGCTCACTGCGGAGCTGCTCTGCCCTGCTGTGGGCAGGGGCTTGGGCGCGGACCCTCCCCGGGGTGGGGCAGAGGTGAGGGGCTGACGCGGCCGAATCTCACAGGTGCCCGTGTCGGTGGCCATGATGTCGCCGCAGATGCTCACCCCCCAGCAGATGCAGCAGATCCTGTCGCCCCCACAGCTGCAGGCCTTGCTCCAGCAGCAGCAGGCGCTCATGCTGCAGCAGGTGAGTCTGGCCCCGGGGCCGCCCAGGAGATAAGGGAGAGGAGGGTGAGGTGTTCCAGGCACTGGCCTCCCCACTCCCACCCTGTTTACTACCAACATCACCAAAGGCCAAAGCAGTGGCAGAAACCAGAGAGACCGCTCTGGCTGGACTGACCTGCATTCCTCCAGGACAGCTGGGGAGGGGTCAGAGGTCAGGCCTCGCCCACACACCCCCATACGGCCTCACAGCGCCCCACCTGTATCTCCAAACCCCAGGGGAGGACAGAGAACATGCTGGTACTTCATCCTCACCCACCAAGGGAGGGGGAGGCTCCCCTCTCCCCTCTCCGCTCCCTCTCCGTCCAGGCTCTGCTCTGGGAGAGCCTCTCTCGGAGCAGACATCTCCCTGCTGGACCATCTGTTTCACAGCAGCCCAGTCACGAGAGGGTTGGCCGTTGCTTTGGGGTCAGCAGTCCCCCGCCTGTGCTAACCCACTCCCACCCTGCTGTCGACCCCCAGCTGCAGGAATATTACAAGAAGCAGCAAGAGCAGCTCCACTTACAACTCCTCACGCAGCAGCAGGCTGGGAAGCAGCAACCCAAAGAGGTAAGGGGCTCGGGCAGGGCCGGATGTGCCCCTCAAAGGACCCCCGCCCCTCGCCTGCAGCGCCAGCCCTCTCCTAGCCAGGGGCTGGGAGTCCCAAAGTGGTCAGGACAGAATGGTCTTGTGGGGATAGTAGAAAAACCAGGAAAGGCTGGGGGACCGGATGGGGGGATGGAGGCCCACATTCCACCACCTCCCCTCAACCCCATTCAGACCTCCTCTCCTCGCTCTGTGTTGTTGGATTAGGAGAGCAGAAGGGCTGAGCCCTGTGTTACCTGAGCACATACGCGTAGACGGGTATGTGAGTGTTGGATGGTCCGCACTCATGACCGGCTGCCTCGTGGTCATGCCCTCTTCCTGCCTGCTCGTCTGTTAGTGACCCAGCACCTCAGCCCTCTAGCCTGGTTCTGAAAATCTTTCAGTCCCTCCCCTCAGCCCTGCCCCAACTTCTGTTGCTTCTTGTAACATCCTGCCCTGCATCTCCAGAGAACTCCCCAGCCTGCACCCCCTGCCCCATCTGGGCCACAGTGCCTTCTGAGCTTCCATACCAGGCCCTGTAGTGCCCCCCACCCCGTGTCCCAGACACGCACTTCCCTCCTGCTGGCCAAACCACAGCCAAGTTCGAGTTGCCTCTTCCCAGGAGGCTGCCCTGCTGACCCCCAGTCATTCCCTCCCGCCCTCAGCCTCCCCCTCAAAGGTCTCCTCTTTGCTTCCTTCTCTGCATTGTCTCTAGGCTGAATAGCCAGCCCACCACCCCACCTCCAGGGCAGGTGGGCTGAGCCATCCCTGCCTCCAGAGCCCGGGACAGGCTCAGCTCCTGGGGCTCAGAAAAGGCTTGCTGACAGACTGACTGTCAGTGCTTGTGTGAAGTACTGAATCTGGGGGTGGGGGGGTGGGGGGAGCAGGGCCAGAGCAGGAGAGAGGGAGCCACTAAGAGCAGAGTGAGCAAGTGCGGGCAGGCGGCGGGCACCTGGGCAGCAGTGATGTGACTGTTCCCTAGCCTGGGTCCTGATGACCTGTCAATGCTGATCTTTGAAAGTCCCGTCAGACGCCTTGATTCTCTGTATCTAAGAAGCAAGAGAGGAGAGGAGCTGGAGGGGAGAAGGCCCCCTCCTCAGAGCGGAAGGGGGGCACCCCGGGCATGTGGGAAGGGTGCCCGCCAGGCGGGAGTGGCCCCTGGAGTCTGACAGGCTCATCCATCATTGTGATGAGAGCCCCCCGCGCCCCCCAGGCGAGCACAGCTGTGGTGCGGGAGCCGAAGCAGCGGAAGGAGGGAGGCGGGAGCGGGGAGGGCGTCGTGCTGCGTGTCTGGGTCTGGCCGTGTGTGTCTGTGCGCGTGCGTGCGTGCGTGTGTGTGTGTGCGTGCGTGTTTCCTGCGAGGAGGCATGCAGCCCTATGGAAGCTGGGCCGGGAGCAGGGAGGCTGCAGCTGCGGACACCACCACGACAGCTCCGGGGGCCGACAGGCCCTGGGAGGGGGCGGCCGCAGGGTGGGGGCCAGATGGCACGCCTGAGGCTGATGGTACCCCTCTCTGCCCGCCCCCTCGGGCCCCCCACCAGGCCCTGGGGAACAAGCAGCTGGCCTTCCAGCAGCAGCTCCTGCAAATGCAACAGCTGCAGCAACAGCACCTGCTCAACCTGCAGAGACAGGGGCTGGTCAGCCTGCAGCCCGGCCAAGGTGAGTGCCCGCCCCTCAGCCAGCCCCCAGCCCCACACCCTCGCTGTCCCCGCTCCCGGGAGTGAGGTGGGGGCCCCGTGCGTTCCTGGGGCCCGGCCAGCCTCCCCTCTCTCTCCCTCCCATCGCAGCCGTGTGCCCGACGGACCTGCCCCAGCTGTGGAAGGGCGAGGGTGCCCCCGGGCAGCCCGCCGAGGACAGCGTTAAGCAGGAGGGGCTGGACCTCACCGGCACGGCCACCACCGCTACCTCGTTCGCCGCCCCCCCCAAAGTCTCACCCCCCCTCTCCCACCACACCCTGCCCAACGGACAGCCCACTGTGCTCACACCTCGGAGAGACAGGTATGGGGCTCCGGCTGGGAGGAGGTGCTGCAGACCTGCCCGGGGACTGGCCTTGACCCTGAGGGCTAGCACCTGTGGTAGAGGCTGGGGTGGGGTTGTGGAGCTCAGGGATGGGCAGGTTTGCCTCTCCCGGGGCACGCACAACTGTGCCTGGCCTCTGGGGAACCTGTATTAGGGACAGAAACGTCATCAGTAGGAGAGCTGGGACTGGGCGGGACCCAGGGCTGCCAGGGTCTTCAGGGTCCCTGACCACCATCTCCCTCCTGCCCTCCCAGCTCCTCCCACGAGGAGACGCCCGGCTCCCACCCCCTCTACGGACACGGAGAGTGCAAGTGGCCAGGCTGTGAGACCCTGTGTGAAGACCTGGGCCAGTTTATCAAGTAGGTGTCAGCCCCACTCTCCTTTGCCCCCCAGCCTGCCTCCCCTAACGGGGCCCCTCATCCCCCAGCCTGCCACCCAGCTTGTCACTTCTTGCGCCTTCAGCCACCAGCTGTCCTGCCATCCTCACCCCGGGGGGAGGCCTCGTTCCTTCTCTGCCCCCCATCAACTCCCCGGTCACTCCTACCCCGTCTGCGGTCTGTATTTCCTGGGCCAGCAGCCTCCCCACCCCAACCCCAGGCTGCTGAGCCCAGCAGGTTGGGCGTGTGAGGAGAAGGAGAAGACTTCCCCCACTGCCCTCCCCGGCTTCCCCCAGCCCCAGCCCCGGAGAGCGACGGCCTAGTGACGGCCTTCGGGCCTGGCGGACAGGCGGCTGGCAGCAGGCAGCCAGCTGCCGTAGCCGTGCCAGGCTCTGTCACTGACTGATTAACTCCACTGTCTCCCAGACCCTCGCAGCATCAGGGTCAAACAAATTGTTTTCACGCTTCGTCAGAGGTTTACTTAATTAGTTCATTTGCAGTTAGATCTCTCTGTAGCTGGGGTTTTAGCAAAGACATCAAAGGAGGCTGACGGGAAGGCGGCTTCCTCCGATGCCCCGTTTTTGTTTTTGTTTTTTTCCCCATCCCTTTCCCTTCTTTGTATCTCTTGGTCTGTCTGCTTTCCAGGCTGTGGGCGGGATTAGAGGGTGGGTTGGGGTGGGTGGTGACAGCAGAACCAGGGCCAACTTTCTCTTCTCCACCCCCTCCTCCCCCGGAAGACACCTCAACACAGAGCACGCCCTGGACGACCGGAGCACAGCCCAGTGCCGCGTGCAGATGCAGGTGGTGCAGCAGCTGGAGATCCAGGTGTGGCCTCCGGCTGCGGGAGAGGGGCGTGGGGGGCTCCCACCCCTGCCTCACCCACAGCACTGACTTTCCAGGAGGGATTTAGGGGGTCTCATGGAAGGGTCATCGAATGCTTTCTAGGTCCTCGTTTACCATGGTTGTAAGGTGAGGGCAGCCAGATTCTGAGGGGGAAACCAGGGTTGGGGGCCTCTCTGATGCGAGGTCCTGAAGAGACTCATACTAACACAAACAACAAAAATGGTGTGCATAACTAACATACTGAGCCCTTACCTTGTACTCTGCTAAATACCTATGTGACTCAAGGGGTCCTCTGAACAACCTTATATGGTTGGTAGCTACTATTATTATGCCCAATTTACAGATACAGAAAACAGAGGCCTAGAGAGGTGAAGTAACTTGCCTCTGATCACTCAGCCAGTGGGTGGCAGAGCTGGGATTGGAACCAGGGCAGTCTGGCCCCGGAGTCTACGCTCTGCAGCACGGAATACTCAGGCTGCTCAGGACAGGCCATCAGGCAGCCGATCGATGTTCACCCCTGTCCCTCTGGCACCTCGCAGAGCTCCCTGCGTGAGAGGATGGTTGTAAAAGATCTATTGAATTCATGAATGGGGTGAATGAATCATTCATCCCTTCCTGCCTCTCCGTTCAGTGCGTGAGGGCACCGCCACACATGGTGCCACTGAACTTGGGCGTTGCTCAGCCACAGCCTCTGCTCTTGATCGGGAGGCAAGGCGTGTGCTGTTGGGAAGAAGGGCCCCCAGAGTGCAGCGGCTGTGCGGGGGTCTAGGCTGGGGACACACAGTCTGGAGAAGCGGGGAGGGCTTCATGGAGCAGGCAGCCCCCAGTCCTGGCTTTGCGGGTGTGAGGGGCCAGAGGGGCAGGGAGAAGCCGAGGTCTTCCAGGAGCAAGGGACGGAGGGAGCTGGGGTACCAAGGGCGGGGGCGCATGGTGGTGACGGGCTTGGTATGTGGAGGAGGAGGGCCCGACTGCCCCCCCCCCGCCCCCTCCCCACCACCAGGCACAACCCCTGCTCACCTCCCGCCTCTCCACAGCTCGCCAAGGAGAGCGAGCGGCTGCAGGCCATGATGGCCCATCTGCACATGCGGCCCTCGGAGCCCAAGCCCTTCAGTCAGCCAGTGAGTGACTCTCCCCTCCCTGCGGCCCTCCAAGAACCCGCCCCACCACGGGACCCCTCATCCTGTCGGCACTGGTCTCAGCATCCTCCCCGTTGCTCACAGCTGAACCCAGTCCCCGGCTCCTCCTCATTCTCCAAGGTGACCGTCTCCGCAGCGGACTCGTTCCCAGATGGTCTCGTACACCCCCCCACCTCGGCCGCTGCCCCTGTCACCCCCCTACGGCCCCCTGGCCTCGGCTCTGCCTCCCTGCACAGTGGGGGACCCGCCCGGCGGAGGACCAGCGACAAGTTCTGCTCCCCCATCTCCTCAGGTAAGGGCCGTGGGGAGGGGTGTCTTTCCCCAAGCTGGACCCCACTTCTGGCTACCTCAGCCTCTGCCTGTCTCCCCCAGAGCTGGCCCAGAATCATGAGTTCTACAAGAACGCCGACGTCCGGCCGCCCTTCACCTACGCCTCCCTCATCCGCCAGGTGAGCGTGGGAAGGTAGACGGAGTCTGGGGGGTGGGGGTGGGAGGCACACAGTCTGCACCCCTCCCTCAGGGTCCCGGGACCAGGGAACGTAACTTTCCATCTCACACTTGTCCTCTCCCACTCACACCTGCGTTTTCCTTCTCAGCCAGACGGCCCCTCACATGGGCTTCAGCTGAGCCATCCTGCTGGTCACTCAGGCCTGTCTGTGGGAGCACACACAATGTTGATGCCACTTACACCCCCCGTGTCATCCATACCCTCATTTCCACGCACACACAGTCCCATGATAGACTTACGGTCACTTGTAGTCTGTCTCCTTTTCTCTTGTCTCTCTCAGATGTGCACACACACACACACACACACACACATCCACATGCCATCTCATGTTTAGGGTGCCCTTTACAAAAACCAGGATAAATTCCAAACAGTCCCCACCCCCGGACCTCTTTCTTCCAAGAATACTGCTTTCCTTCCCAGTCTAGGGCAGGAGCCCTTGGAGCCATTTTCCCTGCAGCAGAAGTTCACGTGCTCCTCGCACAAGTGCACGGCCCTCGAGGCTCGTGTTCCCTTTGGCCTCTGGCTGGGCTGTAACCAGCCTGCCCCTCTCGGGACCATCAGGCACCCCCAGTCTTGTCCACATGCTTCCGCAGCAGGTCTTCTCTGCTCTCAGATGAGTTAGGGGCCAGGCTGAGGGGAGCTGGGGCAGAGCACACAGGCCTGTGGCCCTTGCAGGCCCAGACTGAGGGTCTCTGTACTTCTTCCTTGTCCACAGGCCATCCTGGAAACCCCCGACAGGCAGCTGACCCTGAATGAGATCTATAACTGGTTCACCAGGATGTTCGCCTATTTCCGGAGAAACACGGCCACCTGGAAGGTGAGGCATGCCCGTTCCTCCTTGCCAGGGCCCCAGGCGGCCTTGGACATCTCCAGATCCCTTTGAGACCAAGGCTGCCTAACAGTCCCCTCGGGGTGGCAGTTCTATAGACGTGGCCCCACCAGGCCCCAGGCTGGGCCCTGGGCCCTGGGCCCTGGGCCCCTCCACCTCCACCTCTCTGGAGCGCGCCCCCCATGGGCCCAAAAACCCCGGCCCCCTGAAGTAGGGCCTGCGGGAGTCGGTAGTGCCTGAGCCTGGTAGGGAGGCCGGGGTTACATTCACAGGAGACCCTCAGGGTTCAGAGTCCTCGGCTAAAGGCGCATGCTCTGAAGCCCAGGATGGGTGGACGGAGGGGGCTCGCAGGCCTGGACACGTGGGTGGACCGAGACCCTGGACTGTAATACACTGGGGCACAAAAACAAACGCTCACACTCTCCCCAGCTCTGCCATCAGTAGCAGGAAGATAATTGTCTTCATCCAATTAGTCATTTTAACACCTTCAGCCATAAGAGTTTTCCTGGGGGATCAGAAACAGACAAGGGAGGGAACCTAGGAAAATGGGACACAAGAGTTGTGGGCTGGGACGCTAAGCCATTTTGTTTTTCTAGAGCCAGCATGGGGGGTACGAGTCTGGCTGTCTGATGGGTGAGAATATTAGGTTCTGTGCAGCAGGGTGGGAGGGGGTGAGGGGAAGGAGAAGGGAGTGTGGGTACCCTGTGGGAAAGGATGGACACCTGGGAAGGAGTCCCCCACATCTCAGGACCTGAGTTGGATCCCTGGCTCTTGAGTCCCTCTGCTGGCCAGTGCAGAAGCTGCAGTTAAACAGCCTACCTCCCCGATCCCACCGGGTTTCAACAAGTGTCACTAGGGCCCCCTCCCTACCAGTGACCAGGACAAGGTGGGGTCTGTACAGGGCCCAGCCTTCTCTGCCTTCTCTGTGCTAAGTGCAGCAGGAGAGACTGCTCCGTGGCCTTCTGTATCCCCGTGCCCAATTCCCAAAGCTTGGCGAAGAGGCTGCAAGGCTGGGACAGCTGCTGTGATTGGCTGCGAGTGATGTCATTTCCTGCCAACCACAGTCCTGCCCTCTCTCTGAGCCCTCAGGGCCTTCTTGGAGCCACCTGGTTCAGTCTCCAACCTGCAGGCCAGTTTGGATACCACGTTTCGTAAATGATAGAGTCCTGTACAAACTTTAGGGATCATTACAATTGTTATGTAATGTTTACTTTAATATTGTATATTAATCCTCTACCTTTAGGGGAGTCAATGTGGAGCCTCACTGCCCTAGACAACCTCCTCCTTGGGGGCAGAGTGCCTCTCATCCACCTACCCTCCTTTCTCGTTCTCTCTTAACTGCATCACCCTCTGCAATCTCTACTTCTCTCCTTTCTTGAGGTCGGGAGGAGCTAGTTTAGGTGACTTTCTTAAACCCCTCGATGACCATCATGAAGCCACCTCTCCTGTAGCCCAGCCCCCTTGGGCCTTCATACCACCTTCGACTGGTGGCCCAGCCTTGGTCATCTCAGCGGCGTGTCTCCCTCCCAGGTCTTCACCTCCATCTCCCCTCCCCTAGTCTAGGTCCCAGCAAGCAGCCAGCTCATTGAGTGACCTTCCCATTTAACTGTGCTCTGCTGTTGCTTCTGTCACTGGGGGCACTGCCTGCGCCCTCCCTGTGGCCCAGCAGAATCCACCTCAGCTTGCGGTCCACTCTGACCTTCAGGATTTTTTGCCGCCAAGCTTCCATTCACGTCACTTGGGAAATGCACCCTGTGTACTCCCAATTCTATTTTCTTTCCACCCCCACTTCCGACCCGTTTATCTGCCCCTTGAGGTCCCTCCTCTTCTCCTCAACTATTTCAGCTTCCTTTCCTTCCTCCTCCTTTACTCTCTTGGGCCCCCACCCTGGGATGCTGTCCACTCCAGACCAGGGCAGAAGGGTTGGGAGCTGGCGTGGGCCAGGCCAGCTGCCGTTCATCCGGGGACAGAGCTGCCATCTGCCAAGCTGATGGTACTCGCCAGCCCTCCCCCCGTGTCTGTCCCCTCCCAGGGCCCATGTTGTGGGCCTGTCCTTTTGTTTACGCAGCCCTTGCCAGACCCCTTAAATTGCCGTTAATGTTTCAGCGTAACGAATTAGTCTCTCATCACGAATCAGGCTTCGAAATGAGGGAAAAAAGCCCCAGTGAGGCCATCCTCGGAAATTGGGGTCATTCTCATTTGCAAAGCAGAGGATCGGAGCCCCGTAATGCGGGCAAATTTATTCCAAGGCAGGAGCCCCGGCGTGATTAGGCCCTTTGTAATTATCGCTCCAAGAGATTCCACTCCAGCCGCCCGCCTCCCTCGTGGATTAGCAAGCGAGTCGGAAAAATACACAGGATTTAATTAGAGGCAAATTAAAATTGGTAATGAAATCGGGCCAGTTGCAAGTGGCAAGAGTTGGAAGGGAGAAAGGGAGAGGGGATCGATCTCCAGGGGCATGGGCTGCCTGCCCAGCCTGCTTTCTTCCCCGTTTAGAAATGTAAAGAGGAGACGAGGATGGAGATGAGGTGCGGGAGGCTGAGGGGGGACAGGTAACAGGGACAGGGACGGCTGGGGCTGTGAAGTTGAGAGAGGAGAGCGTGGGGACAGGAGCGAGGCACATGGTGGGCGGTGGTGGGGTGGATTAGGGCCCTAGCCCAGGTTCCCGGGGTGCGGGGGGAATTGGGCCAAGCACCCCTGCCCCCACCCAAGTGTCCTACAAACCGGATGACCTCAATTCCTGAAGTTATCCTGCTGGGAGGAGGCGGGACCGACAAGGTGACTTGTCCCTCCTCTTCTTGCTGTACAGTCACTAAACCCAGGCTCTCCTTCCTCTCAGCTTCCTTATGTTAACAAGTATGTATTAGGCCTCTGCTGTATACCTCATGCTCTCAGTAAGCCGTCTGTTCTGAGCCACGGCCCAAAGTCAAGGCTCCCACGCTCCAAGGTCAAGGAAGGTTGCAGTGAGGCTTCCTGAGTTATTCCCAAAACTTTCAAAGGCTTAATGGGAACTCTGTGTGCACCTGAGGTAAGGTGTCCCAGGCTCACTGAGGTGCCAGGACCTGAGTGTGGTCTCGTGCCGCTCAGAAGCCCTAACAGCTACATGCATCGGACTAACGATGTTGAGAAAACAGATTATCGCTAACGAGGTATCATTCACTTGGTAGACAAGAGTTTTCCAACACGTGGCAGGGAGAAGGGAGCAGACAATACAACGGGCTGGCGGTGGTGAGGATGCCGGAGCCCCTGGCTCTAAGGGCCCAGAGGGGTCTTCCCTCGGCTCCAGCGGCATCTTCTCCTGCCCAGCCCTCCCCTGGCTTGTTGCTGGGGAAGGTGGGACTTGAGGACCCTCCTGTCTGTGCTCCCCCGAGTGGAGGAGGGGCCACCTCTGAGCGTCTGCTTCTTGTCACTGCGCCCCCAGAATGCAGTGCGACACAACCTCAGCCTGCACAAGTGCTTCGTGCGCGTGGAGAACGTCAAGGGCGCCGTGTGGACTGTGGACGAGCGGGAGTACCAGAAGCGGAGACCACCAAAGATGACGGGGTACGTGGGCCCACCCCCCCCAGACCTCTCCAGGGTACCTCTCTGCCCCGGATCCTTCCCACTGTGGGGTCGGGGGTCGGGGGAGGAAAGGGGTGAAGGAGCCCAGGAGAGCCTGGGATCTCAGATGATTAGGAAGAGGGCATTTCTGTTTTTTGCTTCTGACTGAGGGAAGGAGCTGAGGGGAACCTGGCACCAGAGAGAGACAGAAGCCCAAAGTAGCCCCGGCCGGAGCCGAGGCGTGGGCAGGTGGCAGCCAGTGTGGCCGTTGGGGAGGGGGCTGCCATCCCCAGGGCCACTCTCCCCCCCATCTTATTGCAGGATGAGCCAGTCTGTGAGATCTCCAGGCCCCCCCGCCCTCTTCATTTTACAGGGAGAGGAGGCCCAGAGAGGACAAGGGGCTGGAGGGTGGTCACACAGCAGATTCCTGGCAGAGCTGGGTCTCTGACCTCTACCATGTAGCACTTCCAGTGGAAACTGAGGAACCTGGGGGAGGTTTCCTCTTTCAGCCTCCCTTCCAGCACCACCACCTCCCCGCACCGAGCACCCCACATGGGCTTGCCTGCGCATCTTGGGCCTCTGAAGCAAGTTAGATGGCTCTCTGTGGGCGCCTGTGCCCCTCAAAGATTCCTTCACCCCAGACAAGAGCCTCTCTACCCTCAGACAGCTGTGGGTGCTGGGGCAGGGCTGGGACCCGAAAAGGAAAGCCATTCCCTTCTGAGTGTCCCCACGTGCCAGGCACAATGGTTGGAATCTTCCTGTCCCCTTATCAGCTTGGAATCAGAAGACCTGGGTTCGAATTACACCTCTGCTTCTCACCAGCTGTGTGACCTCGGGCCAGTTCCTTAACCTCTCTGAGACACCCTCTAAACTGGGGATAGTCACTGTGGAAGGATGGCCTTAAGCCATTGCTTTTCCTGACCCAACTCCTAATCACTTTTTTGTGCAGAAAAGCCTTTGGTGTGGAGCACGTGGGGACAGGCTGAGCACACAGCTTATTGGATGTCCCAAAATTCAGGATGGCAAGAAAGTGGATTTTATAGTAGGGGACTATGGAGGTTATCACTCGGACCTTGCCAGACATCGGGAAATCTAGACTGGAGCGAAAATACTGGGCCACTTGACGTGGAGACAGACACTGGGAGGGGTCTGGGTCCTACTTCTCAGCCCTGAGACCCTGGGCACATTCCAGGGCCCCTAGGAGCCCCGGCAGCTCACCTGTGAAGGGGGCTTTCAGTCCCAGATGTGCCAGGTCAGTGGGAGGATTGAATAAGATGGGGCACAGCCGACTCTGGCCTCCCAGGATTCATGAATGGGACAGTCTTGGCATAGAGCACGCCCTCAGTTAGGGTCCAGACCTGAGTGAGGAACAAGCGAATGAATGCAGCAGACGCTGCCTTCTTTCTCCTCCAGGAGCCCCACGCTGGTGAAGAACATGATTTCGGGCCTCAGTTATGGAGCACTTAACGCCAGCTACCAGGTAGTGGACTGGTCCCCGCCCAGTGTCCTCCCACCCCCTCACGTTCCCTCCAGCACACTGGTCTTCAGAAGAGACATTCCCCCACCCTCCCTGGCAGAGACGGGGCACAGAGCGGGTAGGTTGGCATAGCCAGTGGTGATCCCTTCCCTGGCTTACAGATCTGGGGTGGCAGCGGGGGCAGGGGGTGGGGGTCCTCTGTCTCCCAGGAAGGGAAGAAGTCAGGCCCAGGTTCTCAGGAAAGCTGGGAGGCAGCTCAGCTTCGGAGCGCTGGCCTTGGGAGGGGGTGCCAGAGATCTGCCAGCCCGTGGACACACGGGAGGCTCTCTAGGGCTGGGGAAGGGACAGTACTTGACTGGGTGGAGCCCGCTGACAGGCCCCAACTCTGTGCCCTCCAGGCTGCCCTGGCCGAGAGCAGCTTCCCCCTCCTCAACAGCCCTGGCATGCTGAACCCTGGCTCCGCCAGCAGCCTCCTGCCTCTCAGCCATGACGACATGGGCGCCCCCATGGAGCCGCTGCCCAGCAACGGCAGCAGCAGCCCCCCTCGCCTCTCCCCACCCCAGTACAGGTGAGCCCATGGCATGGACCCCAGCCCACAGCCGTGCCCCCCGCAAGCATCAGGAAGGCAGAATCTTCTCCCCCTGCAGCTGGGATCCCCATCTTGTCGCCTTCAGCACAGCTCTCTTCCCAGGGCAGGTGGCCCCTCTCTTCCTTCTCATTGCTCCCCTCCCCGCCCTACACTCTTTATTTCCCTCCCTTCTCCATCCTCTGTCATCTCCCTTCCTCTCTCCTTCCCAACCAAAGGCAATCTCTGTTCATCCCAAGACCTCCTTTCCTTTGAAGGGAGACCAGACCTGAAACGTCAGGCCTCAGCGGCTCAGAGATGAGGGGGTCCTGGGGAGGCAAACTCTGGACACATCCCTGCGCCCCCAGATCCTGGATGCATTTTGGGCTGGGCCGGCAGGAGAGGACCTCCAGGGTGTCCACATTATCCCTTCTGTCACAGCCACCAGGTGCAGGTGAAAGAGGAGCCAGCTGAGGCGGAGGAAGACAGGCGGCCGGGACCCCCCCTGGGGCCCCCTAACCCCAGCACCTCGGGGCCTCCAGAAGACAGGGACCTGGAGGAGGAGCTGCCGGGAGAGGAACTGTCCTAAGGGCCTCTAGGGGCAGGCAGGGCAGGGGTGAGACCCCTCCCTCCCCCGGAAGCCAGGCCCCACCTACCCCGACTCCTCGCCCCGCCCAACCTCAAGGCACTTCCAGGACTCAGATGGGGGGGCTGGGCCAGCAACTCCCAAGGTGACCTGACCTACGACGACGCTCGCTCGGAGTGGGGGGGGCAGGGACCGGCCGCCCCCGAGGGGACACAGAACCCCTGGTCTGGGACTGGCAGAGGACACGGAGGGCCCAGACCCCTCCTCAGACTCCCCCGCCCACATCCGAATCCCGCCTCCGCCGCCCCCCAACCACCAGCAGCAGCAGCAGGGCCCTCCTCCCCCACCAGCTCGCCCCCGCAGGGCCCCTCAGTGCCATGGAGACCCGCAGGCGGGGCTGAGCCACCCTCTCACACCCAGGGCCCCCCCATCTTGCTCTGGCAGTACTCTCTGGCCAGAGGCCCCCGTTTCCCTAATTTGTGCTCCCTTCCACCTTCTTGTCCTTACTGTGAAGAAGTAGCTCACCCCCCGCTCCTACCCCTGCCCTGGCCTGGGTTGGGGGCAGCTAAAGTCTCAGAGCAGCCCCAGTAAAAACCTGCCCCTCAGCTGTGCCCGATCAAGAGGCACAGCTGGCGAGGGGGGACAAGTGGAGTGCCCTGGGGGCTCCGTGGGAGCAGGGCTGCCTGGTTCCAGGTCCCCCCCAGGCCGAACTGGGCCTCCACTCCCGTTTGCTGGGTGCTGCCCCCCAGGCCAGGGAGCATAGGAAAGTGGCCCGGTGCCCACCTCCTCCACAGAGGCCTGTGCCCGGTGCACTCGTAGAGGTGGACCCGCTGAAGGCGGCCGAGCTGCCCTTGAGGCTGGAGTTGGGGCCCCCGGTGGCGCCAGGACTGCGGGAAGCACCTGCCTGTGTCCCGGGAAAGGCCAGGCTGAAAGCAGGCTTGAGGGGCGGGTGGGATGAACACGGCGGCTGCTGTGACCCGACAGGACTCCCACGCCAGCCTTCAGGTGCCCCTTCGCAGTCTTCCCTCACCCGCCCTCAGCACCCCTTCCCTGCGCCCCCACCCCCCAGTTACACAGATGACCAAAGACCTTTCTTATGCCGGAAGCAAAAACCAAAACTTTTTGTTGGCTTTTTCCTTTGTCGCCTCCCGTACCCCCTGCTCATCCCGCTTCCCATCCCGGCCCCAGGCTGGAAGCCCTCCCCAACTTAAGTTATTGTTTTAAACCAAAGTTTACAGTGTCTGTTGGTGGCCAAGACCCTCTCTCTTCAGCCTCCCTCCACCCCACCCTGAGGACCCTGGGACTCAGTAGAGGTTGGCGGCCCTGCTCACCTCCCCTCTGCTCTTGCCCGGCCCGGGGGAAGAAAAGCAGGCAGAGGGGAGGAGGTGGGCAGCCCTTGGCACCCCGCGGGGTTCTTGGCCCCTTGGGCGGTGGGCACGGGAGCCCTCTTCCCAACCCTGGGCTGCTTACTGGGGGCTCTCCAGACCCCTCTCTCCAGGACCAAGTCCCCCATCACACTGGGAGTGTGGATTCCAGCGAAGGAGCTGGAAGAAAAGTGAGACTCTCCACAGACCCCCTATGGGGGACCCCAACTTAAGGCCAAGGACTGGGTGTATTTGATGCTTATGACACCCCAGGCCAGGCCCCTTTGCTGAGAAGACTCCTTGGACTATTTCCCAAGAATCCCCCACATACACCCCTTCACAAGGCACCCCTCCCAAGAGGCAGGGGGCCCTCCGCCCCCTCCCCTATGTACTCCCCACCTGTGTTCTGTTTGACCAGCACAGAAATATTAAACGTCCTCTATTCACAGGGCCCTGCGTGTGTCAGCAAGGGGAGGGAGGGCAGGGGCGTGAAAGCACAAGGATGGCTCTGGACAGCTGGGGGCTCCTGAAGGGGCACTTCCTGCAAGTACGGGAGTGGGCTTGAGTCCCGGGCACCGACACCTCCACGTTCATCCCAGCCAGGGCTCTGGCTCCTCTCTGCTCCGCCTGGCCCCCTTTTCCATCCGTCATCTTAGCATTCTCGGAAATTTCAAACCAGGTCTCTCCATCTTTCTCCTGTTTTCTCTCAAAGTCACAGCTCCTTGCCCCGGTTCCTTCGTGGGTTTGAAATCCAGGTTCCTGGCCTGGATGTTTTCATCAGGGAGATTTCCTCTGGGGATGGAGAGAGTTCCTGCTGCAGGACCGCATGCCCAGGTGTCCTCTGGGCCCATCACCGGTGTCTTCCTGGGCGCTACCTGGATAGGTGTGTGTGTGCAGCATTGAAATGCTCGCCCACCCCTGTGTGCAGCGTCATAGCACTGGTGGGCTCAGGTCGAAAAAGGTTATTCTAGCCCATGCAGTCTGGACCCCGACAGCTGGGGGAGGAAAAGGGGCAGGCTGTTAAAGGGGTAGGGTGGGGGGCATCACCACACCAGCCCACATTAAGTCCTGGCTCCCCATCTGCTGCCCCACCCCAACAAGGGAGCCCCCTCCGCCTTCCTCAGACCCCAGTGCCATTACTGGGTTATCGGCCAGTCCCCTACTCCCCGCACTGTGTTCACCTTCCAGACACTCCCTCGTCCAGAGCAGGGCGCAGGAAGGAGTGTGTGTACTTGGCGGAAGTGCGGAGAGAGGGGGGAAGACGTTGAGAAAGTAGCAGAACTGGAATCGGTAACCCCACACATCACCAAACTGCCGGAACTTTCCGAAAGCCAAGCTTGAGGGAAGTAGAGCAGGAAAGAGCCAGCAGGAGCTGGAGATGGAATCTCCGCTGACTTATGGGTCTCAGGCCTTTCCTACTCCTTGCAGCCATCATCTGTGTCCTGTCTCACTCTCCCCACTTTCTGTCCACCCTGCCTCCTCCCCCTGCTCTAATCCTCTGGACATTGTTGGAGAGCCCAGGGTGAATCCCCTGTCCCTCCTTTCAGAGGGCATCTCAGGAGGGGCCCGGCTGGGTCAGGCCAGGGGAGCTCAGCCTGGGGGCTCAGAATCCCCACCGTCCACCCACCAGCTCGCCCACCAGACGCTATGAGCAAGTGGCACTGATAATATAGTAATCTGCCCCACCTTGCCCTCCGTGGAGGCCGCCAGGGCTCTGTACGGTAGAACTATAATTGGTGTGGACGACGGCATTCTCTACAACGCCATAAAGCAGTCACCCTCAGCTTCACTGCAGCCGCCGCTTCCCCTCCCCCCCCTTCCCCTTGGAACCCACCAGCCTTCTAGAAAATCCAGAGGTGTTGGCTGCCAAACTCCCTACTCCACCCACGGAAGAAGATTTGTTTTCTAGGCTGGCCCTGGGAGCATCCTTCCCACATGGGAGACTCTAGAGGGACAAGGATACACCCAGCCTCACTTCCAGGACAGTCCTTCCAGTGATCTAACTCCTGCTTCAAACTTGAGTCCATTGTTTTGATTCCGTCCCACAGGGATCCGGCAAATGTCTGGTCAGTACATTTGGACATGGGGTGAAGATCTAGCCCAGGTGTTGGCAGAGAAGAAGGTCTTACGATCTGAGAAACAGGAGGCTGCTGTGGGCCTCCGTCTTCTGAGTACAGACTCCATAATTATTTCCTTTCTGATCTGACAGATCCCACGCGGGACACTCCTCCCCATCATTACCTCGTTACCTTCTTCTAAATAAGCACCACCTCCCACATCCCGACCCCGATCATGTTTTGCTGTCAGGAAGTTCTGCATGCTGTCTAGTTGCTCTCCTTCCTCCTGTTCTGTGCAGCTGTTGGGGGGCAGGTGGTTAGCTCTGGCTGGCTGCTTGCCCTGGTCTATTTCAGCATTTACCAGGGGAGAGAGAAGCTGTTTTTGGAAACTGTTCTCAGGCTGGTTAAAAAAAAAAAAAATACTCCAAGCCAGGCATTTTGAGGGTGAGAAGGTGGCACTGTGGGCTGTGCATCGGACAGAAGTCCCCTTCCCTTCGCATTCAGAAGGCTCTGCTCTCTCCCAACCTTCTATTTAACTCGTTGCCCTTGACCAAGGCCTTCGCCGATGGCCAGCAGAGGGCGCTTCAGACAAAGCCGAGCTTCTGCTCCTCTTTGGGCAAACTTACCGTCCAGGGGAGGATGGGAGGTGGGGGTGTGGGGAGAGGGCGCTCAACTTCCTGTGACAACCACGGCCCTACCACCCCATGTCCCCGAGAGCAGTCTCTTACCTAGGGCAGAAAAGGGTTCCTCCTGCTGTTTGGGAGCTTCCAGACCCCCTCCAACTTGTGACGTATGAAGCACCCTGAGCAGAAATAGAAGAGAGATGAGCGGGATCTGGAGAGATGACGCCTCTGGAGCCTAGTACACTGCGCGCCACAGTGGACTCAGTAAAGATTTTTAATGGTAACAATAATGACTAACAATGTTCTTATCGCATACCACACACTATTCTAGAAGCCCTATATTCTGTGTAATCCTAACAACAGCTCTGAGTTAGATGTTGTTATTATCCCCATTTGACAGATGAGGAAACTGAGACTCAGGGACTCAGAGGCTAACAGATGAAGCATTATGAGTGAGGAATCTGGTTTGCAGTGGAGGAAGGGAAGACAGCGGCTCCGTGCCTTAGTCTCAGCTTTCTAGCGACGCTGTACACTTTGGCTTGCCTCCCACCCCTTGTTGGAGGCTCCCAAAGGGGAAACTGAGGTACAGAGTGCCTCAGAGCCAGGAATCAGGCCCTGAATTCAGAGTTCCCCAGATGCTGTTCTTCTCTAGGCAGAATGAGGTAAGTTGGGGCTTGGAATGTCACTAAGGGACAGAGGGAACCAGAGAAAGAAGGCTGAAACGCTCTATAAAACTAATCAGGCTGGTAGGGGGGTACTGGGGGGCCTTCTGCTGGAAAATGGAGCGAGTCTGAGCAGTGAAGGCAAAGAGGCCCCTGGGCAGGGGTGGGAGTGGGTGCAGAGTCACAAGGTGCGCGCGCGCGCGCGCACACACACACACACGCACACGCACACGCACACACGCACACACACACACACACACACACACACACACACGTGCTGCTAATTAGCTAGCTACGTTTACACCAAGAGGTCCCTTCCATCTTGAAAGCCTGCAATTATCCTGTGGCCAGCCAGGGCAGGGACACATACCACACGGTAGTCACAGTGACATCCCATCACACAGGCCCAGGTCCCCTCCACGCCTGCGGTCTGCCTCCACCTCAGGTTCAAAAGTTTAGAAAAACAGCCCCTCCCAAGAAGGGGGTCACGGTGGCAGCCACGGCTGAAAGGCCCTCTGTCCTACCCAAGAGGGGCCGGGGAGGGGGTGTGGGAAGGGGGCACTGGCCACCTTTGGGAGATGGGTCAAATTAGCAAGATGGGTGCAGGGTGGGGCGGGCATTCTGGAGCTCCTGGCCCTGAGTAGAAGGCTTCTACCCCTGCTAGGGGTCAGGGCCCTTCCTGCTCTCAGACCTGGAACTCAGACTGTCTCCATAGGGCACCGCCTGGGCTCAGGAGCAGGCCAAACGTAAGAACACGGGTGGGCAGACACCAGAGGCGCACGGGACTCGGCTCTCAGAGGGCTGGTTCTCTGGCTGGGAAACTGACGGTGGTCAGCCAAGTGCCGAGGACGGCAGGGGAGAAAACTCAGGGCCTGCAGGGGTTCAGATCCTGCCTCTGCTACTTGCTGACTCTGTGGCCTTGGGAAAACGTCTTGACCTCTCGGGGCTTCAGTTTCCTCGTCTGTAGACTGGGGTGGGGCGATCATCACTGCCTTGTTGAGAAGACTAATTATACAGCATATCAAAACATGTCTAGTGCCTAGTAGGCCCACAGCACATAATAGCTGTTAACAAAGTGTGGTCTTGGATGCCAGTCACCATGGGGGTGAGGGGACCGGTGCGCTCCTGGAGGACTCCCTGGAAGAGAGGCTGCAGCTGGGAGGGGGAAACTTGGGTAGGAAGCGGGGAGAGAAGAAACGTTCTAAGCTTGTAGGTAGACCTAGATGGAGCTTTGGGAAGGTTCACGTGGCAGAAAACAAAGGGCTGAGTGAGGAGAGAAAGGCAGGGGCAGAGAAGCCAGTGGACTGGCAGAAACCCAGCCCACCGCTGTCATTGCCACCCCACACTCACCTCCTCTGGCACCGGGCTAGACCCCCGGCACGTGAACTGTGGTGCAGTGTCCTTATCTATAAAGTGGTGACCAGAATCCCTGACTGCTCAGGAGATCGAGGGGAGAATTAAATGGAATCGTGGATGTGAAGCACGCAGACGGGCCCATGCCTCCTGATACGCCGTCAGCAGCGATGCTGATGAAGATTCAAACTTGTGGCCCGTGTCACCGAGGAGTTTACATCAGAGGGGGACAGTCTGGTACTTCAATAAATACATAAGTGAGCTTGGCAGGGGCGAAATCCGTGATTCCATCACGCCATGCTGTGGCCTGCAGAGGTGTTCAGAGGAGGCTTCTCAGAGAGGATACGGCACTGTAGTAGCCTCGAGGGAAAGATAAGGCTCAGCAGGAGAGCCTGGCAAGCGGGGCAACCACCTAGAGAAAGCAGGGGCGGGATGGGTTAGGGCATTTAGGGGAGAGTCAAGAAGGCCAGAGAGGCTGCAGGACTGGGAGATGATACTGGAAAGCCAGTGGGAGGGACTGTTGGAGGGTCCAAAGGCAAGCTGGGAGTCCAGGCTGGGGGCCAGGGGCAGCGCTCAGGAGAGGGTTTAGAGCAGAGGGGAACCGACTGACATCAGGTGCGGGGAGAAAGTAGCTGTGGGGCGAGTGGGCTAAGCTGGGGCTGCGGGGGCCATTAGGTGGCTACTGGGGTTGTCCAGGTGATGGGCGAAGGAGTCCCAAATAGGGAGGTTGCTTTGGAAAATGACATCAGGAAGCTTTTTGAACAACAGAGTAGAAACTGGGACCAGGTGACTGCACGAGAGAAGAGAGGTCCAGAATGACCTCAGCTGAGTGTTATCTGAAATGTCTATTCACAGGATGGGGAGATGTCAAGTGTGGCACATTTTCACAATGGAATATTAGACTGCAGAGAAAAGGGATACAGCAGAGCTACTTGTCAGCAGCAGGGTACATTTGAAGGGGAGAAGATGGAAGAAAGATACATAGTGCTGCCATTTACATAATGCTTAAAGCCATGCATATGAGAGCTATATATCATGTAAGGCACATGCACATGTAGCGAACATTTAAAGAATTTGTAGGAATGATAAATAACAAATTCAGGATGGTGGCTGCCTCTTTGGGGAAGGGGAGATGCGATGAGGAGGGGCGCTCAAGGGGCTTCAAGTATATCGATAATGGTTTATTCCTGAGCCAGCTGCTGGGAACACAGGGGTACTTTCCATTATTCCCTGTACCTTTGTGTGGCTGGAATATTTCATTTAAAAACAAAAGAGGAATGATTCCAAGGTTTGGGTCCTGGGCCAGAGGAAGAAATCTCATGCTTTCAGCCCCTCTGGGCTCAAGACAGAGCCAAGGAAGAGGTTCGATGTTCAACTGGGCCTGCAGGGAGGGGCAGGATGGCCAGCTGGCCCTGTGCAGAGGGGCTGGAGAGGTGGACCTTGGTGAAGCACATCTGGGCCCACATCTGGTCATGGGGCAAGAGGCGTGGCTGTGAAGGAAGACAGAGATGGTCAGGGGGCAAGGAGGGAGGAGAGCTGGTGAGAGGGGGTCCCGAGGCCAAGGCAGGGGCTCTGCAGGGGCAGGGCTGCAGTGCTCACGGAAGGCAAGGCCAGGGACAGCTTCGGTCTCCATGCCACCGACACCAACGTGGACTGGGCAACAGGAGGCCCCTGGCACCCTAGGACAGCATAGTTTCCGAGGAGAGGAAGAGCACAGGAGAGCTGCATGAAGGAGTCCCTGTGTGGAGCAGAAACAGAGGCGAGAGGGGAATCTCTCTCTCACTGAGTTTAGCAGCAAAGGGAGAAAGAGAAGAAGGACCCCAGAGGTGGAGGGGAGGAGACACCGCCATGGAATGTCAAGAAAAGGTTTTGCTATCAGTTTTCTCAGCTGTAATGATTTTGTGTTTTCTGATACATATTTAAGCGGGGTGGGGAGAGGGCAGCAGAGGTTCAGGTTGATTCTCCCATGAGTGCCTGTGAGTGGACCCTCCTTGCTCCATCAGTTTAGGTGTTTCTCACATCTCCTTTCTCAGTATCTCCCTCAGGACTTGACCACAGCTGCTCAGGAAGAGGGGTGGGGCCCCCTTTGGGAGGGAGAGTCTGGAATTGGTCATGGGACTCACCAGGGGAGGAAGGGAGGGGAGGGGAGGAGGGAGCAGGGAAGATTCAGCAGCAATGAAGTTGAAGGTGGCTCTGATGCCCACACTACAAAGTGGGGCTACGGAGGCGAACGGGAGGCAGAGGAGTGGGGGGACCGGGGCTGGTCAGCCCCTAGAGTGAAGAAATTGCCCTGAGGCCTTGAGCCTGGAGGCCTTCCCACCCACTGAGCTCCTCCCCCAGTGCACTGGCCACCTCCCACCCCACTGCCACTCCTTTCACACACATTCCTCTCCTCCCTCCCTCTCCCTCCTTCCTCATCTCCCTCTTCTCCCTGCTTCCCAAAGAACACTTGGCTGTGATGGGCTGTTCCCAGATGCCTTCTCCCATGGTCCACACTGGTCCTTGCCATCTCCCTCCTCCCAGGCCTGACCCAGGCCCAGCTGGGCTTCCCGATTTCGCTTCCACATCAGAGAGTCACCCCAGACTGGCCCACTTATCCTCCCCGACCTCAGAGCACACGCGGTCCATCTACAAATCTTCTCTGAGCCCCTACTCTCTACCTAGGCTGGTGCTCGGTGCTATGGAAAATGCTGGAAGGAAGAGCTAGGCACAGGCCCTGCCCTCGGGAGGCTTACAGAGCAGCTGGAGAAAGAACACGGAGATGTAAAGAAGTTAAATAATAAATGAAGCTAGGCAACATGCAGAAAGAACATACTCTCTTCCCTTTTGCTGTGAACAATCTTTGGTACAAAGAAGGTCCTTCTAATGACACTTGCAGGGAGTTTAATTATTAAAACGATCTTCCTATCAAAGGGTTATTAATATGGTGATAATGAAGGCAGCAGCATAGAAAAGAATAGACACAAATAATGCAGTGTAACTATGAAGTCGATCATTCATACATTCAACGTTTATTGAGAACTCAATGTATACCAGGCACCAAGCTAAGCCCTGAATGTACAAGATGGATAAGACACAGTCCCTCCCCTCAGAGAACCCCAAAGACAGACAGATATGTAAGCCGAAAAATGGCAATACAGGACTCCCCTGGTGGTCCAGTGGGTAAGGCTCCGCGTTCCCAATGCATGGGGCCCGGGTTCGATCCCTGGTCAGGGAACTAGATCCCACGTACATGCCGTCGCTAAGAGTCCGCATGCCTAATTAAAGATCCCGCGTGCCGCAACTAAGACCCGGTGCAGCCAAAATAAATAAATTAATTTAAAAAAAAAAGAAAAAAAAATGGCACTAGGACATTCGACTTGAGGTTGGGAACACAGAAGAGGGTGTTGGCAACTTCCCCGGGATAACTTGTGAAGCTTTGTGTCAGAGGCAGCATTTAAGCCGAGTCTTGAAAGGTGTGCAGGCAGAGGGAACAGAGTCAGGAAGGGCCAGTGTGTTCAGAGTGACCGTAACCATGCCCAGCGGTCCTAGCAGGAGTATGAGGCCAGGAGAGGCAGATAGGAGTCATATTGTAGAAACTCCCCTACCTAACTCAGAAATTGGCACTTTTTACTCTAGACAAAATATTTTTGAGCCGTGAATGACATGACCATGGCAAGTTTGTTTGAAGACATTTCGTAGGTTAAACGTGAAGGGAGGATGCTTGGAGATCAGTAACAGGCCGTTCCTTCAGGCCTGGGTGTGAGACGCTGGATCTGGCCACCTCTGTGAACAGAGGAGGGGAAATGGGAAGGACACCAGAGGGGAGACTAGTTTCATGAACAGGAGGCAAGGGACGCACGGGTGCGGAGAGGACCCTATGGTGTTAAGCCTTAGGTAACAGAGCAGCGGAAGCCACTGGCAGAAATCAGAACCTACTAAGAATCTCCTAAGAGAAGGAGCTTATTTTGCAGGAGAAGATGGGGCGGGTGGGGGAGGGGTGTCTGGGTCAAGTTGAATTGGAGGTGACAACAGAAAATCCAGCTGGAGCAGCTTCTAATTAAAGGTGGCCAGTTGAGCTCATGCGTTTCCCTTCCAGCCATCTGAAGCCCCGCTAAACTACAGCAGAGGGACTTGTTTTAGGGTGTAGACTCATAGAAACGAATAGAATAGAACAAGGGAGGGAATTCCCTGGCAGTCCAGTGGTGAGGCCTCTGCTTTCACTGCAAGATCCCTGGGTTCGATCCCTGGTTGGGGAACTAAGATCCCCGCAAGATGCACGGCACAGCAAAAAAAAAAAAAAGAACAAGGGAGAAGACAAGTTTCAAGGGAGAAGACAACAGCAAGTTTCAGAAGCTGGAGAGAGGATGGGCAGAGAAAGCTGAGTCCTCAGCCAGTGAAGAGGGCAGCTGAGAGGCAATCTCCCTGCCTCCCCCCGCTCCACACTCAGGGCCCAGAGCTCAGGGGAGGATTGGCATGGGTTACCTTGGTTACCTCTAGAACTAGGGATAAAGGTGAATTTTTTTTTTTTTTTTTGCGGTACGCGGGCCTCTCACTGCTGTGGCCTCTCCCGTTGCGGAGCACAGGCTCTGGACGCACAGGCTCAGCGGCCATGGCTCACAGGCCCAGCCGCTCCGCGGCATGTGGGATCCTCCCGGACTGGGGCACGAACCCGTGTCCTCTGCATCGGCAGGTGGACTCTCAACCACTGCGCCACCAGGGAAGCCCTAAAGGTGAATTTTAAAAAGTAAAATGTAGGTGGTTGCCAGGGGCTGTGAAGAGGGAGGGATGAATAGATGGAACACAGGATTTTTAGGGCAGTGAAAATACTCGTTGTGAGACTGTATGGTTGATACTTGTCTTTATACATTGGTCCCAACCCAATGGGACCATGGAATGTTCAACACCAAGGGTGAACCCTGCATGTAAACTATGGACTTTTGGGGACAATGATATGTCACTGTAGGTCCATCAGTTGTAACAAATGTCCCCTGGGCTGAGGGTGTGGATGACGGGGGAGACTGGGTATGTGTGGGGCAGGGGGTATATGGGAACGCTCTATACTTTCTACCCAATTTTGCTGTGAACCTAAAACTTCCCTAAAAAATAAAGCCTATTAAAAAAAAAAAGTAAACTAGTTGAAAGTCAGCTTAAGGAGCAGTTAGTCCTCCAGATCCCTCCCCTGCTCTGTGCAGGCAGGTCCCTTCCCCTCCCTGTAGCACTGTAGATGATGGGAGATGCATATTCTGGAGTGAGTAAAATGGAGGGCCTTTGGGCTGGAGGAAACACTGATGTAGGAGAGGCAGGACCACTACAGGGGACTGGGTGAAGGACTCGGATATCAAGGGTTTCTAAGTTGCAAAGCTTTTAGAGTTCCATGCTTCAGCAGAAACACAGGGACTTCCCTGGTGGCGCAGTGGTTAAGAATCCGCCTGCCAATGCAGGGGACATGGGTTCAACCCCTGGTCCGGGAAGATCCCACATGCTGTGGAGCAACTAAGCCCGAGCGCCACAACTACTGAGCCTGCTCTCTAGAGCCCGCGAGCCACAACTACTGAAGCCTACAAGCCCTAGGGCCCGTGTGCCACAACTACTGAGCCTACATGCTGCAAGTACTGAAGCCCATGTACCTAGAGCCCATGCTCCACAACAAGAGAAGCCACCACACCGCAACAAGGAGTGGCCCCCACTCGCTGCAACTAGAGAAAGCCTGCGTGCGGCAACAAAGACCCAGCACAGCCAAAAATAAATAAATAAACTAAAAAAAAATCCAGAAACCCAAAGATTCACAGACATATAAAGAAAGCATCTAATGTGAAAAACAGAGGTCAAAACAAATAGATGAAAGCAACTTGGAGGAAATTGTTATGCAGACAGAAAGAAACTTTAAAAAAAATTATTTATTCTCAGAGAAATGTGATATTGCATCCATGAAATGAGAATAAGATGCTATAAAAATGAACATTCAGAGAACAAAATGAGGTCTCAGAAGTTTAAAACGTAAGAGGAATGAAAATTAAACAGGAAGACTGGCAGTTAAAGATATCCTCCCAAACTGTAGCAAGCAAAGGAAGAAACAAAAACAAAGAAGGAAAACAGAAAAAACAGAGAAGAGAAAATCCCTTAAAAAGTGTTTCAAGAACCTTTCCCAGAATTGATGAACATGAGTTCCAAACGGAACAGGCCAATGAGCATATAAAAATGTACCCTCACCAAAGCACAGCATCATGGAATTTCAGAACTGGAGACACAGATGCTACAAACTTCTAGAGAGAAAATGAGTCACATGAAAGGATCAGGATTCAAAACACCACTGGTTGTTCAACAGCACAGTCATAGAAGATGATGGAGCATTGCCATAGAAATTCTAAGAGATTTTTTTCCAACCTAAAATTCCATACCCTGCTAAACTATTAATTTGTAAAATAAAAACATGTTGAGACATGCAAATTCTCCCCAAACTGCAACTCTCATTTACCGTTTCTCACAGCGGGAGGGTGGAGGATGTGTTCCCTCCCCCAAACACAAGAAAAAGAAAGCAGAAAATCAACATGAGAGAGAGGTTAGGATCCGTGCCAGGAGGAGAGAGCAAGCAGGTCCTCCTGGAGAAGTGAAAGGGCTCTGGGAGAGATTTTCAAGAAGATGACATGCACAGAATGCCTAAAATTTGGACATATTGAGATGAGATCCACACTACCAGGGAAGATTTAGAGATTGAATCACTAATATGTATGAGGAAAACTAAGCAAATAAAAAAGGGCAGCTCACTCTAGAGAGAAAAAAATGTTGAAATAGTAATAATATACTAACTACATGGTTTAGCTATAAATAACATTCAGTCATAAAAATGAAGACACTGAGATCGCATTTAACCAAGAGGATGATGTAACCATATTGGGAGAATGGGGAGACGAGAAAGGGTTCTTGGGGAAGGTTATAATGGGGAGGGTGGATAAAAGGGAATTTAATCTACATCTTATAAAGTGAGAACTTCATTGGCACTTAAAACTGAAAAGTCGGGCTTCCCGGGTGGCGCGGTGGTTGGGAGTCCGCCTGCCGATGCAGGGGACGCGGGTTCGTGCCCCGGTCTGGGAGGATCCCGCGTGCCGCGGAGCGGCTGGGCCCGTGGGCCATGGCCGCTGAGCCTGCGCATAACGGGAGAGGCCACAGCAGTGAGAGGCCAGTGTACCACAAAAAAAAAGAAAACAAAAAAACAAAAACTGAAAAGTCAAAAAGTAGCGATGCAAGTCTCTTTTCTACAGATATGTATGATGCTAAAACTCAAAGGAATCATCTAAAAGAATTGAGAGTGGGGGGACTGGGGGTGGGGTGGAGGGGTGGAGCGGGGGGGCAGGGAGCCAGGACACTGATGTTTTCTTCACAAGACTGGTAGAGCTCTATTCTTTCAACCACGGCACAGCACACAGCCCTCTATGGTTTAATTCCGTGCTTATTCACCTGCCTGTCTTCTAGAAGGTGAGCTCTGCAAAAACCAGGCCCCATTCATCTTGTTGCCCCAGCACCCAGCCCAGTACCTGTCAGACAGCAGACCCTCAATTACGTGTTTGTGGAATGGATCATCGTAGGTTCAAGCTGGGAGGGAACTTTCATTTCAACCCTATCATTTTACAGGTTAGAAAACCAAGGCCCACAAAAGAAAGGGCGTGTTCCCCAGGGCTCAGGTGGTGAGTGACAGCTCCAAGGCTACACTGTCAACCTCTGGATTCTTTGTCCATCCTCCTGCAAGCCCAGGGGCACCTTCGAATGTACAGAATAAGTCACAGTTTGGAAACTGAGCTGCTCTCATGGGGAGAGGATTGAAAGAGGGAGGAGAGGTAATAAGAAGAGAGAAGACAAGCGTCCAGGCAGAGGGAGGTGTGGCTCCTACCAGAAAGGTGTGGCCCTGCCCAAGTCAGGAGAACGACATCTCCCAGGAGAGGAGATGACTACCTGGGACCCACCAGGGACTTCTCCCTCTGAGGCCCCACTGGAGCGCAGAGTTCAAGATGACACCCCATGGCTGCCATCCAGGGATCAGGAAGCTGCTACTGCTTCTGCCAAACCGGCCTCTCAACACCCAGGAAGCTACAGAATGGCCCCTGGGAGGCTGCAGCAGAAAAATGGCCCATTTCCTGCACGTTTCCTGGGAGCCAAAGCAGCCCAAAAGGGCATTCACTGCTGCTTCCAAATACCACCCAGTAAACCTACATTAGGGGGAAACTAATTTGCACCCGGACCCCTATTGCCAACGAGGTCTGAGAAATGTGGCTTTCAGCTCTCTGACGTCTCCAGAGAAGGGTGGACTGGAGGTTGAGAGCGACACTCCACAGTCCCCTCTGTTGATTTCACGTCACTCTTCTCCTGTCTCGCTCTGTCCCAGGCTATGGCACCAGAAACATCCCTTCTCTTCCCAGGCCTCCAAGGAATGCCCACCTGTCTGTTAGTAAATTCATGCAAACGGATGCCTGGAGGGACCCCTGGGCACCCAGCTCGGAATCACAGTGCGGGCTCTACGGGCCTGAGGAGATACTAGTGTCGTTAATGTCCCCTCTCGGCCATATAAACATCCAGGATCAAGGGGGGGAGGGGAATTTCAGGTTTACTTTGTGACATGAAAAGATTATTTGGCAGGATGCCAGCAGACAGGCAGGCGGGACCTCTGTGCCAGGGAAATGCCCACAGTGGGCAGCCCCGTATCCATCACAGCATGGGCACGGGGTAGTAGGAGGCTGGCCATGTGGGTCCCGGGGTTGGCAAGCTGGACAAGCCAGGAGACTGTCTCAGAGATAGTATCCAATTGGGACCATGTGAAGTCTGGTGGTGTCCCAGGCAGGGTGGGGGGCTGGGATCCGTCTGAGTCAAAGAGTTCCTGGTCACGGAGCCTCTTTCTCCCCACGTTAACCCCCAGTGCAGAACCTGGCCTCCTGTTCCATCTTGCAGTGCCCCCCTCAGCTGCACTCTGGCCAGGGCACCAGAACGGTCCTGGACGAGAGCAAGTTGGGCGGCACCTCTTTCTCCCTCCTGGCATGGGAACACGGGTTCTCCCCCGGTCTCCCAGCCAGCCCCTTGTCCTGCCCATCTTGGAGTTGGACAGACTAGGTCCAGCCTACACTCCAGCACTTTCTAGTTGTGAGACTGCTGGCATGGTGATGTCACCCTTCTGAGCCTGGGTTTTCCCATCCGTAAAATGGAGCGAAAGGTAACATTTCTCCCAGGGATGCTGGAAGGATTAATAACATGCGTAAGGCTGTTGGCGGTGCTTGGCATATGGTCAGTTGCCTACTGTTGTGTAAAAACTGCTCCAAAACATAGTGACTTAAAAGAACAGCTATTTACTTCTCATGATTCTGGGGGCTCAGCTGGGCAGTACCTGTGCTCCTTGTGGCGGTAGTGGGGCACTCATTTGGTTACATTCAGCTGGAAGTTCAACTGGGGTGGCTGGACCTCCTTCTCCAGCAAAGTGGGCTTCTCGCATGGCAGCCCAGGGCCCCAAGGAGTCCAGGCAGAAGCCGTCAGTTAATGCCTGGGCTAGAACTGGCACACTTCACTTCTGGTGCATTCTGTTGTTCAAGGTGAGTCCCAAGGCCAGCTCAGACTCACGGGAGTGGAGATAGCCTCTGTCTCCTGGTAGGAGGAGCGACATGGCACAGAGATGGGAGAGATTGTTGGGGGCGGTCTTTGGAGACAAGGTACCAGCACATAACGTTAGGTCAGTGGTAGATGGGGAAGTCTGGCTTGACCACTCGGCTTTGCACCCTCAGGAGTCTGGCCCAGAGCAATGTTTCCCAGACGATGCGGGCTGTATCACTGGTGTCCCAGAGATGATTTGATGGCAAAAAGTAACTTTGCTTGGTACTTCCCTGGTGGCGCAGTGGTTAAGAACCCGCCTGCCAACGCCAAGAGACAAAGGTTCAATCCCTAGTCCAGGAAAATCCCACATGCCGCAGAGCAACTAAGCCTGTGTGCCACAACTACTGAAGCCCGAGCGCCACAACTACTGAAGCCCACGCACCTAGAGCCCATGCTCTGCAACAAGAGAAGCCACCACAACAAGAAGCCCACACACCACAACGAAGAGTAGCCCCCTCTCGCTGCAACTAGAGAAAGCCCACACACACAGCCAAAATAAAATAAATAAACATAGCCAAAAATAAATAAATTAATTAAAATATATTTTAAAAAGTAACTTTGCACTTTGAGTCTTTTTTAATCCTTTTGATACCATCAAAGAGAAAGCTGTTGGCTTAGTGCTAGCCTGTGTCTAACACGCTCTACCGCTAGCTATCGCTGGCCCGACATTAGTGGTATCTGGCAGGCAAAGTATCTTGCCAGAACGTAGTATGTTGCTTTGTTTCTCATGCATTTATTTATTTATTTTAATAAATTTATTTATTTATTTATTTTTGGCTGCGTTGGGTCTTCGTTGCTGCGAGCAGGGACTATTCTTCGTTGCAGTGCACAGGCTTCTCATTGCGGTGGCTTCTCTTGTTGCGGAGCATGGACTCTAGGCGTGTGGGCTTCAGTAGTTGTAGCACGTGGGCTCAGTAGTTATGGCTCGCGGCTCTAGAGTGCAGGCTTAGTAGTTATGGCGCATGGGCTTAGTTGCTCCACGGCATGTGGGATCTCCCCGGGCCAGGGCTCGAACCCCTGTCCCCTGCATTGGCAAGCGGATTCCCAACCACTGCGCCACCAGGGAAGGAAGCCTTCATGCATTTATCTTTACAATCATCAAGTGAACTGGCTTTCCACTCCTGAGGGTAATAGAACATTGGCTGAAGTAAGGAGAATCATCTCAACAGAGTGGTCAGAACCCAAGTGCTTCCCAGCTCCAGGCTACAAGCTCTCTCCTGATAACCCTACTTCCAGTGAGTCTGTTGTCCCCAGAAGAAAAGCCCTCAGCATCCCCACCGCCCTTACCTCCTTCACGCATTAAACTTTCCTCCTGTACATTAAATTCCACTCCCACAGACATTCCTTGGCATCTTTACAGGCCTTTTTCAGAAACTCCTCTGTGCTTTATTCTTTTTTCCCCCCTACTGAAATATAGTGGGAATCGATTTATTTATTTATTTTTGAATACAGTATTTTGTTTATTTATTTATTTTAATTTTTTTTTCTTTTGGCCATGCCGCACGGCACGCAGGATCCCAGTTCCCCAGCCAGGGATCGAACCCATGTCCCCTGCAGTGGAAGTGCGGATTCTCAACCACTGGACCACCAGGGAAGTCCCATTATTTTATTTATTTTTTAAATTAATTTTATTGGAGTATAGTTGATTTACAATATTGTGTTACTTTCTGCTGTACAGCAAAGTGAATCAGTTATACATATACATATATCTACTCTTTTTTAGATTCTTTTCCCACTTGGTCTTTACAGAGTATTGAGTAGAGTTCCCTGTGCTATAGAGTTGTGCTTTACTCTTCCGCAATACTCTCCCCGTTCTCTACTAGCAGGCAGTATGGTGCAGTGGGGAGTACTCGGGGTCAGACCACTTTGGTGAGGTCTGGGGTCTATCACCTCCTAGACACAGCCCCACATTTCATGTTTGCAGCCCAGGGCAAGAGTGCAGAGGAGACTCCCCAGCTCCATAACTTGAGAGTTAAAAGCTGCAAATAAAGCTAACAAACCATTACATTAAAAAAGTTCCAGCTTCCTAGGTTGACAAATATATCTTCCTTAAAACCAAAAATGTGTAAGCGTGTGTACACAGAGCTATGCTTTTTCTACGATGACAGACAGAAAAATATAAAAGTCACTGAATTTTGTGTAATTTTATAATAAGTCTTGACATCAGTATAAGTCTTCCTACTTTCTACTTCTTTTCAAATTTGCTTTGACTATTCCAGATCCCAGTTTTTCTAGGTCTGAGAAAGTCTAGGTAGGTTGCCTTCATTTTGAAAGATATTTTTACTAAGTATAGAATTCTAGGTTGATGGTTTCTTTCTTTTCTTTCTTTCTTTCTTTTTTTTTTTTTAGTACTTTAAGGATGTGTCTCCATTGTCCTATGGCTCGCACAGTTTCTCACGAGAAATATGCTGTCACTCTTTTTCTTTGTTCCTCTGTCTGAGATGTGTTCTTTTCCCTCTGGCTGCTTTTACAGTTTTCCCTTTCTCACCGGTTTTCGGCAATCTGATTATGATGTCTTCTTATGTGGTTTTCTTTATGTTTCTTCCGCCTGGGTTCATTGAGCCACTTGGCTCTGTTGTTTTTAGTTTTCATCAAACCTGAAAATTTTTTTATCATTATTTCTCCTTTGGAGAAATATATATTTTTTATTTCCCTGCCCCAATCTGGGTCTCCAATTTCTCATATGTTAGATGACTTGGTAGTATCTCAAATGTCACTGATGTTCTATTTATGTTTTTTTCCCCCTCTTCTTTTTGTGTTTTTTATTGCTGTAACTGCATATTCACTGATCATTTCTTCTACAGTGTCTAATCTGTTCTTAATCACATTCAGTGTATTTTTTTGTTTAAGATATTATATATTTCACTTTTGGACATTACAATTGGATTTTTTTTATAACTTCTGTTTCTCTCCTGATCATGTTCCTATGTTTCTCTACCTTCTTGAATACATGAGACATATGAGTGAGGCACAATTATATTATCTCAGTGTCTTCCTCTGCTAATTACTTAATCTCTTCATTTCTAAATCTGTTTCTACTGATTGATTTTTCTCCTGATTGTGGGTCATACCTTTCTACTTGTTAGCGTGTCCTTTTGTTGTTGTTGTTTGTTTGTTTCTAGTTGTTTTTTTTTTTTTTTTTTTGCCCCTCTGCACATCTTGTGGGATCTTAGTTCCCCAACCAGGGATTGAACCCAGGGCCATGGCAGTGAAAGCATCAAGTCCTAACCACTGGACCACCAGGGAATTCCCTGTTTCTAGATATTCTTTATCAGACTGAGGAACTTTCCCTTTTATTCCTAGTCTTCTGAAAGTTTTTAACAGGAATGGATGTTGGATTTTGTCAGTTTTTCTACATCTATTAAAATGATCCTATGGTTTCCCTTTTTTCATTTGTTAATATGGCGAGTTCAATTGATTGGTTTTCAAACATTAAACCAACTTTGCATTCCTGAGATAAACCCCACTTTGTCATGATGTATTATTACCCTTTTTATATATTGTTGGATTTCTTCTTCTTTTTTTTTTTTTTTTTTTTTTTTTGCGGTGGTACGCGGGCCTCTCACTGTTGTGGCCTCTCCCGTTGCGGAGCACAGGCTCCGGACGCGCAGGCTCAGCGTCCATGGCTCACGGGCTCAGCCACTCCGCGGCATGTGGGATCTTCCCGGACCGGGGCACGAACCCGTGTCCCCTGCATCGGCAGGCGGACTCTCAACCACTGCGCCACCAGGGAAGCCCCCATATTGTTGGATCTGATTTGCTAAAATTTTGTTTCGAATTTTTGCATCTATGTTCGTGAGGGCCATTGGTCTGAAGTTTGATTAGATGCTGGACATTGTGAATTTTCCATTGTTTGGTGTAGGAGTTTGTTGCATTCCTTTAAGCAGGGTTGGACTTTGTTCTGGCACATAGCTAACATACTTGAAGTAAGATGTATACTTTTGAGGCTTGCTTTTAAGATTTTTAGGACAGATACAGAGTAGCTGTTGGTCGAAGGTTCATTTAGACCTCTGCTAAGGGGATACGCTTCTGAGGACTGTATTCAATATCCCGTGTATTATGAGGTCTTTCCGCTCTGCCTGATGGGAACACAAACTAATCCCTGCCCTGTGTGAGCTCCAGGCATTGCTCTGCCTTCAGTGGCTCTTTTCCTAGCCTTTCCTTTCATGTGTGTGCAAATCAGTGCTCAGCCAGACCCAGGGAGACACCTCTGCAGATCTCTGGATATATGTTCAGCTCCACTTCCCTGGGACTCTGGCCTGTGAATTTCTAGCACCTTTCTAAATCTGTCTTCTCAATCAGCAAGACATCCAAGCTCTGTTTGCATTCCCTCCTCCCTGCACTGAAGCCTGGAAGCTGCCGGGGGCGGGGAGCTGGGCTAATTACAGGGCTCACCTCATTTGTTTCCCTCTCCCCAGGGACCAGTCCCGTGTTGCCTTTGTCCAAAGTCTGAAAATCATTTTTTCAGCTATTTTGTCTGGAGTCCTAGTTTTTTAGGGCAGGAGAGTAAACCTAGCCCCTGTCACTTCATGATGGCCAGAAGCTGAAGTCTCATTCTGTTAGTAAATTTCTTTTCCCACGTGGCTGTGACATGCAGAGCCTTCGAAACTGCAGATCCCTGGTCGGAGGCCCCTTTGCCTAAGTCTGAGATCACTAGTAACTAGATGTGTTACTTTGGGCCAGTTACTAGTCCTCCTGGTGCCCCCATTCTCATTATGGTCAGATGGAGGGGACAATAATTGTATTGACTCTAAGGACTGTTGTGAGACATGGGTAAGATCTTATATGCTTAGCACCCCTAAAACAGTGCCTGACACATAGTGAATGGGTGTTTAATAAATGTGGATTATTTCAGGGACAATCTAGACCCCCCAGCTAGGGCTCCCTCAATCTCTCAATCTCCTCCCACCATCTTCACTCAGAGAAAGAGGAATCCTTCCTTTTTTTTTTTTTTTTAAGGCCATCATATCCCCTGTCTGATGAGTTAAAAAGATCCTTCCTGGACATATTTTCTCCTGATTTCCCAGCCTGTCTCTCTTTCCACAGACTCTTTTTCCTCCGACTAAAACATATTCCTGTCTACTGCCTTCTAAACACCAAGGAACACAAACGTTCCCTCTCGTCTCCCTCCCCCTCACGCTCCCTTCCTCCGGCTTTATTTCCTTTCTCTGCCAAATTTCTTGAAAGAGAGCTCTGTGCTCTCTGCCTCCCATCCCTCACCTCACACTCACCCCACATCTCTGCACACCCCGCCCTACACAGACTCCGCTCTCACCAAGCCCAGGGCCACCTTCTCGGGCAGTGGCCTTTTCTTAATCCTGTTCACTCAACCTCCCTGGAGAATGTGACATCGGAGGAAACCTCTTCTTAGGGCTTCCATAATTGTCTGCAAAATGACCTTTAGACCCAGACAACCAGAGTCCTTGACAGAATAAGGAGTTCATGAGGCCAAAGAGCATGCCCCCCGCCCCCGCCCGGAGCACGTGACTTGTCTTCTAGGCCACGCTCCAGGTACCCAATATTTGGGCATCTTTGCCCAAACAGCTCAAGGCCCACTTCCAGAGCCTGCAAGGGCTTCCTGCCTTGGTTTGTCCTCTTGAGGGTGAAGCATGACGGGTGCGTGTGCCCAGGCCCTGAGGGGCAATTACGGGCAGCTGTTTGCAGGTGGAGAGCACGGACGGAGCTGGGGTTTATGGTTGGAATGTGCATGCATTCCATGAATAGGAGACCCTCACTCTGCAGGACAAGCTGAAAGTGTGAAAAGAAAGGGGGAGGGGCAGGCTGGGAGCCAGGAGCCATTTGCATTTCCCAGGCCCTGCAAATGTCAGGGGTGGGCTTGATTTTGCCCCCTTGGCTCTCCTGCAAGCTCTCTGACCACCTTGCCCTGTCTCCTTCGCTGACTTTGCTCCATCTCCCATCCTCCTGGAAAAGGTTTCCCAGGAGCCGGCCTTTGGCCTCCACACTCCCTCCTCTGCCCATCTCTCAGGTGCTCACTGTACAGCAAGGGGATTCAGCATCTGCATGTCTGCCTTCTCCAGATGGGAGCTCCTCGAGTCCCCTTGTTTCCCCTAACCCAGAGCTGGCACCCAGTGGGTGCTCCATCCATGTTTGTTGAATGACCAAGGGAATGGATAAATGAAGCTCACTCATTCTCGCCCATGAGCGTCTGCACTCACCCTGCTAAGCTTGCATTTCCCCAGCAGACGTGATGAAAAGACCAAAAACAGGAGCTCTGGAGTCAGACTGCCGGGCTGCAAACACCCCTCTCACCACTTGTAAGCTCGGTGTGTTCCAGGGCAAGTCATTTAACTGCTCTCTACCTCAGTTTATTCTTCTGCAAAGTGGGGATAATAATAGTACCTACTCCATGGGCACCCTGTGAGGAGTAAAAGGTCTAACCCACAGCCTCCACTTCTCTTCCTCTATGCCTTTGCTGGTGCTTTTTGTCCTACCTGGAATGCCACTGGCATCATCTCTGCTTAGTGAAGCCTACTTATTCTTCAAGACCCAACTTAAATGTGCCACCTCCTTGCAGCCTTCCTGGATTCCCACATCCTGGTGCCTCCTCCCCAGTTAAACACCTATGACATGCTTCCTGAAGGCCACAGTCCTACTCTGCCCAGGTTACAATTATGCCAGTCCAAGGCCCACTCTCCCTCATCGGGCTGGAGCTTCTAGAGGGCAGGGGATACTTGGTGCTTAATGGATACTTATTGAATGAATGAATGAATGCTTGCAGGATATTCCAGATGCTCTGGCAATGTCTGATACATCTACCAGGACCCTGAACCAAGGCCTGTAAGATAGCAAACACATCTCCTCTAATTGACCCCTTGGATTGAAAGGGACTTTGACTTACTGAAAATCCACTTCCAACTTGTAAAGAGTTAATTATTAGCAGGGAGCTGACCCAGGAATGAAGAAGGGCAGAAGATCCTTGCCTCTGTCTGTTCTGTAAATTTGGAGACAGCATGGTGCGGTGTGAAGATTAAACGACACAGTGTTCTAAAAGCCCCAGCAGAGTGCCTGGGGCGCAGCTGGCCCCCAAGAAATGGCAGCATCAGCACCAATGTTTTTTTGGTGGTTGTTGTTATTGTTCTGGAAGAACTGAGTTCACAGGGTAAGAGGGCCAGAAAGCTGATTCGTTTGCAGTTAGTAAGCAGCAATTTCTGCTCGAGGACTATATTTCCACTTCCAACCCCGTGCTTGTCGGTACACGTATTAGTTTCCTATCGCCGTCTTGACCAACGTCAGCAGCTTTAAATACTGTAGGTGTATCACCTCATGGTTCTGTAGATAGGAGGTCCAACACGGGTCTCATGGGGCTAAACTCCAGGCGTTGGCAGGGCTGCACGCCTTCCTGGGGTCTGGAGCCCTTCCCTCCACCTTCAAAACTGGCAACAGTAGGTCAAGTGCTTATGCTGCCATCTCTCTGACCCTCTGCCGTCCATGTCACAAGCCACTGACCTTGTGTACCTTCTCTCTGTACTTTTATTTTTTAATAAATTTATTTATTTATTTTTGGTTGTGTTGGGTCTTCGTGGCTGCGCACGGGCCCTCTCCATTTGTGGCGAGCGGGGGCTACTCCCCGCCGTGGTGTGTGGGCTTCTCATTGCGGTGGCTCCCCTGGTTGCGGAGCACGGGCTCCAGGCGCGCGGGCCTCAATAGTTGCAGCACGCTGGCTCAGTAGTTGTGGCTCGTGGGCTCCAGAGCGCTGGCTCAGCAGTTGCGGCACACGGGCTTAGATGCTCCGCGGCATGTGGGATCCTCCCGGACCAGGACTCGAACCCGTGTCCCCTGAATTGGCAGGCGGATTCTCAACCACTGCGCCACCAGGGAAGCCCTTCTCTCTGTACTTTTAGCCAGGAAAGCTTCTCCACTTTTAAGGATTTATGTGATTAGATTGGCTCCCCTGGATGGTCCAGAGTAATCTCCCCATCTCAAGGTCCACACCTTTAATCACATCTGCAAAATCCCTTTTGCTATGTAAGGCAACGTATTCATAAATTCCTGGGACATCTTTGGAGGGTAGGGGGTCATTATTCTGCCTAACCCAGCATACCGTCTTCCAAGTTGCCCTGAGTATGTTTTCTGTGTGGGGACCATCCAATCTCCTCTTCAGAGGGTCTCCCTATCATCATCATAACAGCAAATCGTGCAGAAGGGTTACCCCATGCCAGGCACTGTTCTAAGAAGCATGTATTTCTGCACTGATTCAGTCTTCACAAATTCCTTACGAGGTTCCCCACTCCTTAAGCGTGGACTGGGCACAGCCACTTCCTTCCCCAGAGCACAGCCAGGAGAGAGGGAGGGACTTCACAGCAGAGAAAGCTGACAGCCACCACCTCAGCCAGGTGATCAGTCATAAGTCATGTTGATAGGATGTAGTATTGAGACAACACGATGAGAAGGGTGCTTTACCCCTGTGACCTTCTCCTCCTCAAATCTAGAATCCCAGTCCAATCACGAGAAAAAGTCAGACAAATTCCAGTAAAAGGGCAGCCTGCAATATCCCTGACTAGTACTCCTAAAAACTGTCAAGGTCATCACAAGCAAGAAAAGTCTGAAGGCTTCCCTGGTGGCACAGTGGTTAAGAATCCACCTGCCAATGCAGGGGCACGGTTCGAGACCTGTTCTGGGAAGATCCCAGATGCTGCGGAACAACTAAGCCCGTGCGCCGCAACTACTGAGCCTGCGCTCTAGAGCCCGTGAGCCACAACTACTGAAGCCCACGTGCCGCAACTACTGAAGCCCATGCACCTAAAGTCCGTGCTCCACAAGAGAAGCCACCGCAATAAGAAGCCTGCGCACCGCAATGAAGAGTAGCCCCCACTCGCCATAGCTACAGAAAGCCCGTGCGCAGCAACAAAGACCCAACACAGCCATAAATAAATAAATTTATAAAAAAAGAAAAGTCTGAGAAACCGTCACAACCAAGAAGAGCCTAAGGAGCCATGACAACAAAATATACTGAGCCGTCCCGGATGGGATCCTGGAACAGAAAAAAGACCGTAGGTGAAACTAAGGAAATCTGAATAAACTATGGGCTTTAGTTAATAATAAAAAGTATCAGTGTTGGGTTAGTAATGATAACAAATGTTAATAAGAGAGAAAACTGGCATGAGATATACGGGAACTCTGTACTAGCTTCTCAATTTTTCTGTAAACCTAAAACTTTTCTAAAAATAAAGTCGATCATAAAAACAAATAAATAATTTTACAGAACTCTACAACATAGGTGCCATCATTATCCCCATCATACAAATAAGGAAACTGAGGCTCAAAGAGGTAACTTATCCTATTAATGGTGGAGCCAGGATTTGAATACTGGATTCTGGCTCCCAAGTTCAATGCTCTTAACCACCATGTTTTCCTGTTTCTCTAGGGGCTGTCTAATCTCCCCCATTAGACCAGAAGTTCCCCAGGGTCAGGATCTGTCTCTTCCCTCAGACTAGGGCCAGTATTGTGCCTCCCTCCTCAAGGGGCAGGACTATATTTCTGCCAGACTGGGCACCATCTCCTGGCCACTGGCCATGTCCAGGGTAGAGATACAACCTGAGTTTTGGGGATAGACCATTGCTTTTTTTTTTTTTTTTTGGCTGTGTTGCACAGAATCCTATTATCTGGTCAGGGATGGAACCCGGGCCCTTGGCAGTGAGAGCATGGAGTCCTAACCACTGGACTGCCAGGGAATTCTGACCATTGCTTTTCAACTGGAGCGCTTCCCTCTACCCTGCCCTGGGGACACTTGGCAATGTCTGGAGACATTTTCAGTTGTCGCAACTTGAGGAATGCATCTAGTGGGTAGAAGTCAGGGATGTTGCTAAACATCCTACAGTGCCCAGGACAGCCCCAAAACAAAGAATCCTCTGGCCCCCAAGTGTCAAGAGTGCCAAGATTGAGAAACCCTGAGACAGACCCTATTTCTAACACTCTCTCCCATTTTCCTCATAAAGACAGTCGTATGTGTCTAACCACATGTACCAATTTTTGGTTTGGGAAATCTTGTCCCTCTAAGTATAGCAGAGACTCTGCGATGGAGAGCTCCACCCTGGGGAACAGAGGAGGGAGGGTCCCACGCAGGGTCCCGCTCCTGCCTCTTCCAGCCCCTGTCTCCATCGACTAGCCTACCTGACTTACAGCATGGCCCGTTTGGCAGAGAGGTGCCAGGATGCCCTATTTCCTGGGGCAGGAGGAAGTTCCCAGCCCTGAGGAGGTCACAGCTGAGTCAGCCCTTCTTGGCTTCAGCTCTGAGAGCACTTGTAGACCTGAAAGAGACATCCACATCACAGCTTGCTCTGGGCAGCCAGACCGGAAGGCGTGGCGGGCAGTGGGGCGCCGACAACTGCCAAGTCAGGCCTGTCCTCGCCCAAAACCTTCCCGAGACTTGTCGGACAGGCATGTCATGGCAGCTGGGTCTCTTTGGGCAAGTCATGACTTTCTGGACCTTGCCTCCTTTATACACTGAAAGCGGAGAACACTCACCCTGTCTCCGTGGGAGGATAAAATGGTCAGGGAAAACAGCTTTATGGAGCACTGACTCAGGTACCCCATTCAAGGTGCTGGAGAAAGTGTGGTGGACAAACAGCACCCTGTCTTTAAGGAGGGCACCCCAGGGGAAGGGAGACAGAAAATTCAGTGGTCCACATGGGTCTGTTTCTGGCGGAGTCTGCAATGGCTGCTGTGACTTGCTGGTGCTCTGTTGGCTCCCAGCTTCATGTCCTCCCTTCTGTGTTCTGCAGGTGCTGGAAGCTAGCAAACTACATTTCCCAAACTCCAGTTAGGTTCTGCGAATGGGAGGGACCGGTGAGAGATGGGAAGGCACGAGGGAGGGAGAAGCAGAGTTCTCTGCTTCCGCAGGTTACTTCTGAATTGGCAGCAGCAGCGTGGGCACCTGGGGTAGGCACTTCCTTAGCATCAGTGGGCAAGAAGGGTCCCTGCTTGCTGCTCAGTGGCAGCTGTTCCAGTGGCAACACTTCCAGCTACTCAACCCCGAGTGTGGGTTCCAACCCAGGGATGGTAGCAGCTTCCTAGCCTCTGAGCATCACCTCCTCCCTTCTAAGACATTTGTGACCAATTCCCAGTATTAAACCCCCTTCTGCTAAAAGCACCTAGAATGGTTTCTGTTTTCCTGTTTGGACACTAATTGATACGAATGGCAATAAGTGAGATGATAGTGAGAATGTGACAATGGCTTGCTTCTTATTACTGCAAGGTCCAAAACAGAAAGGAAACCCAAATGCAAACTCGCCGTGATTTTCCCCTTAGTGAGAATCTGACATTATCCCACCCATCAGCTTGGCGACTTTAAGCCAGACTGTCTATCACCCCAGTGGGAGTCCATGGGCATCTTCAGGGGCCAGGATACACAACCCCCCACCCAACAACCTCCCTTCCACTCCTACCACCACCTTCATCACCTGCAGTTCTGTTTTATTCTCTCGGCTCTTCAGAAGCACTTTCTGATTATTGGATGCAACTCCAATCTCCATATATTTTGCTTTGTTTGTTCTCTTCAGCAATGTCAGGCTATCCTAAAAAACCCATAGACTCAGAAACAGGGCTGCGGAGGTGAATAAAATTCTTTCTCCCCACCTTCAAATGTCACTTTATGCAGATATCTGAAATTCCACCGCTGAAGCAGTCCTTCAGATTAAGGCAAGTCATCTTAAATGAGGCTTTCTGGGCTTCTGTGGATCTCCCAAACTTGTATTGGAAATGCTATGTTTATTGGAGGGAAGTTTTTTTGCAGAGTGCGCATAATTTTCATCAGATTGTCAAAGAAATATGAGATCCTGAGAAAGCTACAGCCAGGAGGTTAAGGCAAGGCCGTCTGTCAATCACATATATTCTTTCAGGAAGAGTGGTACAGCATTGTCTCCAAAACGGGATTCACGCAGAAACACTTATTTATATTTACTTCATTTATATTGGATTCATTCCTATTTACTCTTTGTCTCACCCTTTCACTTTTAAGCATATTTATTATATACACTATATATAACATAATAGCACAGGTATATAATTTATAAGTAAATGACACACATGGGGATTGATGGGCAATTTTATTTTGTTTTGTTTTGTTTTGTTTTGCGGTACGCGGGCTTCTCACTGTTGTGGCCTCTCCCGTTGCGGAGCACAGGCTCCGGACGCGCAGGTTCAGCGGCCATGGCTCCCGGGCCCAGCCGCTCCGCGGCATGTGGGATCTTCCCGCACTGGGGCACGAACCCGTGTCCCCTGCATCAGCAATTTTAAAACCTTGATATAGGTGCACTGTCAAAATACTTAAGAGGAAGCAGGGCTTGAACACTCATGTTCATTGTAGCATTATTCAGAGTAGCCAAAAGATGGAAACAACCCAAGTGTCCATCAACATATAAATGGATAAAAAAAAAAAAATGTGGCATATCCATACAATGGACTATTTATTCACCCATAAAAAGGAATGAAGTTCTGATCCATGCTACAACATAGATGAACCTTGAAAATATTATGCTAAGTGAAATAAGCCAGACACAAAAGGACAAGTATTGTATCCCACTTATCTAGGATAAGCAAATTCATAGAGACAGAAAGTGGATTACAGAGTGCCAGGGGCTGGGGGAAGGGAGGAATGGGGAGCATCATGGGTTGCATTATGCCCCCCACGAAAGATACATTGAAGTCTTAACCCCCAGTAGCTCAGAATGTGATGTTATTTGGAAATAGAGTCTGTGCAAATTGAACAAGGTTAAGATGAGGTCATTTTAGAACTGGCCCTGATCCAGTATGACTGGTGTCCTTTGGACACAGAGACAGACATACACAGAGGGAAGGTGATGTGAAGACACAGGGAGAGGATGGCCATGTGACTGGAGTGATGACTCTACAAGCCAAGGAACTCCAAGGATTGCCAGCAAACACCAGAAGCTAGAGGAAGCAAGGAAGAATTCTCCCCTAAAGCCGTCAGCGAGAGCATGACTCTGCTGACACCTTGACCTCAGACTCCTATCCTCCAGAACCGTGAGACAATACATTGCTACTGCTTTAGGCCATCTAGCTTTTGGTATTTTGTCATGGCCAAGCTAAGAAACTAGGGAGTCACTGCTTAGCAGTTGCAAATTTCTATTTAGAGTGATGAAAAAGATTTGGAAATAGTGGTGATGGTGGCACAACATTTTGAATGTAATTACTGCCACTGACTTGTACACTTAAAATTATTAAAATGGAAAAATGTATGTTATAAATGTTTTACCATAATTTAAAACAATTAGTAATGTAATATACCAAAACCTACTAAATCGTACACTTTAAATGGGTAAATTGTATGGTATGTGAATTATATCTTCATAAAGCCGTTAAAAAATGGTTTGTAGGGCTTCCCTGGTGGCGCAGTGGTTGAGAGTCCGCCTGCCGATGCAGGGGACAGGGGTTCGTGCCCCGGTCCGGGAAGATCCCACATGCCGCGGAGCGGCTGGGCCCGTGAGCCATGGTTGCTGGGCCTGCGCGTCCGGAGCCTGTGCTCCGCAGCAGGAGAGGCCACAACAGTGAGAGGCCCAAGTACCGCAAAAAAAAAAAAAAAAAAATGGTTTGTATATGGAGGGGTGAAAGACCCAGAGTACCCAACACATTATTGAAGAAAAACAAAGTTGAATAACTGACACTACCCAACATTAAGACTCACTATAAAGCTACAGTAATCAAGAAAGTGTGGTAGTGGCAAAGAATAGAAAAATAGATCATTAGAACAGAATAGAGAGCCCAGAAATACTCACATAACTAGAGTCAATTGATCTTTGACCAAGGAGCAAAGGCAACCCAATGGAGCAAAGACACTTTTTTCAACAAATGGTGCTGGAACAATTGGACATCCACACACACAAAAATAAATACTTTACAGTCCTCACAAAAATTAACTGAAAGTGGATCACAGACCTAAATGTAAACACAAAACTCTAAAACTCCTAGAAAATGATGTAAGAGAAAACTAGATGAACTGGCAGTTGTCAATGACTTTTTAGATATAATACAAAAGGCAGGGCCCATGAAAGAAATAATTGATAAGCTGGACTTAAAATTTAAAACTTTTGCTCTGCAAAAAGCACTTTGAAGAGAATGAATAAACAAGCCACAAACTGGGAGAAAATATTTGCAAAAGACATATCTTTTTTTAAATTTTAAATTTAAGTTTTTTATTTTTTAAAAACTAATTTATTATTTTTGGGGGGCTGCGTTGGGTCTTCATTACAATGTGTGAGTTTCTCATTGTGATTGGCTTCTCTTGTTGCAGAGCACGGGCTTTAGGCATACAGGCTTCAGTAGCTGCAGCATGCGGGCTCAGTAGTCATGGCGCAAATGTTTAGTTGCTCCACGGCATGTGGAATCTTCCCGGACCAGGGATCGAACCCATGTCCCCTGCATTGGCAGGCTGATTCTTAACCACTGAGCCACCAGGGAAGTCCCACAAAAGATGTAGCTGATAAAGGACTGCTACCCAAAATATACAGAGAACTCTTAGAATTCAACAATAAGAAAATGAACCACCCAATTTAAAAATGGGCAAAAGGGGCTTCCCTGGTGGCGCAGTGGTTGAGAGTCCGCCTGCTGATGCAGGGGACACGGGTTCGTGCCCCGGTCCGGGAGGATCCCACATGCCGCGGAGCGGCTGGGCCCGTGAGCCATGGCCGCTGAGCCTGCGCGTCCAGAGCCTGTGCTCTGCAACGGGAGAGGCCACAACAGTGAGAGGCCCGCATACCGCAAAAAAAAAAAAAAAGGGCAAAAGACCTGAACAGACACGTCACTGAAGATGATATACAGGTACAAACAAGCATATGAAAAGATGCTCAACTTCATATATCATTAGGGAAATGCAGTTTAAAGCAACAATGAGATAATACTACACACCTATCAGAATGACGAGAATCCAAAACACTGACAACGTCAATGCTATTGACGTCAAGGATATGGAGCAACAGGAACTCTCATTCACGGCTGGTGGGAATGCAAACTGGTACGGCCTCTTTGGAAGACAGTTTGGAACTTTCTCAGAAAATTAAACATGCTCTTACCATATAATCCAGCAATCATGCTCCTAGGTATTTACCCAAATGAGCTGAAAACTTACGTCCAACAAAAACCTGCATACAGATGTTTATAGCAGCTTTATTCATAATTGTCAAAACTTGGAAGCAACCAAGATACCCTTCAATGAAAAAAATGGATAAAGAAACTGTGGTACATTCAGATAATGGAATATTATTCAGTGATAAAAAGAAATGGACTATCAAGCCATGAAAAGACCCGGAGGAACATTAAATATATATTATTAAGTGAAAGAAGCCAATCTGAAAAGGCTACATAATGTATGATTCCAACTACACAACATTCTGGAAAAGGTAAAACTATGGAGACAGTTAAACATATCAGTGGTTGGGACTTCCCTGGTGGTACAGTGGTTAAGAATCTACCTGCCAATGCAGGGGACATGGGTTCGATCCCTGGTCCAGAAAAATCCCACATGCCGCGGAGCAACTAAGCCCGTGCGCCACAACTACGGAGTCTGCGCTCTAGAGCCCGTGAGCCACAACTACTGAGCCCACATACCGCAACTACTGAAGCCTGCGTGCCTAGAGTCCGTGCTCCGCAAGAAGAGAAGCCACCACAATGAGAAGGCCTCGCACAGCAAAGAAGAGTAGCCCCCACTCACCACAACTAGAGAAAGCCCGAGAAAGCCCACGCACAGCAACGAAGACCCAACGCAGCCAAAAAAAAAAAAAAAAATCAGTGGTTGTCAGAGGTTAGGGGGAGGGAAGGATGAATAGGTGGGGCACAGAGGATTTTTAGGGCAGTGAAAATACTCTGTACGATACTATAGTGGTAGATACATGTCGTTATATGTTTCGCTGAATGTTAGCTATGGACTTTGAGTGATAATGATGGGACAGTGCAGATCCATCAGTTGTAACAAATGTAGCACTCTGGGGGGCACGTGGATGATGGGGGAGGCTGGGTATGTGTGGGGCAGGGGGTGCACAGGAACTCTCTATACTTTCCACTCAATTTTGCTGTGAACCTAAATCTGCTCTAAAAAATAAGTCTTTTTTTTTCTTTTAAGACTGGCACTGTCCAGAAAATTTTAAGAGGTTTACTTATAATTGTTATAAAGTTGAATTACTTTAAAAAAAAAAAGTTTGGAGGCCAGTGCATAAGGGCATTTATACTTGATTAACAGCAGCTCAGAATTCATTAACTTCCCTGGGGGATGAAGAGGATCTATCCAGTAGAGGATCAGCCCTGAGACCCCTCCCTCCCCCCAGGGAAGATGGTGCTGAAGGGAAGGCTGTGAGGCTTAAGCAAGTTGCTGAACCTCTCTGTGCTTCTGTTTCCTCACCTGTGAAATGGGGGAAATACTGGTACTTAATATTAATTGATATTTAATGTTGTGACTATTAAACTGGTTAATTCATGTAAAGTGCTGTGAACTGTGCCTGTTGCACAGTGAGCACCAGGTAAGGTGCTGGACACATGCCGTGTGAGGCTGCCCTTGCTTGCTGCTGGGTAAGCGTCAGGGAGGGCAGACCCGGGCAAGGGAGCTACCATTTACTGAAGCCTCTGGTGTTGTACCAGGTGCTCACTTAATTTCTCCCAATTGTGAAGTGGGAACCATCCTCCTGGGTTTACACAACAGAACTGGAAGCTCAGAGAGTTCAGATGACTTGCCCCAAATCACAGACCCAGGTAGAAGTGAGTGAGCCAGGATGCAAACTGGGTCTCCACGATACCAAACCAAGCCCCACTCTTTCTACGCTGCCAATTACCGATGAGACAGAGGAGGGGGGCCAGGGCCATGCCTCCATCTCCAGCAGCCAGCTTGGAGGTGGGGGACACATCCCGAAGAATATCACAGTTCTCTCTCTGTGCTAAAGGCCATGTCAGGGATTGGAATGAGCACTGCAGTGGGCTTCAGAAATGTGGTACAAGGGACTTCCCTGGCGGTCCAGTGGTTGAGACTCCGCGCTTCCACTGCAGGGGACATGGGTTCAATCGCTGGTCAGGGAACTAAGATCCTGCATGCCACACAGCACGGCCAAAAAAATAAAAAAATGTGGTACAAGTCCCAGCTGCGACCCATACTAGTTGTGTGGCCATGGGCAAGTCACTTCACCTCACTGTGCCTCAGCTTCCTCACCTGTAAAATGAGGATAATAGCTTTCCGGACTGTGTGGGTATTAAAGGAAGCAACGTGGGAGGGAGACGCAAGACGGAGGGGATATGGGGATATAAGTATATGTATAGCTGATTCACTTTGTTATACAGCAGAAACTAACACACCATTGTAAAGCAATTATACTCCAATAAAAATGTTAAAAAAAGTAAATTTTAAAAAAAGAAAAGAAAAGAAGCAACAAATCTAGAACTACCCAGCAAGGGGCTGGCATATAGAACATACCCAACTCATGTGTACTGAATGTGACACACCACCGTCTTCTGATCACCAAGAATAGAAGAAAAGACGAGAATCAGGCCTGGGGCCCAGAGCTGCCCTCCCACTGTCACATGCCATGTCCTTGAGGAAGGGGGGATTACAGCCCCATTCTCCACTCTGCTCATTATGGAGGGTGTTCCTATCTAGTTGTTCAGTTCCTATCCAGCATATGCCTCCCCCCACTACACACAAACACACCCCCTTCAACACAGCCCTCTGCAGGGAGGTCGCGCCACAATGGCCTGCTCCCCATTCTCCAGGGTATGGAGACCAAAGCTATGGTCCAGCTGCAGAACCCAGCCCAGCCACTGACCAGCCCTGTGCCACAGACAGGAAGCCAGGAAGAGCTGTACCTGCCTACTGGACACTGGAGAGGGGTGGACGCCGGGGTCTGGAGCCTGGCCAGGCTCTGTAATCACATTGTGTGGAAGGGAGCGTACAGGAGAGCTGTGCAGGGTCACCCTTCGCTGTCTGGAGGGCTGTGGGGGTAGCGGGTGAGGATAAGCCCCAGGAGGCAGGAAACAGCACTGAGCTGGGAGTCTGGAAACATGGGATTTAGTAAGCTCTTCCCACCAACTCACTGCGTGACTTGCAAATGCCCCTTCCCCTCTCTGGCCCCTTGTTTTCCATCTGTGAAACGAAATATTTATTGAGCTCTCTGGGTCAGACCCAATTCTAGAGAATACCCTAGCAGACAAAGCAAAGTCTCCTCTCTCCTGGAGCTTTCATTCTACTAATCAACAAGAGGTGAAAGGTTTATGAAGAATAATAAAGTGGTGGGAAGGGACAGAGAGTGAACGGTCTGGGATGCCCTCTCTGAGAAGGTGACATAAGTAGAGGAAACAAGGAAGGGGGCCAAGTGAATATCTAGGGGAAGCACATTCTGGGCAGAGGGAAGAGCAAGTGCAAAGGCCCTGAGGCAAGCACATGGGGCAATTTGAAAAAACAAACTCAGGGAGCAGCAAGCTGGAAGGAAATGAGTGAGGGGAGATGAAGGCGAAGGCAGGTCGAGCCCAGCTCTTGGAGCCTGAAGGCCATTGTAAGGACTTTGCATTTGACTCTGAACTGATCAGTGGGCCCCAGGAAAGCTAGGCCTGGGCTTGAATGCAGAGCCTACCTGGCGTTGAGGGGGGTGGTGAGGGGGGTGGAAGCATCTTCAGCCTCCCGCTCATTTACTCTGGGGTCCTAGCCAGGTCCTTCAGGAGAAGACAGTAATAGGCCAGGGACAACGGCGAGGTGTGTAAGGCCTAGAGTGAGTGAGGCTCAGGTGCAAAACTTAAGGGAGCATCAAAAAACTCGGTAATTACAATTACTCGGTAAACAATATTTTCCTGCAATATATCTAAAAATCAAAATTAATGCAAAAAAATCTATAATGAACAAAATGCCAATATTCTAAATAAAGACAGGATCTACCCCTGAACTTGCATGATCCCATCTCACTGGCTTCACCCTAATCCTGTCCCTGTTTCCAATAAAACTTTATTTATAAAAAGAGGCAGCTGGGGAATTCCCTGGTGGTCCAGTGGTTAGGACTCGGAGCTTTCATTGCTGAGGGCCTGGGTTCAATCCCTGGTTCCATCCTTGGTCAGGGAACTAAGATTTCACAAGTTGGGACTTCCCTGGTGGCACAGTGGTTAAGAATCCGCCTGCCAATGCAGGGGACACGGGTTCGAGCCCTGGTCCAGGAAGATCCCACACGCCGCGGAGCAACTAAGCCCGTGCACCACAACTACTGAACCTGCGCTCTAGAGCCCGCGAGCCACGACTACTGAGCCTGCGTGCCACAACTACTAAAGCCCACGTACCTAGACCCCGTGCTCCACAACAAGAGAAGACACCGCAATGAGAAGCTCGCGCACCGCAACAAAGAGTAGCCCCCGCTCACCACAACTAGAGAAAGCCCGCGCACAGCAATGAAGACCCAATGCAGCCAAAAATAAATAAATAAATTAAATTAAATTAAATTAAAAAAACAAAAACGATTTCACAAGCTGTGAGGCACAGCCAATAAATAAATAAAAATAGGCAGCTGGCTGGCAGGGCTGTAATTTGCTGATTTGGCTTTTTAAAAATATTGAATTAAAACATTTTTTCATCTTGGCACCTTCCTAAATTTTGCACCCCAGAGGAACGCCCCACTTACCTCACCCTAGTCCTGGTCCTGGATAACAATGAAACTATTAGGTTCCACACGGAGGGCCCCAATGTTCATCCCTCTTGAGGCTCAGAGAGGTAAAGGGACTTCTCCAAGGAAACACGTGGACGGTGGAGTTGGGATCTGGAACTGGAGTCCCTTGCCTGGTCATCACACCATACTGTGTTTTGCCCTAGAATGTTGATTTTAATGAGTGCTGATTTTTTAAAACATTTTATTCAAGTATGATAGTCATATAAAAAAGGGTATGTACCTTAAATGTTCAGCTTGCTGGATTTTCACAAACTGAGCACACCTGTATAACCGGTATGTGGGATTAAATGTAACTATTTTACATTTCCAACAAACCAGACATATTAATTAGTGTTGGGCCAGATTCCGAGGACTTTGGATCCCAAGCAGCTGATTTCGGACAGTAAGGCTGGGAGACTGGGCCGATCCAGAGTTTAGGGGCCCTGGATAGAGACTGAGAAGCAGGGGGGCGGCGGGGCGGGTTAGTGGTGTAGGGCTAGGGTCTGTGGTTAGGGAGGGGGCCCCACATTCAGGAGAGGACGGAGAGCGACGGTGGGGACTGCACTGGGGACCATGTCCACCACCCCGCCCCCTTACGCCCTTCCACTTCCACTCCTGGCGGCGGATGAGGCCAAGCTCGCGGACCCAGGTAAGCTGGTCAGAATGCTGCAGTCGCCAAGCCCCGCGGGCGCGTCCCAGTGACTCAGCCCTTGCCGGGAAGGGGGAGTCCTCACCGCTCCCCAGAATTTCCATGCAACAGACTGATCCGGGCTGGCTCCCGGAGTTCCAGGCCGGGCCCCGCACCAGGCTGCGCGGCCGCGGGAGCCGGACCCCTTCCTCCCGGCCCGGGGGCCCCCCACTTCCGGCCGAACCACCTGGCCTCATCGCGGGGACGCGGCCTCGGGTGGCGAAAGCCCTGGGGACCACGGCGGTCCTGGCCTCGACGGCGCCGCGAGGACCTTCGAGCGTCGTAAGTAGTGACTGCGGGGACTGGGGGACACCAAGGAGAGGCCCCGAGTCCCTAGCTCGGCCCCCGCGTCCCAGCCCCAGCTTCAAGCTCGGGCTGGAAGGCGGGACCGGGAGAACAGGCCTGGCGCCACCGTCGCCTCCCTAATTGCTCACGGCCCCTCGTGGTGGGGAGCCCATACTCGGCTCCGAGGAGTCCTTGGTCTAGCTGTCACCACAGCGGGCGGTCCCACCTGATCATCCCACGGGCCCGCCCACCCCCACCCAGCGGGCCGCAGGCTCCATGCCCTCCCCCATCCTCGGGGACCTGCTTCCTGGGCGACGCTGAGGGTCCCTGAACTCCCCTCACCCCGACTCTCTGGCCACGGCTCCTTCCTAACCCCGGCCCTGAGGAGGGACCCAGCTCACAATTCCAGATGTGTCGCCGCGCTGCCCCCGCCGGGAGGGGCTCCCTGTCTCCCCTTTCCCGAGCGCCCGTAATTTGGAAGGCCTCGGATTCCAGTCTGGAGCCAAAAGAAAGGCTGAACTCGAGAACCTCTCTTTGCCTCCAAAGTTGGGTTTCTGACCAAATTCCCACGCACGGCTGGTGGAGGTGGGGGAATTAGGGCTGCTCTAGGACACGGGATGTTAGGTGGTCACTAACCGGATTTCCCGGAGGGACAACTTCTGGTCTGTGCCCAGGCTTAGGACCCCGGGGCAGAGACCAAGGGGGTGGGCAAAGGGTGCCTGAGAAACTTGGTCACTCCCACCTTTGGGACAACGAGATTTGGGGGCCGCAAATATTCAGACAATTGGCTCGAGGTGGTTGTGGTCACCATGGTTTCTCTCTCTCTCCCTCGTTCTCTTGCTTTTTCAAAAACTTTCGCAGAGTTTAGGACAGGCGAAGGGGAACGCGCGCGGCCCCTTTTGCACGCCCCCCGGGGCGCTGGGCCTGGGAGGGGGGCGGGGATCTGGGGAGACTGGGCCCAGCTCCGAGAGCGCGGAGGAAACGCGCGGAGCCGGCTTCCTGTGGGGGCTCCAGCCGCAGCGCCCCGCGGACGGACGTGTCCCGCCCAGGCAGCGCCAAGTCCGGCGCGGGGGAAGGGACGTGGGGGGGGGGGCGCCTGGGAAGGCGAGGAGGGGGCGGGGAGAGGGTGGGCCGGGGAGGAGGGGAGGGAAGAGGAGAGGCAAGCAGGGGAGGAGCGAGGGGGCTACAGGGAAAGGAGGCAGAAGGAAGCGGGCCAGCGGCGCGCGCTGGCGCCGAAATGGGAGAAAGGAGCGAGTGAGAGGGAGGGGCGCGGAGCGAGCACAGTGGCGCCGAGTTGCCCCTGGGCTGGGGCGCTCGCGGCCGTCGTGCATGGCAGGCCCAGCGCAGTGATCCCCGCGGCGCGAGAGAGCGGCGCGCAGCTCGCACGAGTAAGTCGGTCGGGGGCCGGACTGGGAAGGGATGGGCGCACGGCTGCCGCTGGATCGCCCTCTGCCCGGCCCCCTTTTCCCCTTTCGCGCGCGCGGGGACCTTCCGCTCCGCCCGCTGAGCCCTGTTTCCCGCAGGTCCCGGGCCGATGTCCCAGGTGAGTGGCCAGTGCCCCCCTCACTGCGACGCGCCCCATGGAGCCCCCAGCGCAGCCCCCGGCCCAGGTAGGACCGGGGATGGAGAGCTAGACTGGACGAGAGCCGGGTAGGGGGTTGGGGGCGGTGGTCATTCTCCCCCCTCCTCCCTGAGAAGCGGGGAGAGGGTTCGGGTAATCTTGAGTGGAGGTGGAGGCGAGGAATCTGGGTATCGGGGACCGGGTCCAAGGAGAGTGGAGGGCTGAGGCGATGGGGGTAGGGCCCGAACGGAGGCGGTGGCCGCGCCAAGTTGGCTCCAACTCCCCACTCCCAACACCAGACACACACACACCGCAGTGTCTGTCTGTCCGTCTGGGATTTGTGTCCCAGCCTTTTCTGCCCAGTGTGTAAATATTTATGGGGGCCTCAGGCGGGGTGGGGGTGTCTGAGTCTTTCTCTCCTTCCCTTCCCCCAACCCAACCAGAGCCTAGTGCTTCCAGAAAACTTTTGTCCGACAGGACCCGGCCCCTCCCCTCCTTGCCATTTCGTCTCGCTCGTCTTCCTCCCCACCGGGGCCCGGCCAGTCCCCACCACCCCTACCCTGCAGGGACGCGCGCGCGCGCGCGCGCGCGCGCACACACACACACACACACACACACACACGTTTTATCTCCTTCTCCGCCTCTCTCTTTCTCTCTCTCCCTCTCTCTCATTCACTCACCCTAATCAAGTGCTCACCACCCGAGTGAAACACCCCTTCCCTCAACTCACAGGGTCTGTAACCTCCCTGGGATTCCTGCAGGAGCCTCCCAACCCGGGAGGGTTTGTGACTTCCTGAGGGGGTCCAAGGAGGGGGCAGAGGGGAGTCCTGGGGCTGTGGCTCTCAGTCAATCCCCTCACCATACACATGTGAGCTGAGGCTCACAATGGACCACAGGGACAGGGAGAAGTCAGGAACATCTGGGATTTGTTGCGGGGGGCTGGAGGGGTTGCATGCAGGAGTACAGGCCCAGATTTCATGCCTTTAATCCCAGCTCTAGGTTAGTCTAATCTTCTGCCTTCCTCTCACCCAGCCCCATTCGCCCTTTCTCCCCTCTTTGAGTCTCTGAATAACGGAGGTCTGGTCCTGGACCTCTGACACTAACTCCCTGCATGGCCTTGGACAAGTTCCTTCCCCTCTCTGGCCTCAGTCTCCGTATCCGCCCATGGGAGCTGGTCTGCCCGTTTGGAGAGGCCCAGGTCTACCTGGTGTGGATGCTGGCCCTTTGGAGACCCAGGGCTGTGGAGGTGCGGGGTGAGGCTGGGGGTCTCCTAGAGTGAGGACAAGTGGGAGACGTTTGGTCAGGGGCCGGCATGTACGTGAGACTAGTGTGTCTGCTGTGCATCCCACCAGCCCTCAGATTCCCCCCTCTGTGGGGACCCTGGAGTAGGGACTTCTGGGGAATAAACTCCGCCAAGAGCTGGGCTCCTGCAGCCTGGAGAGAGGGCTAGGGGCAGAGGCCTGGGAAGGCTCTTTCTCTGTCCCTCGCCCCTCCTCTCTTTCTCAGCCTCCTGCTTCTCTCCAACTCTCCCATTCTTCCCCTGCTTATCCATTTTCTCTGCTCTCGCCTCCACTCCTTCCTTCCAAGATCCTCGCCCCTGTGTGACCCATTTCGAGCCCCAGTAGGGAAAGGAGGGGCTGAATGTGCTCGGGGCAGGGGCAAGGGCCAGGGTGGGCCACTGGGAGGGTTAAGCCCTGGGCTGTAACTTGAGGCCCCCCAGTGCCCCAGCGAGCCCCCTCCCCAGCCTGGGCTGGGCCAGACAATGTGGCTTTCATAACACGAGGAGGCCTGGCTCTGCTGCCTTGGGAGAATGAGCCTGCTGCCCAGGAAGCCCAAACCGCAAGAGACCGAGCCAAAACCCCACAGACGCCTAAATCGGAGCCGAGAATCCCCCACGCTCCCTGCTGAGCGCTGACAGAACAGCACGGCTGAGGCCCTGCTGGCAAGCTAGCCAGGGAGCAAGTCAGCCCCTCCCGCAGCCACCCAAGATGCAGACAGGGGTGCAAGGGGCCCCAGGGCAGCTCTGGTCGGGGCAGGTGGCCAGGCCCGCGCACCCTTGGCTCCCCCAGTGGCCTCTTCCCCATCCAGCCCCGAATGCCCCAGGAGCCTGGCTCCCTAACCCACAGATTTCTGTCCAGCACTGTGGCGTCACGTTCCTGCTCTTGGTTCTAAATTGAATTTCCTGGGGAATTGGAGCCTTCAGACATAAAATAACACCAACTGGACCCAGCCTAACTGGCCATCTCAGGCCCTCACAAGTCCTTAGCCTGGTGACCTGTGTGTCACAAGTGTGTATCAGACGAGTCCACATTCTTGCCTTCTTGGTGCTGGGCGCCAACCCTAATTCTCACCTTCTCATTCTCTCTCCTCCTGACCTGGGGCTCCAGGCCCCAGAACTCAATCCTCAGCAACAGACACTTGCTAAGTAACTCCTGGGGGTGCAGAGACAGACTGGGGCTGCAGTCTGATTGAGGACCCACACTTCACTCCCTAGTTACAGTTCACAGCAGGGAACCCTGGATGCTGAGTTCTCAGTAAGTGGCCACTCCGAGGAGAGGCTATTGGCTCGAGGGTCAGGGAAGGCTTTCTGGAGGAAGAGGTGAAACTCCAGCTGGGTCACGAAGGATGAGCTGGATTTGGGGAGAGGGGAGAGGTAGGACGTTCTGATCAAGGGGAACAAGATAAGCTTCCCCTTGGTGGGGAAGCTTGGATGGATGGGGCAGAAGGCCCTGTGGTGGCCTGGGACCATGGAGAGGTCGGCCGGCCTGGAACATAGGATCCTGGTCCATTGAGTAGGCTGAAGATATAGACCAAGGCCTTGGATACCAGGCCAAGGATAGATTGGAATGTGGGGCTTTGGTCACTACTCTCTGAGCAGATCAGATCCTGGCCCTCTCTCTGCAGAGACGGTCGGAGCTCCAAAGGGGAAGGCTGGGTCCACTGTCCACGAAGACATGAGAGGGCTCGGCAGGAGGCACCAGGCCCTGGAGCTTGGGGATGAGGGCCCTGTGGACACTTTCCAGGCTTGGAATGAATCCTTCCCACCTGGAAGAGGTCCCCCGAACTCCTTCTCCATCCAGGAACAGCAGGCAGAGGGAGCGCACAGGGTCCGGCTGAAGTTTGAGTCTCTCTGCTTCGCTCTCGGGCTTATGGATTTAAACGTGACTTTTCCACCCTAGAACTCAGGGCATTGACCTGAACCTTATCCCGTGTTAGGGATGCGAATATGTCGAGGCACACGGGCTCTTGCCTTTCTGTGTTTCCCCCTTGGAGATGGGGACTCTTGAGAGAAGTGCAGGGCTAGGGCTTCTGCTCAGAGACGCCACCAGCGTGGCTGGCCCGCTGTGCACGTTATTTATTTTTTTTTACGTTATTATTTTTTAAAGTTTATTTAGTTAGTTAGTTTTGGCTGCACCGTGCTGCATGCAGGATCTTAGTTCCCCAATCAGGGATCGAACCCGTGTCCCCTGCAGTGGAAGCGCGGAGTCCTAACCACTGGACTGCCAGGGAATTACCCCCTGTGCACATTAGAAAAAGGTGGCTCTGGTGGGGCCCCAGCCAGGGACTCCAGCCCCACCCCCACCCGGGGCAGATGCCTTCACACACAACTTGAGTTTCTTGTCCACACAGTGGCCCTTGTCCTTTGCTGGCCTCCCGTCCTCCTGGAGTTTCTCCTCAGAGATGTTCTCCCCTCTGTGGCTGGGCAGGGGTCTCCTGGTCGCAAGAAGGAAAGCTGGGCTCTTTCTGTCTTTTGATGGTTGAGCACGTGGGCCCCGCCTCTAGTCTGGTTTTTCGGCTCCATGTGCTTGCAGGGAGAGCCATTTCTTCTCCAGCATCTTGGCGTCGGGGCCCCTGGGCAGCATGTCACCCACAGACCAGGTCCTCCTGCCACTTCTTGTTCCTTCTCTGCCTGCTCCCACATCTCTGGGCCCTCAGCACAGTTTCCCCTTCTGCCCTCAGCGCTGCTCTCCCAGTGTCTGCTGGGTCCCCTCCGCAGCCCTTCCGGCTCCAGGAGGTCTGTCCCTCAGTGTTTCCAGGTCAAGATGACTGGACTGGATTTACTTTCCCCCCTGGTTTCCTTCCAAGGTCTGATGCTCACCCCAGAATGGCAGGTTTCCTGCAGGAGGGGCCTCCTCGGGACTTTGTCTGTGCTCTCTGTAATTTCCTGTTCCCACCAGATTCAAGGTCACCAGCCCTGTAGGTGACTTAGGAGAGACTACTCAGAGAGTGGCAGGCCACATAGGGGTAGGAGGGCCCAGGTGAGGACCAGTCTCCTGACTCCTAACCAGTCTTCCTCACCTTCCTCCCTCTTCAACCCTGGGGGCCAAGAGGCTACAATCCTGGCTCCTGCCACTGCAGGACTGACAGTGTCACCTCTGTGTGCCCTGGTGACCTCAGGAGAAAGCCTGGGAAGTGACCACAAGGCCCACCGTGCCTCAGTGATCATTCTAGTCTCCCCTCGTTCATGCCGTAGCTGTTCACACTGGGCTCTTGGCTTCTGCTGGTTTTCTCGAAAGGTCCTCTTCCCCTTCTTTGCTGACTGATTGATTATTTAATACCCAGCGTAGGCATTGCCTTCTCCAAGCAGCCTCCTAGACACACACACACACACACACACACACACACACACACACCCCTGGGGTAAGTGCCCACCTTCTGTGCTCCCACAGTTCTTAGATGCCCCTGCTGTAACTCTTGCCCTGCGGTGTATGCGACCGACCCCAACCCCGACAGAGAACTCCTGGGGGAGTGACCAGGTTTTCTCATTTTGGTCCACCCAGTGCTTGACGTATTGGGAGGTGCATCGTAGCTGTTACACCAAACGGCACAGGAAGGAAGGAGGAAAGGAAGGAAGGGAGAGGAGGGAGGGCAGGCAGGGGGATGGGCAGGTGGAAGGGTATGTGAGTGGCCCCCTGCATGCCACGCTCTGCTGAGCGTTTCATTTACTCTTTGAAACCCTGAGGGACGAGCATGGTGAGCCCCCTTTCACACAAGGTGACCCAGTTCCTGGTAACTCGCCCAAGCTGGTATCTGGTAAAAACCAGGGCTTGGGTCTTCCAGCTGCTGGCTCAGGGAGAGTCAGCACTCCGCTTCAGGGCTTTGGCAAGACCTCTAGCCTCTAGGGCCAGAGGCTGGAGCTGGGCAGCCCCCTCCCTTTCTGGGAATTAGGACTCAAGCCGTGAGCCTCCCTCTCCAGGCCAGGTTGGTCGTGACCCTCCACTGTCCTGTCCCGTCTGTGCTGCTGTAGACCAGGCTCTGGGCTGGGAGAGGCGCCATGGAGCAGGTGGCCTGGATCCCCCTTGGGGGTCATCTCTGCTTCCCTGCTCCCCCTTGTCCGAGCCCTGCGATCCTCCCAAAGCCATTTGACCTCTCATTAACACACAGAGCTCTCAGTAGGCCCAAGGAATGGATGGGGCTGGAGGGACCTGCCCCCTGCCTCCCTGGGCACCAGGAGGGGTTCCCAGCACAGAACTGCCACCGTTCCGGAGTGGTGGGAGCCCCAGCCCTCCCTGCACCCTGTCCCAGCTCCCAGCTCCAGGCAGGGTCAATGGTTTCCCTAGGCAGGTGGGAGCATGCCGGCTGCTCTCTGTACCACCCACGTGGGGTCCCTGGGGCCTCGGTCCCCCTGGCTGTGGGGGACCAGGGTCTTTGGAACGAGGATTGTTCAGGGGTCTCTGAGCCCCTGGATCGTCCCCTCCCCTCAGGATGCTCCCATCCCCCAGACCTACTTGCCCAGCCTGCATTGGTCCCTCTAATGGTCTCCTTCCCTACCCCTCCGCCCCCATTTGGAGACGGCTCAGGGAAGGAACCCCTGTGTAAGGCCCTCTGCTCTGATTCGTTCTGTTACTGTTTCCAAGACCAGCTCTCGTCTCTCTCTGTCGCTGTGGGCGTGTTTCGTGATTTCTGTGTGTGGTGTGTACGGGTGGGCGCTGACCTGTTACTCTCTGGGTTTCATCACCCTTTCTCTTCATCTTTCTCTGTGGCTTCCTGTGTCACTCTCCTCTCCCTGGGCCCTTTGGTCTCTGTGTCTCTCTGAGTCTCTCATTTCTGTCTCCCCTGCTCCCAGTGTGGCTTGGGGGAGGGGCACCCTCTTGAGGCCCCTGTCATTCCCACTGCACGACCTGGGGGCTGATGGGAGGCCCAGGCTGCACCCTGTCATTGCCCAGCCTGGCCCCTGGCCCCATGACCCTGGGCTTCACCTTCCCTGCCCACCCTCAGGCCTTCCCACGCCCAGTCACCTTTCTGCCACCCTGCCCCACCTCTCAGCCCCCAGAACTTTCCTCCCCTGGGCCCAGGGGCCCCTAGTCCTGCTGCTCAGGAGCCGTAGGTGGCTCCATTTCTGCCTTCCGCCCACCCTGCACAGAGGGGCCGAGCCATTCACTGTAATTACATGTGGCTGCCGTAGGCCTCTTCCAGCCCTCTTGGGCCGTCTCCCCGTCTCTCTTCCTGCCCGGAGCCCCTCCGCCTCACCCCCCAGGGTTCTCTGACTCTTTCTCTTGCTATCATCCTCTTTCTCGGCCCCAGTTGCTCACTGTCTGTCTCCCTCTTGCTCTGTCTGCACCCCACTCCCTCTCCATCGCCTCTGCCTCTGATCTCACCTTTATCTTTCTCTCCATCGCTGACTTTCGCTCAATTACTGAGTCTCCTGCCTGTCCCGGGCTGTCTGTCACTGGGCGTCTGGGGCGCCCTCCTCCACGCCCAGTCTCCCACGTTCTGATGCACTGTCTGTCTTTGCTTCTACCTTCCACTGTGCCTTCGATTCTTTCTCTCTCCATGTCACTCTGGATGCCTGTCCCTGTCTCCCCATCACTGCCTGTCTCTTCTCTCCTGCACTGTGTTTCTGCCTCCCCCCACTTCCCTTATACCATGCATCTCGGGCCCCACTCCCTGACGGTGCACACACACACACACACACACATGCACACGTACACACCCTTGGTTGTTCACGGGCTGTGGTTTGGGAACTTTCTATTCTAGACTCTGGCACTGTTGCCAGATAGGGTAAGGGCTGTGTAACTGGTACTGAGTCCGAGAATGAGGGCTCACGGCATTCTGGGCCATGGGAAGGGGACCAGGGCTGGGCAAACAGGAGGGCACCAGGAAAATGTCCTTCAGTCGTCTGCTTTTTCCCTAGCTCAGACCCTATCCCTCCTGCCTGGGCTGGAGGTAGTGACAGGATCCGCTCAACCTGCGGAGTCAGCGCTAGAGGAGGGCTCCCTGGAGGAGGCGGCACCCTTGATGCCCCAAAGCAATGGCCCTGGGGCCTCCCAGGCCCTGGACAGCACTGACCTCGACATCCCCACAGAAGCTGTGACACGTGAGTCCTAGGGGTCAGGGGATTGGGATGGCAACATGTAGGGGTTGCTCTAGGGAATCCAATGCAGATGGGCTGGCAGAAATGCCGTGGGTGCCTGTGGGAGCCTAGCGGTGGGCCAGGACCTTGAGGTGTGGGCAGTGGAAAGGTGTAGGACGTTGCCCTTTCTGTCTAGGAAGAAGACCTCCACATACAAAATGATTCGGATAAATTAGTTCAAAATGAGTGTGGACAGGCTCCAGGCAATGTGGTTCAGGACAAGAGAGCGTGAGGCCAGGGCCAGGGAGCCAGAGCCTGAGGCAGCCCAGCCTTCAGCGTGTCAAGAGCAAACCGGCAGGAGAGACACCCGCAGTTGCTCTCTGCAGAAAGGAGCAAAACTCAGCTCTATTCCCAGGTTTAGCTCAGTGTCTCCAAGGAAGTCCTGGAGGGGGAGAATTCGCCACTGTCACCCTCAGAAGCAGGGGAAGGGACACCCAGAATCATTTTGTGATTACCAGTAAGATCTGCAAGATCTACGGACGCATCGGCACTTCCCAACTTTCTTTCCCTGCGTGATCTCACGCACTTTCCAAATTGGCCTGTATTGAGGCAGCAGGATAGCCCTTGCCGAGCGCATTTTACAGATGAGGAAACTGAGGCACAGAGACCCACTCTCCCTGAACACAGGCTGCGGAGCTCAGGTCTCCTGGCCCAGTGCTCTTTCCTACGCCTGCCTGCCCAGCTGGCATGGCCGAGGGTGGAGCCGCCTTCAGCCAGGGCATCTGGGGTAAGTCAGGGTTACTAAATCCTGCTAGTGCACTGCCCTCCAGACACACCCACCAGCAGAACTGAGAGAAAGAGGTGAATGCCGTGGTCACGGAGGAGGGGGCCTGGATGGGAGTTGGACAGACACCCCTGTGTCTATGGGCCCTGAGTGTTTGCTTTGTGACTCAGCCACCACGACCACTGCCACGGCCATGGCCACAGGCGAGCTCTGTGTCTGCCCCAACTTCCTGGGCCCTTAGCTCACCACACGCTCCCGCCCTCTGGTCACTGTGCCCATGTTTAGGCAGCAGGGCAGGGGGCACCGAAGCTGGTCAAGGACTCAGCCCAGTCACTCACCATGGGGCCAGGAGGTGGGGGCAGGATGATTCAGGCCTGGCCACTTCCCCTGGCCTTACCCCTGTTTACCCAGATGCAGGTCAGCCACTGCTCAGGGCCAGAGGCTCCCAGCACGGTCCTCCCCAGAGCCCTGTCTCCCATTGTATCCCTGACTCCCCAGCTTGTCCTCAGCTCCTTTCTCCCAATCTCCATCCCCTCCCCGCTCCATTTCCTAGCTGTGGAACCTCTGGCAAGTTTTACCCTTTCTGGGCCTCAGTTTTTTCATTTGCAAAATGGGCTAGTAATAGTAGGTCTGTATGATGCTTAAGGAAGTTACTACTGGGAATTGCTGGTGGTCCAGTGGTTAGGACCCAGCACTTTCACTGCCATTGCCCAGGTTCAATCCCTGGTCAGGGAACTAAGATCCCGCAAGCCACTCGGTGTGGCCAAAAAAAAAAAAAGCACATAAGGAAGTAGTTACTCCACTTAGAGCTCTTAACACTGTGTGTCTGGCACCTAGTCACAGCTCAAACCATGTCAGCTACTAGTTATAAGAGTAGTGATGGCTGTGATAGTAGCAGCTTATTCCTCAGTCCCTTGCCTCCCAACCTCTGCCCGGCTCCTTGCCTCTCTGCTCTCGGAGTCCCAGCTTTTAGCCTCCAGGCTGGTCCCACCTCTGACCCTTCGCTGTGTGACCTTGGACAAGTTACTGTACTTCCCTGGGACTCGATTTCCTCATCTGTAAAAGGAGGATACTGCCCTCTAGAGACACTGAGAACAATTTGCATGCCAAATGCTCCGAACAGTGCCCGGCGTGCACTGCGTGCCCAGCAGTGTGCTCCCACCGTTACTAAACGGCCCAGCCCCCTCAGTTAGGGGCAGCGCTGAGGCCCCCTTCCGCTCCCCTCAGCCTCCAGCTCCTGCCCCAGACACCCACTCCTGCCACAATCCAAACCCAGAGACTTGGCCCAGAGGGAGCTGGGGATCTAGACCACAGGGCCTGAGAGATGTAAGTGCCCCACGTTCACGTTTACTGAGGGTCCTCAGGGCCAGAGGGTCCCGCCCAGGAGTCAGGGGCCCTGAGCAGAGGGATCCTCGAACTCTTGTGACCCCTTCTGAGACTTCTCCACACACACACACACACACACCCCTGCCCTCATCTCTTGAGAACAGAACCATGCCATCCAGGTGGGCAAACCTGAGGGAAGAAACGGGGTGTTTGGGGGGATCTCCAGGGCCAGCCTCCCCACAGCCCACTGATAAAGCTGTTTTGTTTCCTCAGCCTGGGATGGGGACCCAGGGTTCCCAGCTTCTGGGGTCTCCCTGCTTGGCCTCCCTTTTCCCTTCTCCCCCTCCTCAGACCCAAGGGGCCCCTCAGCAAGCCCTTTCTGCAGGTGCCCCACAGAGGCTGGATGGGGCGGGGAGCTGGAGGTGGAAGGAGCGGGAGATAGGGGGCTGCTCTGAGGAGCCCCTGATTCCAGGGCCAGGGCATTCATCTCCAAACAGATGTTTCCAATCAATCACCTGGCACACGAAGGGCAAAAGCAGCAGGGGGCTTGGCAGGGGCCGAGGTGACGCTTAACTGCTTCCCTGCTGCCCCTCCACCCCCAACTGCCACTGCTCTCGCCAAAATCCCAGGACCCCAAGAGCAGGAGAGTGGATTTCACGTCGGGTAAGAAGGTGGGATCCAGGGCCCTGAACCTCTCCCTTTGCCTTGCACCTCTGTCTTTTCTGGAATGAGCATGGACCTGGGAGTCAGGAGCCAGGCTCGACTCTGTGGCTGTTTCATGATGTGCCACTGGGCAAGTCAGTTTCCCTGGGCCTCAGTTTCCCCATCTGCAAAATACAGATCAGCTAGATGACCTGTGATATATCTAGGAACAAAGCAGGCAGGATTCAAGCAGAGCCCCGGGAGGCTGTGCGGGGACCCCCCCACCAGCTCCCACTTCCCCCATTGCCCTTTCTCATCATCTTCCTAGGCCAGCCTCAGGGGAACCCCTTGGGCTGCACCCCACTAGTGGCGAATGGCTCTGGCCACCCCTCGGAGCTGGGCGGCACCAGGCGGACAGGGAACGGTGCCCTGGGTGGCCCCAAGGCCCACCGGAAGTTGCAGACACACCCATCTCTAGCCAGCCAAGGCAGCAAGAAAAGCAAGGGCAGCACCAAGTCTGCTGCCTCCCAGATCCCTCTCCAGGCGCAGGAAGGTAAGCACCCCATCTCGCCTCCCTCTGGGAGAAGCCTCCAAAGCTGGCTTCCTCGAAGTCTGATGCAGGGGCCAGCGGCAGCATCTTTGCAAGGTTGCCGGTTAGAAGTGCAGCATCTCAGCCTCACGCCAGGTCCACCAGATCTGAACCTCTGGGTGGGGCCCGGGAGTCTGGGTTTTAACAAGCCCTCCAGGGAGTCTGATGCAAGACTCTTAAATCAGAGAACCTTGCAGAGGACACATGTTGGGTAAGGTAAGGCACGTGTGAGTTCTCAAGGCCAACCGCTTCTCATTCCCTACTCTCCCAGAGTTGCTCTAACAAGAAATGGAGCCATCTGGGCTCGTCCAGCTTAAGCCATCTCATTTCTGGAAACAGAAATTTTCCTTGAGGAATGGACCATCTGTTGAGTGAGAGCACAGCACTTAGCGTAATAAAATGACGCACCATCAGATGCTTAATTGGGGGCGGGATGGGGGCTGCAAGGTTCAGTGGGAGGTCAGAGCACCCAGATATACCAGCCATTGTTCCTGCCACACAGAGGTCCTCTGAGGGACTGACCTGGGCAGCCAGGTCCCCCTCCCCACCAGGCATCAGTTCGGCAGGGGTGACGGCTACCTGTAGCCCAGGGATGCTTGACCTTCACCCCAGAACTTTTAAGTAATTTCTGCCGATGCTGGGGGACTCTGGCTGGTCCTCTGCAAACAGGATTCAGTGTACACATTTGCACACAATGTGTTCATGACTTTCATCCCCCAGAGCACATTCTGCCCAGCAGGCTTGTTTATGAAGGGGGTATTCATGCATCTGAAGTGAACTGGGCATCTGCTGTGAGCCAGGCACTGTGCTGTGTGCTGGGTACCCAGGCCATGGCCTCATAAAGCTCTCATCAGAGAGAACCAAACAGGTCATCACTCTGTGATGTGATACAAGATAAATGATGAGTGATGACGTGAACTCAGGGGGACACCCACACCAGCCCAGAAAGCTGGGGAAGGCTCTGCAGGTGTCTGAGCAAGCCTTAAAGGATCCATAGGGGCATCTAGCCGGGGTGCCTTAGCACAGAGCTGAGAGCTGGCTAGTGTGGCTAGATTATGAAGTTCCAGGTGAGGAATGGTGGGAGGTGAGACTCCAAGCAGACCGGGACTCCCGCGGTGGAGGGTACATACTAAGGTGGATAGTGGGTCTAGACTTCATCTGGAAGACAGTAGGGAGCTTCGAAGGGTTTTAAGCAAGGTGGTGACCTCATCAGATTTGCACCTGAAGAGAACTTCCTTATCCAGTTTGCCGATAGATGGCAGGGGTTCCAGCTGTGCGAGCCCCCATTCCCTGTACACAGGACTGGGTGGGGGCGTCAGAGCCTGCATAGTGATGTGAGACGCCCACAGGACCAGTAGCCTCGAGCCAGGGGCCCGCCTGGTCAGGGGAACTGGACACTGCCCATGGCCCGACCCCTGCCAGCCCAGCATCTTGGCAGCACGCCAGCGGTTCAGAACACCGGCTGCTGAGCCAGCACCACCGCGTACCAGCTGGGTGCCCAAGGCAGGATCGTGTGTTAATTCGCTTCCTGTGTATTTACTCAGCACCCACGATGTGCCAGGCACCGGTCTAGGGACCGTAACAGCCAAAGGCGCCGGCCCCTGCGGTGCTTGCCCTGTAGTAGGCGGGGAGAGCTGTGTAAGCCGCGGGAGGTGCTAAGTCCTGGGCGGGGAGGCAGAGCAGGCGCCGGCAAGGGGGTGGGGCTGGGGCCCGGCAGTATTGAAGAGGGTGCTCCCGGAAAGCCTCCCCGAGAGGGGACATTTGGGCAAAGACGGAGGGGACAGAATGAGCAGAGCACGTATCTGGGGCTGGAGCACCGGGGGGACAGGGGGCAGTGCCTGCATGACCAGGAGTAGCCAGTGCGGCCACAGCAGAGGGGTCTGGGGAGGGGCCGTCGGGGCTACTGGGAGCGCTTGGGCTTTTCCTCCTGTTGAGGCGGAAGCCACTAGAGGGTTCTGAGGGCAGGAGGGGTGGAATGCAACAGAGGTTTTTCAAGGGTCCTTCCAGCCTCCATGGGCGGAGTAGGTGCGTGCGGGCCGGCAGCAGTAGTCAAAGGCAGGGAGTGGGGAGACCAGCGAGGATGCAGTTGCTGTCACCAGGCAAGAGCTGAGCAGAGTGGTAGGATTCTGGAGAGATTTTGAAGTGACTTCTCTGTGCCTCAGTTTCTTGATCTGTAGAGAGGGGCTAATACAGCCCCACCTCAAGGAGTTGTTGCAAGTTTAAATGAGTTTAATTCGTGCACACTTAGAACAGTGCCTGGAACACGTCATCCCTCCGAGTTCGTTAAATAAATGACTGAGGGTGGTCAAAGCAGGGACTCGGGATCCAGGCTGCCGGGGCTCAGACCCTCACTCCACGTAACTCTCCGTGTCTCGGGGTCACCTGGATGGTGGGTCCCCGTTTCACGGAGCCGGGGGAGGGCTGCACGAGCGTTATCTCTGCATTCAGTGAGCCTGCCGCCCGCGGCTGGTCCCCGGCCCCTGGCCATCTCGCCTGCAGACTGCTGCGTCCACTGCATCCTGTCCTGCCTGTTCTGCGAGTTCCTGACGCTGTGCAACATCGTCCTGGACTGCGCCACGTGCGGCTCCTGCAGCTCCGAGGACTCGTGCCTCTGCTGCTGCTGCTGCGGCTCCGGCGAGTGCGCCGACTGCGACCTGCCCTGCGACCTGGACTGCGGCATCCTGGACGCCTGCTGTGAGTCGGCCGACTGCCTGGAGATCTGCATGGAGTGCTGTGGGCTTTGCTTCTCCTCCTGACCCGCGGTGCCCCCGGCTGTCACACGAGGCTGGACCGCCCCCTCCCCCGGGCCTCTCCCACCCTCCCCGAGCCCTCTCGGAACCCCAGCCCGGTGAGAGGGCGGTGCTGGTCCTCCTTGCTGGTTTCCCTGGACAACAGCACCTAAGACCTGGGGGGAGGGGGGACCGTTCCTGGCTCAGCTGCCAGGGCTGCAGAACACTGTGAAAGTTGGGGGAGGGGGCCGGGACATGGGGGAGGCTGGGGTGCTGGGGCTGTGCGCTTTTCTACCTCTCACTGCCCCTGTGCCTGCCTCCCCCCTCCCCTGCCCCCAGGCTTAGAGGACAACAAAATGTGAAAAGAGACACCCCACCTGACCTCAGCTAAGCCCCTCCCCGGTCTCCCCTCCTGTGGGGCCTGACCCATACAGTGACCCCAGAGGGCAGGGCTGGGCTTGGGCCCAGGGTGGGGTGGGAGGGGGGAAAGGTATAGAAAAGACTGAAAGGGGAGAGGGAGGGAATGGAGGGAAGGTCTGTTCTATTTGTTGCTGTAAATAAAGATATGGGTCCATCTCACATTTCCTCAGGACTCATGAGTGATGGCCATGGACCACGACTCTGAAAACCAAACACTCCCACAACCCCCTACAAAGTCCCGAGACGGATGGGGCTTTCCTGGCCTCCGAGGTCCCCTCCCTTGTTTCATGTTCCCCCCTGAGGGAGGGAAGGAAGACGGGTACACACGCCCCACCTTTATTTCCTTCCCTGCCGAAGGGACAGAGAAGCCCAGAAAGGGAAGAGTTAACCCTTGGCATAGAATTAATTAACAGCAGATGTGTTCAGGTTTTGATTAATTAATCTCCTGCTGACTCCTGCTTCTTGAAGCCATGGTGCCTCCAAGGCATAGGGTGACGCCTATGTCAGTGGCAGAGCAGGGCCTGGGGAGGGGGCAACCCTGGGCCCCCGCACAGCCAGGGCTGCACTGGGAGGCAAGTTTGGCCTGAATGGAGGTCACGTGGCCCAGCCTCAGTTGTCCCCCTGATTTCCAGGGGCCCTGAGATAGAAGAAAACTGTCAGGGCTGGCGGGAGCCTCAGAGGTCAGGTGTCCAGAGCCCTTGGGTGCAGGAAGGAGGGGCAGACCAGAGCACTGAGGCCGACAGCGGGGAGGGCTGTGTGGACCAAACCCCTCTCCACCCCATCCTGGACCTGGAGGAAGCCAGGAGGGGTCCAGGGTGAGTGAGAGGACAGCTCATGGTTGGACTTGGATCGTCCTGAGGAGAAGACATGGCTGAAGAAGGCCTTGAAAAGTGGAGACCTCATGGGAAACCGGTGGGCTGCTGCTTCCAGGAACAAAGGGTGGAGTGGCCCTGACGGATTCTGGAGGGGAGGAGGGAGCTCAGGAAGAGAGCCAGATGAAATCCGAGCTCTCTTAAGGAATGCCACATTAGGGAACAGCCCATGGCCTTGGGCGTGGGTTGCAGTGTCAGCAGAAGGAGGTGACAAGAGATGGTGAGAGGGACCCCACCCCCCTCCCCTGCAGCCCCTCCCCTCATACACGTGTACACAGGCCTCACTTTGCCAACACCAAGGTTTTCCAGCTTCTGGGACCACATAGGAAACTCAGGACACAGAGAGGAAGTGACCTCCCCAGGGTCACATAGTCAAGATCAAAGCCAGGAGAGAAGCCCCATTTTCTTGGCCCCCTCCATGTTCGTCTGTCTCAAGGGTTTTTTTTGTGTTTTTTTGTTTTTGCTTAGTTATTGTATGCTCAAAGTACAAAAGGTTCAAAAGTCTCATCAAAAGTGCATACACAAGCATTTACCCATATCATTTTTCTTTTTTTTTACAAAATGTCAGAATCCCATGCACGTTGCACCATTTTTATCACTTGACCATTTGTTTTGGGGCTCTTCCTTACCAGCACTTTGAAGAGCGGCCTGGAGCTTCACGGAGGGATGAGCCACACATGACCCAGCTGCCCAGCTCCTGCTTAATCCCTTCCATTAATTTCTCTGTTATAAACAAGGTTGCGTGAGCATGTCCTTTTGCACAAATGAGCTGTATCTGTAGAATATTCCTGAAGGTGGGATCACTGGGCCTCAGGGTGTGTGTGTTTGTGACTCTGACCTCGATGAGGGGATGCCAGTCTGCCCCCGTGGCTGCGGGGAGCGTCCACGTTTCTGCTGCACTCCTTTGTCCACAGGAGGATGGATGACGGTGGGAGGGCCTCCGTTCAGTCCCCGCTCAACCCAGCTTCTCCCCAAGGCTGAGGTTCGAGGGACGTTAGGGAGGACCAGCGTGGGGGGTTCGCCTGACCAACTCAAGGTCTGGTCCAGGTGGGCAGGAAGGCCCCTTCCCGGCCCTCTCCCCTCCGTGGCGGCCGCTGCAGGAAGAGGCACCTCTGAAGTCCAAACAGCGGTTTCCTGCAGGACAGGGGCTGAAACCCGAGAGGCTGAGCTGGGTAGGGGTGAGACAGAGGCGGGATTCAGCCACACACACACAAACACACACTCTCCTTACAGCCACATACTCACATACATTCCACAAAGACACACACATACCGCACACACACACACACACCAGACATAGACACACACATGTGCTCACACACTGCACATTTCAGAACCTGCAATGCCACCAGCCCATTCAGCCTGATCCTTGTGTCTGCTACCCGCCCCCCTGCATCCCACGCCTTCTCCACCTTCCCCAGCCCCCGCGTCCTTGCCCAGGTGGCCTCATCTCTGCTGGGAAGCAGACGGCATTTATCTTAGAGGCCACTGACCCACCCAGCTCTGCCCACGTGTCCTTCCAGGGCAAGCCCTGGTTCAGGACCGTTCCCCTCCACACCGTGGCCCTTCTCTGTTGTCTCCCAGTCTCTGCTTTCTGACCAGCTGATCTGAGCCGGGTTCTGCTGTAGGTCCTGGGGAAGAGGCCCTTTCACTCTCGGGGCTTCAGTCTCCTTGTGTGTACCATGGAGCAGCGAGGAGGCTCTGGAAATCGAATGGCGGCCACAGTGTCCAGGGAAGTCGCCTGCTTCTCTGGTTTTCTTTCAACCCTGGAGCAGCAGATCAGCACCCCCCTTTGCCCAGGAGACTTCCTGAGGGCCACTCTCCTGCCCTGGGTCGTCTAACTCAAGACAGGCGTTACCACATTTGTGGGAAGACAAGGTGGTGAGGCCAGGCTGAGCTGTCCCTGGCCAGGACCACCCATGACCCCTGGGTGACCTGGTGTGTTTGCCCTGTAACCGAGCAGGCGGCTAAGCCAGGGGCTGGCTTGTGTGGGGAGGGGTGCTCTGCCCGCCACGTCCCGGCCTCCTGAGCCCGCATCAGCTTCTCCCCATTCTTTGGCACATTTAGTTGGCATTCTCTGTGCTTGTACTCAGAGCTGGGCCAACTCCAACTCGGCTTCGGGCCTAGACACCCCATGTCTCCGGGGCAAGGAGGGGACACCTTGAAGCAGCCCCAAGGCTGGACTGCCTGCAGCCAGCCATGCCCTGGGGCCTTCACCAGCTCCCCGGGCAGAGGAGGCAGTGGTGGGGGACTGAAGGCTGGTCCCCAAGGCTCAGGACAGCTGCTGCAGACACTCCCCGTTGCTGAGCGGGGGCAGCAGAGAGGACAGAGATCATAGACCTGGCCCCTTGTCACTTCCGTGTTTATGCTCCTTTCCACATTCTGACTTTCCTAGAATGATACGGAGACAGGCATGGGATGGTATCTCCCACAGCCCCAGCCCTCCCCTCCCCCCCACCTCCTCCAGAGAAAAGCCCCTCCCAGCCTTCCTTGCCCCGCACCTGGTTTTCCTATCTTTCCCCGACCCTGTAGCGGCCTCTGTACCCCACAATTCCTACCATCCCTGGGTTACAGCCTCATTCCCTTGTGATGCGGACAAGTGTCCAGGGGTGCTCGGCGGCGGGAAAGAGAGGTGTGTTCCCGTGCTGTGTCTCAGGCATTTCTCAGTCTTGCCACCTCAGGGGGCCCAGGGAAGGCAGTAAGGCCCATCCCTGGACCAGTCACCATGTCAGGGGACAGAGGGCTACAATGAGCCAGGCCTTTGTGGCCAGAGACGGTGGGTTACGTGGCTGCCCTTCCAGAATCAGGTGGGCACATTTCCCAAAGAAATAGGGGTGCTGTAACAAAAAGTGGGGGGAGGATGGCAGGTTAAAACAACAGAGGTCACTATAGGTGGATCCAGAAGGAGGCACCTGGGCCGGGGAGGCCTGGCTGGAAACTCGAGCTGCACAGGGCATCTGGCTGGAGAGGGAAAGACAAGGACAAAGGCTTTCAAAAACCTGCAGCCTGGGAGGAGAGTGAGTTTCAGTCTCGGGGCTCCAGTGGCAGAGGTAAGACCCAGAGGCAGAGGTGATGACACGGGGAGAGAGATCCCAGCCCCAGGCAAGAGAGAGAACCGCCCCAAGGAGAGCGCACTGCAGCAGTGGTGGGGGACCTCCCGCTTCCAAAGACTGTTCCAGGAGAGGGGGTGTCCAAGGGGTCCCCGCCCTGGTGTTGACTGTTGGCAGGGAGGACAGGTGGAGGAGGGTGGTTCCAGGAGGCGCCCACAATTCCTGCTAAGTCAGACCTTCTGTGGCCCAACCATGCAGCCAGTGACCGCCTGGTAAGAGAGAAACAGAGACTGAAGGTAGACAAACCGGAGATGCAGTGAGATGCAGAAAAGGAGGGGAGGAGACAGCGAGGCAGACGGGACAGGGCGGACGAAGCCTCCCCAAGCCCTGGAGACAGAAAAGCGAAGCAGGGAGGCCGCGGGCATGCGTCCCTCGGCTGCTCCCAAGGTCACCCGCCACCGGGGCTTTGGGGGCCGTGGCGCCCCTCCTTTTGGTCCCGGGTCCCTCCCGTGCCCGGAGCCTCTACAACGCTGGGCAGCTTGGCACTAATTAGGGGCCTGGCTAATGGCTCGGAAGATTGGCCTGTTCCAGGGACGCTGCTGGATAGAGACCTCGGTGAGATTTATTCCTAATTATCTCATTTGTCTCCCCCCATTACTCTTTATAGCTGGGATTTATGGGGCCATTAATGGGGCCTGGCCAGGCCGGGATGAGTGTGAGCCTTGAGACGCTTCATAATAATAACAATAACAACTCTCACCCTGGCCAGATTAATGGGTTCTTGCCCTCCCCACCCCCTGTCCTGGGGACCCCAGCTACCTGCTGCCTAGAAGTCCCTCTCGCTTCTGGGACCCCTGACCCTCAGCCACCTGTGGAGTTTGAGCCCATGGCCCCTCCTCCGCCCCCCTGCACCCCAAGCCTGTGTCTTAGTCCTTCTCTGGTGTCACTAACTGGGAGCTTCAAGGTGGTAGCAGGAGTGTCGAGTCCAACGGTAACACCTCTGGGACAAGGCCTGTATCAGCAATTGATGAGCTCGGCGGCAAGCAGCAGAAAACCCAGCTGAAGGTGGCTTAGTCTGTAAGGACATGCACTGTCTCCTTAACAGAAGTGCAGAGGCAGGTGATCCCAAGCTGATTGGGAGACTCAAAGATGCTGTCGAGGAAGCTGGCTTCCATCCTTTCACTCTATCATCCTCATCGTGCGGTCCAGGTCTCCCCTCCTTGTCACAAAGTGGCTACCGCAGCCCCAGGCATCAAGCTCACACAGCATCCACACAGAACAAAAACAGCTGAGCGGGAAAGAGAGACCTTCTCCTCCTACGCCTTTCACCAGAGGGGGGAAAAGCACTTCCAGAAGCTTCTAACAGGTCTACTTACATTTTTTGTCCAGACTGGGTCACATGTGGTCTTAGGTTAACTCCCCCAGAAGCAGGCCCTAGACAAGGCTTCAAGTGCAAGTAGGTTTGTTCAAGAGGGGATTCCAGGAAACATCAGTAGGGGAGGAGGGGAGTGAGACTGGGAGGGAAGGCAGACAATGAAGGGTGTGTTATCAAATTGGTTACCACTGTGGGGGGATAGCACTCGGTCCTGCCTCTGAGGGAGCTGACGTATTTATACACCAAACCCACCATCCCTGGTTGAAGGCTCTTCCCAATGGAGTGTCAGTTTTCTGGTGCTTGCTGTCTGGTTGGGCTGCTGAAGGAAGCCCTCCGGCAAAGGGGCAGAGATGCAGAGAGGCAGAGGTTGGCCAGAGAGCTCTTCACTGGTAATGCCTGAGGGGACAGGCAGCCCCATCACCTGCAATGCGTGTGCAGTGACTAACAGACAGACCAACCTGGTCCACTGCTGGGCAGGAAGAAGGGGGCCGGCTGTTGAGATCACCACAGGGTCTGCCACAGCCTTCGCCCCGTCTCTCCAGGGCTGAGACTCTGCCACCAGAGGCCAGTCACAGGGGCTGAGCAATTTCCACATCAGTGTGAGCGGCAAACCCCACAGAGAGGAGGTGAGTTTCAGCCCTGGTGCTGTTGGAATGTGGAGCTGTCACCTCAGCCTCCTCTACCTGCTTAGCTCACGAGGAGAGCAAGAGACGGCCCTTCCAGACCCTTCCGTGGCCACCCTCCCTACAGGCTGCCAGTCCCCCTCCATCCCCATTCCTGGGTGTGGTTGCCCCCGCCTTCCCACTGCCACCCACTCTCAGGATGGAGAAGTCCAGCTTTTTCCATCCAGGCACCAGCTTCCCCCCATTTTGCTGTAGGTAGAGACTGTCTTACCTCATGTTTCAGCACCAAGAACCCTTGTACACAACCGCTGGCAGTGCATCTCCTTTGGCAGAATAGACATGTATAAGCCATTCAACCCAGCGATTCAATTCCCTTCTGGTGGCATATGAGAAAGGTCTAGGTACACACACGCTCCAAAAGGCACAGACTAGAATGTTCACCACAACACTATTCATAGTGACCCCCAAATGGAAACCCAATTGTCCAGTAATGGTAGAATGGAAAAACAAACCGTGGTGCAGTCACCTGATGGAATTTTGCACAGCAGTGAGAATGAACAAACCCGACTCAAGGGAAGAAAGCCAGACACAAAAGAGCAGACTATGTGATTATTTTTACATAAAGTACAAAGACAGTGGAATCAATCCATGGTGTTGGAAGTCAATTACTCTTTCCCATTGTTTCTTCCTTCTCTGTTTACTGTACCTATATGAGATGATGGGTGTTAGCTGAACCTATTGTGATAATCATTTCACAATATATGTTAAACAATCGTGCCATACACCTTAAACTTATATATATCTCAATGATTTCTTGATAAAACTGAAAAAGAAAACATACTGACTGGGCTTCCCTGGTGGCACAGTGGTTAAGAATCCGCCTGCCAATGCAGGGGACACGGGTTCGAGCCCTGGTCCAGGAAGATCCCACATGCCATGGAGCAACTAAGCCCGTGAGCCACAACTACTGAGCCTATGCTCTAGAGCCCTCGAGCCACAACTACTGAGCCCGTGTGACACAACTACTGAAGCCCGCGTGCCTAGAACCCATGCTCTGCAACAAGAGAAACCACCGCAGTGAGAAGCCCATGCACCACAACGAAGAACAGCCCCTTCCATCGACAGATGAATGGATAAAGATGTGGCACATATATACAATGGAATATTAGCCATAAAGAGAAATGAAACTGAGTTATCTGTAGTGAGGTGTATGGATCTAGAGTCTGTCATACAGAGTGAAGTAAGTCAGAAACAGAAAAACAAATACCGTATGCTAACACATATATATGGAATCTAAAAAAAATAAAACAAAAAATGGTTATGAAGAACCTAGGGTCAGGACGGGAATAAAGACGCAGACGTAGAGAATGGACTTGAGGACACGGGGAGGGGGAAGGGTAAGCTGGGACAAAGTGAGAGAGTGGCATATACACACTACCAAATGTAAAATAGATAGCTAGTGGGAAGCAGCCGCATAGCACAGGGAGATCAGCTCGATGCTTTGTGACCACCTAGAGGGGTGGGATAGGGAGGGTGGGCGGGAGATGCAAGAGGGAGGAGATATGGGGATATATGTATATGTATAGCTGATTCACTTTGTTATAAAGCAGAAACTAACACACCATTGTAAAGCAATTATACTCCAATAAAGATGTAAAAAAAAAAAAAAAAAAGAGAATCCCCTGCTCACTGCAGCTAGAGAAAGCCCACGCGCACCAACGAAGACCCAATGCAGCCCAAAATAAATGAATAAAAATAAATTTAAAAAAAAAGAAAACATACTGACTGATCTACTTCCCGTCTTGTGACATTAGTTGCTCTGTGAGAGGAATGAAGAGTTTGCCCCAAAGTCTTACTTTCCTGGCGAGGAATCCAGAGAGCTCTGCATCTACCATGCCGGTGACAGAAATCCTATGCAAACCAACTTAAACAAAAAAGGAATTTATTGGCTCTCATTGCTGGAAGGAACACTCTGGTATTTGAAAAATTAAAGAAAGATCTTCAGCGGTCGGTGGGAGCTGGGGACCGAATGCCACCAGGATTCTGTCTCTCTCCTTCCCTCTGTCTCAGGTCTGTGACCCCCTGAGTGTCGGCCTCAGCGTCTCCTGTTGCAGACACATCTCCTCCACGTTGGTGGAGGGGGAGAGAGCAAGGCGGATAGAAGCTAGAGATGCCAAGAACCCCAGTGAGGAAAAGAACTCTAATCCTAGGATAGGACTCAGGATGGCTCTCTGGGATCACATGTCCATCCTCTGGTTGGATCACTGTTGCCAGAGGCATTGGCTACACTAATTGATGGGCCTGGATCACCTGTTTACTCCTGTTGGGGAAGGGGCTTTGGTAATTGAGAGCCTCATCAGAGCCCCAAGGAGGGGAAGAGGAGCAGTTCCCCAAAGCAGGGACATTATTTTAGAAGAAGGAGAGAAGGGTTGCTGGGAAGACAAAAGAAGAGTAGATGCTTAAGACACATCCACCTGCCCAAGGATAGAAGCCCCCTCTAAGGGGTTCTTTCTACTAAAATTTGCCCTGCATCTCGCTGGTACATTGAAACCAACCCCACTGCCCAGAGAAGTACTTCCCATTGAAATCCTCCAGGGGCCACTGACCCCTGTGAATGGTGCCTCTTAAAGCCAGACAGTGTGTGGCAGCCCTGAACTTGACCATGTCTGGTTGGACCAGGGATGGCTGGCTGAGCCATGAAGGAAGCATTGAAAACGATGAAATACTTAGTGATAAATCTGACCAAAAATGTGCAAGACTGTTTCACTGAAGAATTAAAATATTCAATACATTGTTGAGAGAAATAAAAGAAGAAATGGGTAGACTGTGTACATGGATCAGAAAACCCAATATTGGTAACATATCAGTTCTTCCCCAAACTGATCTATAGATTCAATGCAATCCCAATCAAAATTCCAGCAGGCCTTTACATGGATATTGACAAGTTGGTTCTAAAATTCATATAAAGAGACAAATGACACAGAACAGCCAAAACAACTTTTAAAAGGAGCAGCAGTTTGGAGAACTTACACTCTCGGATTTATAAATCTACAGGAATCAGGACAAATTGATGGAACTGACAGATGGACAAATGAATCAATGGAATAGAATAGAAAGTCCAGAAATAGACACATGCATATATGACCAATGTATTTTCAACGAAGTTGCCAAAGGCAATTCAAATCTCAAAGGTGGCCCCTTCCCAGTCTCTGACATACAGTAATTCTATGTCACCAAAACCTGGTTGGATGCTACAAAGGCAAAAATACAGATGACCCCCACATCCCTGTGGTGTTGCCTGATGGTTTCCAACTGGATTGCCAGCTTCTGGAGCTCAGGCAGCAGGACGGGGACACAGACCGGTGGGAGGCATGAGGAGGACCAGGCCTCCGCGGGATATCGAGGGATGTGGGGTTAGAGGCAGAAGAGCTCAGATCATCTAGCTTGTTTTCTGGGCAAAGCCCCCAGGACAGAGAAAACCAAAATGTTCTGATAACATATTCCTTCCCCAGATTTCATCCTGGTAGAATTACTGGCCAGTAATTACCTAGCAAATTAGAGAATCTACCAGAACTGGTCCCTAATTAGAGAAAGTTGTCAAATGGGAACAATTATCTCTGTTCTGTTTCATTTCCTCCCCCCTCAAGCCAAATGTCTCTGCTTCCCCTCCCCCACTGGGCCTTCCTGCTACTCTTGAGACCGGGGGTTGGGGGGGTTGAGGAGATAGAGGCTCCTGTCTGTCGCCACCACTAGCACCAGCCCGGGAGGTAGTACCAGGGGCCTCTCCTGTGTTCCCAGGAGCCCCATGCCCGCACCACCTTGTTTTCGAAGGGCTTGTCTCTTCTCCCACTAAGCTACCGGCTCCCTGCGGGCATGGGTTCCTCTTAATTCTCTTCCCATCTCCGGATCTAGCCCAGGGCCTGGCTTCCAGAGAAGGCTTAGAAAAGATTGTTGAAAGGATGGCTCTGGGTCCCAGAGTGATAGCCTCCATCTAAGCACAGGGGAGGAGGCTGATCGCCTGACCTCAGCTGCTCTGCTATAGCCCAGAAACGCCATCCTGCCCACATCCCGAGGAGGAAGCCTGGCAGGAGGTGTGTGACCTCAGCCAGCCTCCTGCGTTCTGTGTTGCTGTGAAGTTGGAGACGTCGCTTCTGGGTTGAGGGCTCAGGGAAAGCTTCACGGAGCAGCTAGTGTTTGGTTTGGGGATTTAGAGTTCAGAGGAAATGCCCACAGAAGCAGCACACACAAGAGGAGCTTGGTCTGGCTGAATTAGTGGAAGTTTGCAAGAGGGAAGGAAGGCAGGAAGCCACGAAGGAAGGCCGGCAGGCAGGCAGGCAGGAAGGAAGGGTGGAGGGAGGGTGGAGGGAGGGACGAGGGAGGAAGGGGGCTGGGCTTGCGATAAACCTTCAAAGACCACCAAGGAGTGTGGGCTGCCTCCCATAAGCCTTGGGAAGCCATCCGGCAAAGACACTCCTGGAAGCTGAATCCAGAGTCGATGCTCACGATGGAAGCAAAAGGAGAAAGATGAGCGGCAGAGAACGGAGGCCTGAGGTGGGGGCAGGGGGGAAAGTACAGGAACTAGAGGAAGGTGGCTGTCACCTGTCATGGGGCAGGGATACCCCCACCAACTCTGATCAGACAGTGAAGGCAGGAGGGAGTGGGGAGTCAGTTAAACAAAAAGCCTCAGCTTCTGTCCTAGCAATTTCCCTTTTAGGAATTTACTCTGAAGAAATTATTCAACATGTACGTGAAGATCTTGAGTTCCATGATGTCTACCACAGTATTTTTTTTTTCTTTTTTTTTTTTTGCGGTATGCGGGCCCCTCACTGTTGTGGCCTCTCCTGTTGCGGAGCAAGGCTCCAGACGCGCGGGCTCAGCGGCCATGGCTCACAGGCCCAGCCGCTCCGCGGCATGTGGGATCTTCCCAGACCGGGGCACGAACTCGTGTCCCCTGCATCGGCAGGCGGACTCTCAACCACTGCGCCACCAGGGAAGCCCTATCACAGTATTATTTAAAATAGTATTAACAAGAGAGGGGAAAACATTATGCTAAATAAAAGAAGCCAGTCACAGAAGACCCCATCTTGTTTGGTCCCATTTATATGAAATGTCCAGAGCTGGCGTATCTGTAGAGACAGAAAGCAGATTAATGGTTCCCTAGGGCTGGGGTTGGGGGTGGAGGGTGGATTAGAGGGTGACCACTAATGGGTACAGGGTTCAGTTTTGGGGGTGATGAAAATGTTCTAAAATTAGATTATGGCAATGATCAGATAACTCCAAATGTACTAAAAGCCACTGCATTGTACATTTAAAATGAATGAACTTTATGGTTTGTAAACTGTACCTCAATAAAGCTGATCAAATTGTTAAACAGCGCAGGGGGATACTGTGTACTGTGAGGAAAGTGGTTTCTGCTCGAAGCCGTGGTCAGCCCTGGACCCCAACAGAAAACGAAGCCACCTGCATTAGGAGATGGCGCCCCTCTGGAAGAGAGAGGGATGAGGTAGCGGGGGACGGGAGAGCCTCAGGGAAAACAGCTCGCTGGGAGCTGAGGGTGAGAGAAGAACCCGCTGAGTGTGATGCTCCAAAGATGACTGTTATCCCAAGTCCCTCCCTGTGGACAGCCAAGCAGTTGGGGCCCAGCTGCCATGCTCTACTGCACGGTGGCTCTGCACCCAGCCACCAGGTCAGGTCCTGGCTGAGAAACAGAGGAAGGTGGGGTGCTCAGGTAGGGGCAGAAGAGAGAAAAGCAAGAAGAAAGAACCCAACAGTCTTGGAGTTGAATCCCAGATCTGCCACTTAATTGGCTGTGTGACCTTGAGCAAGTTACTTAACCTCTCTGTGTCCCTGTTTCCTCACCTTCCTCAGAGGAGAGCCGCTGAAGTTACTGGCTTTAGCAGGTGTAGAGAATGGGGTGCAATGCCTTAAGGGCCCCCTGTCATAGGAGCTGTGCAGGGACCTCATCACTCGCTGGAGTGAGCAAACCCTGGTGATGGGGGAGAGCCTCATGAGGTCGCCAAACCTCCATGACCAGAGTCAGTGGGGGGTGGAGCCAGGGGTCAATAAATCACGGATCCCAGAACTGCAGGGGGCACAACAGGAGGAAGAGGGGCTCCCCTGCAATGCCTGATGTCTCTCCTAGAATCCACCTCCCCACCCCACCACCCCCACCTGCCATTCCAGAAGCTTCCAGCATGAGGGTCTTTCAGGCTTCTCTGAAGAAGACACTAATTAAACCTTAATTGACACAGCACTAATTAGCTTCTTAATTACATGGGCCCACATGATGAGCCACTCAGCAGACACTAATTGCTCATTAGGAAGCAGCCTCCCCTCTCCCCCTTCCCTTTTCTAGACCCTACCAACTAAGGCACCTGAGGGGCCTATGGTAGGCGGTGCCCCCGGAGCCCAGCCCAGCCTCTGGGCCCATCCTGATGGTAGAGGGGGGCAGCTAGACGAGCTCACGCTGCCTTGGCCTGAAGTCAGGTGCCCTTCCGTGATGATCTAAATAATAACAACTTCTACCATTTTGAGCATCTCAGATTCAGGAGCCTGTAGCCTTCCTCCTTCAAACCCCTGGCCCCGAATCAGGATGGAACTGTGGACTCTGGAGCCCCGAGTGTTGGCCTCCTTGGGGTGAGGGGAGCCCAGGGCAGGCCCAGCTTGGAGAGCAAGAGGACAGGGACCAGTGTGCCTGAAATACCCACCTTGGGCCGATCAGTCACCTCCCACAGCTTAGTGTCGGGAGCCTCTGACACCCAACAGGACAGTATCTTCCAGACGGGGAGACCGAGGCTCCATGAGCGTGAGAAGTGTACCCGGGGGGTTCACACAGCTAGTAAGCGATGGAGCCAGAGTCAAACACGGGTCTGACTCCAGAGCTGAGCTACTTTCTACTAGTCTTGCTGCTTCCTGCAGAATTTCCCAGATCTCACGACATGCAGAACTGGGAACATCGGCCTCCATCGGCACAGTCTAACTTCTCTGTAAGCCGGGAGCAGGGCCTCAGAGAGCAGGGACGGGCCGCCTGCGTTCAGAGCCCAGGAGCAGGGCCTCAGAGAGCAGGGACGGGCCGCCTGCATTCAGAGCCCAGGAGCAGGGCCTCAGAGAGCAGGGACGGGCCGCCTGCGTTCAGAGCCCAGGTCTTTCTAAGTTGTGTGGCATTGGGTGAGTTACCCTCCAGCTCTCTGTGCCTCAGCTTTCTCCTTTCTAAAATGGGGATAATAATAGTACCACCCCCACCCCCAAGGCTTGCTGTGAGGATTAGGTGAGTGAATGCATGAAAAGTGCCCAGAAGAGTGTCTGCCTTGCAAAGCCAGTGCTTTATAAGGGCGGTGGTCACTATTTTCTGTAATGGAGGTTGTTGGTACCTCCAGGAGAGCACCTTGGGATTCCCCCACCCCTCCTTCCTACCTCTCAGATCTTCCTCTCCACTGTCTAGCCTTGGAAGCCACTCCCAATAGCTAGGATGTCACCTCCACTTCCTGAGATTCTGCCCCCAGCTGTGACCCTCTCTATATGCTTCCCCGGGTCCAGGTTATGCTGGCTCCTGAGGGCCCCAAGGTGGCCAAGCCTACTGGCCAATGGGGGCACACAGATGCCCCAGCGCATCCTACCAGAGGTGTGGGCAGGAAAGGGAGCAACATCGCATATAGATCTAGTGACCACACATCTTGCATATCCCAGGACAGGCCTACTTTTTGCCTGTTGCCCTGATGTAATTATTCATAGGGCCTCCTTCCACTTTTAAAGGGCCCAGATTTGGACAATAAATGATATGATCCTGGGACTTCCCTGGTGGCACAGTGGTTAAGAATCTGCCTGCCAGTGTAGGGGACACGGGTTTGATCCCTGGTCCGGGAAGATCCTACATGCCGCAGAGCAACTAAGCCCTTGTGCCACAACTACTGAGCCCTCGTGCCACAACTACTGAAGCCCACACGCCTAGAGCCCATGCTCTGCAACAAGAGAAGCCACCGCAATGAGAAGCCTGCGCACTGCAACGAACAGTAGTCCCCGCTCGCAGCAACTAGAGAAAGCCCACATGTAGCAGCAAAGACCCAACGTGGCCAAAAAATAATTTTTAAAAAATGATATCCTGAAACGGAGCAGGACCCTATGGTCCTTCCTCCCCTCATGCCCTCCACCTGCCTTTTGTCTGTGGAAAAACTTTAGCCAAAGAATAAGTTTAATCAGAGAAGCGAGCAAATGCAAAAACAAAGGAAAACAGTCCAGCAAGACTAAATAATAATAGTGTAGTCATTATGCAGAGTCAAGGACCTTTAGTTCCTCCTCAAGGGCTGTAGATAATATTCTGAGCCATGCCCTGTGAGCTCTTATGGATACTGGAACCCCCAGCAGGTGGAAGAAGTTAACTACATGATGACCAGACGGTAGCCATGATATAAGCTGCCACAATTCTGAGAACTGGCCTCAAGGAAATGGGAACAAACCAACCCTGGAACTGAAGATTAACTGTACCTAAAACAATCAAGACGATGCTAGTTAGACCACCGCATGACCAACTTCAAGATGACTGTCAGAGCTGACTGTGCGGTTTCGGCATGTAACCCCCTCCCTCAGCCTATAAAAGCTCTTGCCCACTGGTTGTACGGGAGGCGGAGTCGGCCTTTGGACAGGCATCTGCCCTCCCCTCCACCCTGGTTGCCGGCGTCCAAAGTAAAGCAAACTTTCCTTTCCACCAACCTTGCCTCTTTATTGCCTTTGGAGCAACGAGCAGCCGGACCCCACTTTCGGTTACAATCCCACAGTGTACACCCCCCACCCCCGCCATCGGCCAGGTGCTGTCCACACCAATGGGCCGGAGGCAGTGCTCACCCAACCCAGGGACTCCTCAACCTGAGGGTAGGGTTGTCGGGACTACCTCCCCTGACAGAAGAGGCAAAAACAAAAGCGTGAAGATATGGGTGGAGGGCTTCCCCAAATTCCTACCACCAGAAAGGGGAGGAGTTGAGGTGCTAACCCACGACTGGGGGGGCCTCGGAAGCCCACGCCCCTTCTCCTCCCGCCCTGCCACGCTCCCTCTCTGACTTGGCAAGAGGGCACTACGAAAGAAGGGTCGTGTGGGATGAGAAGGTCTAGGGGTACATGTGGGGAGAGTGGCTGGCGCACACTGGGATTTATGAAAAGGAGTTAAAGCAACTCGGCGTCTGGAGGAAAGGCTGCTGGGGGCGGGCAGTTCTGGGGGCGACAGGTAACTGAGCGGATTGGGAGCAGGTGAGAGAGAGGAACCTGGGGACAGGGGCTTAGGCCAACTCTCCAAAGAACCACCCGACCAGATGAAGCGTATTCCCTTCCTTGTGTTCCGCCACTAGCCTAAGGACTTGAGATACGGGGGTGGGGGGTGGGGGCAAAATGCCTGAACCGAGAGCTTCAGGGAGGATGGGGCACTGATGTGGGCTGGGTATCGGAAAAGGCACCGCAAGTGGGAAGAGCTTGTGCAAAAACTGGAAAATACATCTCTGATCTCTTCGAGGATGACGAGTGCACCAGCTTGGCAGGCCTGGGACGCTTTAATGGACGTGAAGCCAAAGGGGATATTGTGGCCTGTTGGGGAAAGCTCTGGGTGCCCTGGTGAGCATTTATTCCTTATGGAGGAATCCAAGGGAACCAGCCCCTTGGGTGCGGCCATGCTGGCTTCAGGGTTGTGGGCAGAGATTTGCTCATGGCCCCTCAACACCTCCTCCCATGCCTTCTTGCCCTCCTGAGTCCTCTTCTGGTCCCTTTCCAGAGGGCCAGGCCCGGTCTCCAGGGCCAGGATGCTCAGGACGACTCACCCCTTCCCTAACTGGTCCTTGGTTGCGGGAGGAAGAGGTGAAGATGCCCCAGCATCTTAGGGAAGTGCCGGCCACCCCACCCCCACCCCCACCAGGTCCCTGGTGTGGCTGCAAGAGACACAGCAGTTAGGGGAGAAACCCCTCCAGATGCTGTTACAGTGTATCAAGGAAAGCCCTCTGGGGGCGTTTTCCCATCTGTTGCTCTATTTCTTTCTTTCTTTTTTTTTTTTTTTTTTTGCAGTACGAAGGCCTCTCACTGTTGTGGCCTCTCCCGTTGCGGAGCACAGGCTCCAGACACGCAGGCTCAGCGGCCATGGCTCACGGGCCCAGCCACTCCGCGGCATGTGGGATCTTCCCGGACCGGGGCACGAACCCGTGTCCCCTGCATCGGCAGGCGGACTCTCAACCACTGCGCCACCAGGGAAGCCCATGTTGCTCTATTTCTGACACATGCTGCTCGCCCACCTGGAATTCCCGGGCCCTCCTCTCCTCTCCTCTCAGCCCTTCCTGTCCTTGGACAAGTTACCTAGTCTCTCTGGGTCTTTTTCTCCTCATCTGTAATGTGGACATGACAGTACCCACCTCCTGTGAGCCACAGAAGATTCAAGGGATTAATTCGTACCAAGTGTTTAGTGCAGGGCCCAACATGCAGCCTTTAGACACATTTCTGCACAGACATGATCCACGTGCAATGACCACAATTAGGTTGCTCAATTAATGGTGGCTACAGTTCTTCTCAAGGCCCAGCCCAAAGCCCTCTTCCTCCAGGAAGCCCTCCCTGACCACCCCAGGTTTAAGTGGGCACTCTGTCTTCTGCTTTCCACTGCCCATCCTTCACTGCTTGTCACATTCTGATGTGCACCCTTTGTTGCTGATACACACCTTGCCCCGACATCTATTGGGAGCTTACCATGTGCCAGGCACAAGTGCTTTACATCTGTTAACTCATTTAATACTCACAACATCCCTATCCCATTTTACAGAGGAGGAAAACAAGACACAGAGAGGTTAAGTAACTTGCTTAAGGTCACACAGCAAGTAAAGTGATGGACCCAGGCCAAGAACCCAGGCAGTCAAACTCCAAAGTCCATGCTTTTACCCTCTACTATAATCAGGTTGATGAACATTTGCCCAGGGCGGGGGGGTGGGGGGTGGTAGGATATACACATGACAAGTACCATGGGTTTTGTGGAGTTTCCGTTTTCACTGCTATGCACACTTGGGGCTCTATACCAGGGCTGTGCATGTGTGGTCATTGCACGTGGATCATGTCTGTGCAGAAATGTGTCTAAAGGCTGCATGTTGTATGCACAGAAAGCTTATACACCACACTTTCAGAGTGCGTGCACATCTGTACGATGTCTGTGTGTGCACCCGGTGTGTATTTCTGCACGGGGGCAGGGGGGGGGCGGATGTTGTAAGAGGGCATGTCACACGCCTTTGTGTAACTGTCATTCTTCCTTAACAATAGTTAACTACTTGGGAGGGAAGTGGACCAGGACTTACTTCCCCTTCTTTAGAAATTGAGATGCCAGAGCCTGGAGCAGCTGCATGACTAGCACCCTGTGTGCACGTGGAGTATGAACAGCATGTGATCCAAGCACGTACACACGTGTGTGTAACCGTGTGTGTGCTAAGTACACCCACGCATCTGTGTGTCGACAGTGCCTGGGTGAATGTCCACACAGTACATTGGTAGCCGTATTTGGGTGCACAGAGGTTGTATGTGACCTGGGTGTGATAAATATACGTGCATATGCAGGCGTGCAGGTGTCTACTCGGAGAGGTGTATAAGCAGGCACACATGAGAGGAAGCGTGGTGGGTGCCGAGACTGCAGAGTGAGACAGACCTGACCTCCGCTCCCGCCTCTGCCGCTGTCCAGCTGTGTGATCTTGGACAAGTTGCTTATCTCCCGAAGCTCAGGGTCTGCCTCATAAAGTGGGACTCAACCTCCCCACTCAGGAGAGTTCGGAGGATGAGAGGCAACAGACCTGAAGCACAGTAGGCACTGAACATACGTGCGCCATTTAAGGACGTGTTTGTGTGCACACGTACGTGTGTGCCACGAAGGTGTGTACGTGGATCTTTGTGTGTTCCCAGGGTACGGAGTATCGGGGGGTGGGGAGCATAATGGGTGAGCACGGTGTGCTGGGCACACGACGGGTGTGTGCTCAGGCTGCGAGGGGCACAGTGGTGTAATTGCAACACGTGTGACTGTGTGTGCGCTGTTGCACACAGTGTGTGCATGGGGGGGCGGGCCCCAGGCCCCTGCTTTTGGGAGGGGCTAGAGTTGGGGGGCCTGGCGGGGCGTAGGGGGTATCTCTGGCTGTCAGGCCCGCGGTGGGTGGGGGCGCCCCCGGCGGCGGTGATGGAGCGCCCCGCTCTCCCGCCAGGGCTGCCAAAATACAGCGAGACAGGGTGTAATTACCGGCACTTACCGCGGCCATTACCCCCCTCGCCGCCGCGCGTGACACACGACCCGTCAGCTCGGCGTTCGCACCATTAAGGGGCCTCATTAGCATCCCGGCTCAGAAGCAAAATTACCCTCACTGCTCATTTCAAGATGTCATCAATTTTAATTTAGGGCCCCAAAGATAGTACAAAGGGAAGCCCTCCCTGCCCGCCGCACACGGAAAGGGAGGAGAGGATGGGGGAGGGGCGGGGGCAGCCAGGCCAAGGTGCGAGGGGAAGGAGGAGAAGGACAGCGGTGGGGCGGGTAGCAGAGGCCCAGCGGGGAAGGGAGGAAAGCGCTGGTCTCCCCCTGCCCCCAGAGAGGTCCCCAGGCTATGGCCTCCGCTGGCGGCCCCTGGGGAGGAAACCGGAATTGCAGGGACAACCAGGGACAGGGCCCTGACCCACCCGCTCCTCGAGGGCCAACTGAAAGTAAGTCTGGACCACACCTTGACCAAGATGCTGTGCCTGGCATTTCCCTTCAGTTATTCCTTTAATTCCCACAACAACCTTGGGAGGTAGAGATGGCAGTCCCCAGTTACAGAAGGGAAACCGAGGCAGAGAAAGTCTCCCCCACTCCCCTTAACACGGCAAGCCGCGGCACAGCCCACATTTCAACACAGGCCCGTTTAGTTCTGCTGCTCCCTGCCTCCTGGACCCAAAACCTGTGCCTCGTGGAATAGTCTTCTGGTCAGTGTCTGGGCCCCCCAGCTTCATCTGCTGCCAGTCTCCCCAGCCCTCTGGTCCACAGGCAGCCTTCGCACACTGTGCCTGGAATGCCCCCTCCATCTTGCCAGCCTGGTCCCTCATGATTCAGTTTAATACCGCCTCTGCCTTCCTGTAACCCCCTTGCTGAATCATCATGGCTGTTCATGTGCCTGTCTCCTCGCCCCCACCTGCCTGGGGACTGGCTCCTAGAGAGTAGGGACTGTCCCGTATCCACCAGGACATCCCCAGCACCCAGCACAGAGCTGGCTCTAAGGAGTGCTCAAGGTTTGCTGAGGGAATGAATAACCACTATCTCGCAGCCCTCAGGTGGAGGCGGGCTGCTGTCTGGGTGGAAAGGGACCACAGACGTCTCCCCAGCCCACCCTCCATCGCTCAGATGAGCACCTGGGGCTCAAGATGTGGTCGGTGGGCCCTCCAGAAGGGCTATTTCAGTCTGTCCGAGATGGCACAAGAGTGGGCATGCCACAGATGTTTGAGTGATTGAATGGCTGAACACATGAATGAATGCACAAGTGGGTGAGAGGCGCGCTCCCCAGGGTGCTTTCAGGGCTCTCCAGTGTCAGAAGTCTTAGCTATTTCCTCTCCAGGCCTCACAGCAACTTGACTTATCCGCACTCCTGGGACATTTTCATTTTACAAGCAGAGCCTGGGCACATGCTATGCCCTTAAAGAGCCTCTTTCTTCTGAAAGGGGAACTACACAGGCCAATGGAGATTTTCCAGGAGGCAGGGGGAGCCTTCTTATTATTCCAGCCAGCTCCACCACCCCAGTCTGTCTTAACTCATAATGGGGTTCAGGTCAAGGCCCTGAACCCAGTGGGCCTCGGTTTCTCCAAGTGTAAAGGAGGAGGCCATAACCCACACTGCAGCTTCTCAAGCTATGGCGTGTGGCTCAGCGACCAGGCAGCAGGAGGAGGGCCAGGCTGAGGGCAAAGGGCACTGCCAATCACCGCACCTGCCCCGGCCCAAACCGGGTCCCGCCTGCCTCCCCTGCTACCCACAGCCCCTCCAGCTCCCTGGCCACCTCCAGAGGGAGAGGAGGGGGAAGGATCCCCTTCCTGAGCCCTGAGACAGGGTCCTCGCTTGTGGCAGGTACCACTCCCCGGCCTCACAGAAGACAGATCGCTCCCTTAATCACTCTAGAAAAGAACCCCAAGCCGATATAATATTATAATTAATTAATTCACTAAAAAGGTATTAAATTTCTCTCCCCCCTGAATATTATCTGAATTCATTGACCTTTAGAAAAATCACCCTCTAATTGTAACCAGGTCCAAAAGCATTTGCAGCCCGTCCCTTTTACATTAATAATATCTTCCCGGACTCGGCTCTGGCGGCTTAAATATTGTATAAATTTCACTGCCCCCCTCAGAAAAGAGAGAGCAAAGAAAAAAGGTGAGGCTGGAGGAGCCCAAGAGGGGGATGGGGCTGGACCCTGGGAGGTGAAGGTCTCAGGAGGTGAGGGACAGGAGGTGAATTGAAGGAGCTCTTTCTAGCTGCTCCAGCTGGCATGCCAGGTGGCGTGGAGGGGCCCGGGCTCTGAGATGGGGAGGGAGGCATGGGTTGGGAGCAGGAGGGTTAAACTTAGGGTTCGTTGTTAGGAGGCTATGTGGGGGGTGATATCCATAGTGTATATGAGACGCTCATCCAAGCCAGTATCTCCAGTGAAGAATCTCCGATTTAAAGGAACGATGGGTGAAAAATCTACAAACAATAAATGCTCGAGAGGGTGTGGAGAAAAGGGAACCCTCCTGCCCTGTTGGTGGGAATGTAAATTGATACAGCCACTTGAAGAATAGTATGGAGTTTCCTTAAAAAACTAAAAATAAAACTACCATACGAACCAGCAATCCCACTCCTGGGCATATACCCTGAGAAACCATAATTCAAAAAGAGTCATGTACCACAATGTTCATTGCAGCTCTATTTACAATAGCCAGGACATGGACGCAACCCAAGTGTCCATCGACAGATGAATGGATAAAGAAGATGTGGCATATATGTACAATGGAATATTACTCAGCCATAAAAGGAAACGAAATTGAGTTATTCGTAGTGAGGTGGATGGACCTAGAGTCTGTCACACAGAGTGAAGTAAGTCAGAAAGAGAAAAACAAATATCATATGCTAACACATATATATGGAATCTAAAGAAAAAAAAAGGTTATGAAGAACCTAGGGGCAGGACAGGAATAAAGACGCAGATATAGAGAATGGACCTGAGGACACGGGGAAGGGGAAGGGTAAGCTGGGACGAAGTGAGAGAGTGGCATGGACATATATACACTACCAAATGTAAACTAGACAGCTAGTGGGAAGCAGCCACATAGCACAGGGAGATCAGCTCGGTGCTTTGTGACCACCTAGAGGGGTGGGATAGGGAGGGTGGGAGGGAGATGCAAGAGGGAGGAGGTATGGGGATATATGTATATGTATAGCTGATTCACTTTGTTATACAGCAGAAACTAACACACCATTGTAAGGCAATTATACTCCAATAAAGATGTTGGGGGAAAAAAAAAAAAAAAGGAACGGTAGGTGATGGAAACTTGAGAAATTCCAATAAGGACATACTGAGGTCCTGCTTCTCCCCACTCCATCCCCACCCCAGGCTTCACTCCACTTCTGGCTTCCCAGACAGCCCTGTTCTACAGATGGTGGAGCAGGCCTTGGAGGAGATGCTGTTGGACGTCCAAGACTTCCCCGTGCTGAGGAGGTGGGTATAAGGAGCCGAGAGCCAGCGCCACCCCCGGCCTGTCCTCAGCAGGGCCCGGAGTCCACTCTTGGCCTTCTATCTGAACAAGCAGGGAAACGCTCCACAGACGTCAGGGGTAGAAAGCCACCTTCCTGTGTGTGCACTCCGGTGAGTGTGTCTATTTTCCTTCATGGGCCTCGGATCCCGACTTCCTCCCAGTACAAGAGGTGAGAAGCCAGCAGCTGGTGGGGGAAGGACAGGCAGATACAGGGGGTGGAGCTGGGGATGGCAGGACCCTCACACCCAGTATACCTGCTTGGCTTTGGGGCTCCACAGGGGACCCAAAGGAGCTGCAGCTGCTTGTCCTCCCCCCAACCTGGCTTGGACCCCTTCCCAGACCCCATGACCTTTTCACACTTTGGCTTGTTCTCAAGGCCGTGGGGTTTTCCTCAGTGAAACGAGGGGGTTTCACAGGTGCGTCTCTGCCTTCACACCAATCCCTCACCCACTCCACCTTTTTACAAACAGTTTCCCCGTCGTGGACCCGACATCTGGAAAGGTGTTGTCTACCAAGTAAAGGGTGTGGATGAAGACTGCATCCTCTTCTTACTTAATCAGAGATGGTCATAACCACCGGTTAGAAGCTGGTGGCCGACGCCATTCCAGCCACAGGCTAAGGGTCATGCAGACCAGTCTCAGATGCACGAACATTTTCTGGTGGCTGGCTGAAATTCTGGAGGTAGCCTCTGGGCCTGCTTGAACCAAACCTGCAGGGCCCGCAGGCACACAGCTTGAAAAGCACAATTAAGCTGAGACATCGGCCCCACCCACCCCTGCCAGGGGAGACGGCAGCTGCCCGTTCCTGGCTCTGTGGCACCCTCCTGTGGGCAGAACCGCCCCCCCCCACTTACTCCCCAGTGCTGCCCCATGGGCTGGCTATCCAGACCCTTCTTCCCAAGCTGCAGGTGGTGGCCAGGCTGAAGGAACCTCGGGGCAGCAAGCCTGCAGGCAGGTGGAGGGGGGATACCATGGTCTTGAGGGGCTGCTTGAGGAAGCAGGAGGGCAGCTCTCTCCACTCCACTGAGTCAGTCCCCAGGGTGAAGGGGGAGAACAGATGGGGGTAGGAGAGAGCTCTCAATGGCCTGAAGGATGGCCTTGAGATTTCCACACCCCCATGCCTCCCCCATCAGGTATCTCCCAGCCAGAGTCCAGGACCTGCCCCAGGAGGGGCTGAAAGGGAGGTTCCCAGGCTGTGGGCAGGTCCGGGCAGTAGGGTGGCGCCTGGAACTGGAAGGAGGTACCAGCACCTGGGCTGGCTCCAACTCACAAGGTCATCCACGGCTCCATCTGACCTTGAGATTAATCCCCAGCCCAGCCGCCATCAGCACCCACACACCCGGCCCCCTTTCCTTCTCTCCCGCACACATTAATTGTTCCATCGTTGATTCAATCTCCCATTCTGCAAGGAGGAAATTGCCCACTTAGCCATTTTCATCCTGGGATTTTTCTTTTTTTTTAAATTAGGCCCCTTTGGCCTCATAGGGCCCCATGAGGGGGAAGCCACTTTGGCCTTTGCCTGAAGAGACTGTGGGAAGTCGAGGGAGAACCAGGGAAAGCCCCCAGAGACGCTGTCCTCCCTCCCTCCCAGGAACCCAGGGCTCAAAAAGCTCCCCCTTCACCCCTCTCTGCCCCAAGCCCGTTTCCGCTTCCTGGGTGAGGTCATGAAGTCCCAGGATCCCCTTCCTGGGTGAGGTCATGAAGTCCCAGGATCTTGGCGCAGAGGCCCCAGGAACTACTGAGCAGTGAGGGAGCTTTAGCCCAGAGAGAGAAAAGGGTTAGTGGGGGCCTGGCTGCCTGACGGTGCCAGAGCAGAACCCACGCCCTGGGCACCACCCAGCGTCCTGGGCTCCCACCTCCTCCCAAACTGGTTTACATGGTCCCTCTTTCCTCAAACCCATAGAAGGATGTAGCCCCTCACTTCCTAGGGAGACTGTCCTGCTAGAGACACTAAGGCAGAGGGCAGAGGGCCTTGTCCGCACAGATCAGGCAGCCCACCTATGGAGGGGAAGGAACTGGGGGTGGGAACAGGAGAAACAGGAGAAACATGCCCCCCGTCCCCGGCCAGGAGTAGCCTGGACCCACAGCGCCCAAGAGCAGCAGTGAGGAGCAGCAGACTTGGTTCACAAGCAACGGGGTCTCCCACATCACCCGGGTCAGCGGTCTCAGGCCACAGCTGGAGGTGTGAGACCAGCAGGGCTGTGGCGCCACCTTGTGGCCGCGAGGAGGGACAAGGCCCCCCGGCAGCTCCCGAGCCACCTAAGTAAGGCTAGATCTCCAGCTTCCCATGGGGCAGGGCTGGGGAGTTGGGGGAAACTAGGTGATGGACTCAGTCCCTCCTGCCTGTATCCCCCTTCCCTGATCCCCATGGGGGCATCTGAACTCTGAATCCAGAAAGGAGCCCACTTGGGTTGAATCCTCCCATCTCTGTTGTCCCCAGACCCCCCTCCAAAGAGACAGGACAAACAGGTACAAAGCACAGTGTTTACTAAAGGCACAAAGTGGGGAGACTGGAGGGGAGCTGCTCTTCCAGCAGTGACCCCACTCTAACTTGAACCCAGCGCCTCCTCTTCTGGCCACCCCCGCCCTCACACCACTTGGTGGAGAGCTGTTAGCACCAAAGGGGGGTGCGGGGAGTGCCAGGCTGGAGGACGGGCTTGTTGCCATCAGAGTCCAGAAAGGCAGGCCTGGGCACCCCCTGGACCAGTCACTGCCTCCAAGAAGGAACCTCTGGACCCCTGGTTCCGACGAGTCCTCCTTCATCGGTGGGGGGACCAGGCTCAGAAGGTAAGACCTCGTCTTACCTCCAGCACACCCTGTATCCTCCCTCACCCTCATGATTTCACCTCCGGGAGCCGGGCTGAAGGCCTATCTCTGCCCAGCCCCATCAAGAGGGCCGCCCCTGGGTGGGGGGCTTCCGACCCCACGGACTGCCAAGGGCACTAAGCCCAAACAGGGGGCCGACAGGGCGGAGTGAGGCAGGGCAGGGGCTACTTCACACACAAGTACAGGCTGGAGGGTGGGAGGGAGGTGGCCCTGGCTCTCCCCCCGCAGGCCCCCCCCCGTGGCCCCGGTCACAGCACGTCGCCCTCCTCCATGCTGAAGCTGCTCCTGCGGCTGCTGGCTTTGGAGGCCGCGGGGGACATGGTGGAGAAGAGGGGGTCGGAGGCCAGCGGCAGCAGTGAGTCGTCCAGGAGCATGAGGTCCAGATCCTTCTTGGACAGGTTGGGGAACGGGGAGCCATGCTCTGGCCCCAGAGGTTCGGGGTAGCCCGGGGGCCCTTCGTTGCCCCCGCCCCCAAAGCTCAGGCTGTGGCTGAAGTCCAGGTGGTGGAATGGGGACGGTGGCTGGGCTGGCTGGGCTGGCGGGGGCAGCTGGGCCTGGGGGGGCAGAGCCGGCAGTGGCTCAGGGTCGGGGACCTCGGCCCCCAGCAGCAGGGCCTCCCCCGGACCCTCCTCGCTGGGTAGCTCCTGCTTCACCACCTGCTGGGCCAGCTCAGCCATGTTCATGCCCGAGGGTGAGGTGGTGGGGAGGCCGTGCACTCGAGCCTGCATCTCCAGCTCCTGCAGGTGCGGCAGACAGAGGCTGGAGGCGCACACCCGTGGGCACCCGTTGCCCGCCCCCCACCTCCACTGCAGCCCTTGCCCCTCCCTTTGTGGCACCCAAGACCACAAAATGTCTCAGCTGGGAGGAAGCACAGGGTAGCTCTAGAGTCTAGACCAGCGTTTTTTCAAACTACAAGTCGCAACTCATGAGTGGGTTGGGAAACCACTACAGTGAGCCTTAGACCAGCTTTCTATTTTTTTAATTGAAACAGACTTGCCTAGATTAGACTAGACGAGAAACTATCAGAATGCACTTCATCTATTAAGGATGAGGGTTCTTTCATGAAACTTTGGTTTTTCACTTTGAGTATGGCCATGTGTGCTGGACTGTAATGTGAATTGTATTATCTACCATAAGAAATAGAAGAATTTTAAGCTGTAGTCCAGCTGCCCTTTGTATAGGTGACCAGCCTCAGGTCCAAAGAGAACAGAGGCCTTCAACACAGAGCCAGGATTGGCAGCTCTAGGTGGTAGGATGGACTCTCCCAAGCCTTTGTTCTTTCTCTTGTCCCCTGTGGTGATTCTTAGCATTACCCACCATAAAGTCCCAGCTCTCTGCCTCCCACAGGGGTAGGTTTGCCCTTTCCTGCCCCCTTGACGTTAGGTATAGGCATGTGCTTGCACTGATGGAGGAAATGTGAGCAGAAGGGACAAGTGTCACCTAAGGGCGACACATGGCTTTAAGAGCCAGCTCTAGATGTGCCTGTCCGTCAGCTTGGGTCCCAGAATGAGGGTCTCACGGAACAGGCCCTCCAACTGACATCTGTTGCTTAAAGCTGCTGGGGATTGTTTGTTACCAAGCTATAACATCCTGACTGATACGTCCTCCCTCCTCATGGGCATCATCCCCATGTCTCCAACTTCAGAAGTATAAGCACTGCCCCTGGGGTCAGGACTCAGGCCAGGGGTCAGGAGTCAGAGCTACCCAAGAAGTCCAAGTTCAGGGGCCAGACCTGGATGCGGAGCCAGAGCTGCTTGTTGGTCATCTCCAGGCGCCGAGAGTGGTTCTCCAGCTCCCGGGACTTCTGCAGGTCCTTCTGCATCCTCCGGATGTAATCAACAGAGGCCTTGAGGATGGTGCCCTTGTTCCAGCGCACATCCCTGTAGGCCAGGTAGAATCAGAGGTGCACGCTCAGGGGAGGGGGCAAGTATTTGCCAGGAGTTTAGTGGGTGGAAGTAAAACCCTGTTCGGAGCTCATGTCGCCTCTCCCAACTTTGCCCCAAATCCCAGATCCAGCCAACCCCTACTTATGAAGGAGGCTGATCTCCATCTGCACAGAACGGCCTTCCCAGGTAACTGTGGTGCTACCACCCACGTCACTAATCCCAGGAACCAAGCAATTTGGAGCAGCCTCCTTCCCCAGGCCTCCCATTCCTGCCACCAAAACCCACACCCACAGTCACCCTTGACTCTCACTACTCCTGTCCCTGGACCACCTCTGCACCAGTCCTGTGGCCTTGCCAAACTTTCCCAGCATGACTCCTCCTTCAGGAAGTACCCCTGACCCCACCCTCACTTCTGGGACGTCTGCTCCTCTAGTCTTGAGCCTTTCTTATTTGGGGGAGGGAGGAATCTTCTTTCCCAAATAGATGATAAGCTCTTTGAGGCAGCAACCAAGGGATTCTCTTCCCATCCCTTCCCCCTGGCGACCAGCAGGTAATACCTGTGAGCTGCTGCCCTCCCTTCCCTTCATCCAGGAAAGCCACTCACAAGTCGTTGGCCTTGGGGATCAGCATTCCCAGCTCCTTGATGCGGTCGTTGATGTTGAACCTCCGTCTCCTTTCAACTAAAAGTAACAAATTCCAGGAGGGGCCATTAGGGGGGTGAGGACCCCACCTGGGACGAAGGGTCCAGCCCAAGCAGGGATGCCTTAGTCCTTCTGGGAAGGAATGGGTGACCAACCAAATGGGACTTCTACGGGGGTGAGGGGGTCGGGGGCAGGTCGGACACAGCTAAGGGGGTCAGGCTGTAGCGGGCGAAGCTGCCTGGGGAAGACTCTCTCTCTCCACTGCCCAGAACTCCTTCCCAGACTCCACGTCCTAAAGAAAACAATCTGATAAACTCATTCCCTCTGAAGTGCTGGGAATTTCATGAATATCTCCTCCCCGGAGCGCCTCTCCCACCCCTTCCTAGAAAGGGCTGACGGGAAGAGGGCTGTGCTGAACCCAGTCACACCAAAGCCAGGATTTTAAAGCCTTGGGTAGGGAATCCTTCCTAGAAGCTGTGCAGGTCAGAGAGTGGCTTTTGAGCCAGCCCAGGTGAGGGGAGGAAGAGGGGCTGGGGAGACTCACTGAGGTTGTGATTGTCTTTCTTCTGTCGCTCCTTGGCCAGGGCCCGGCTCTCAGCATCTGGAGAACAGGAGAGGAGAGAGGAGCTGGGAGGGGAAGGGAAGCGGCAGGACTCGGGAGCTGGGGCGCAGGGAAGCAGCGGGCTGGTACCTGTAAGCTCTCGCTTCTGGGTCAGGTCGGCTGGGCAGGAGCTGCTGGTGACGCCCACCAGGGAGGTGGTGACCTGGGGGTCTCCACTGTACACATTTAGGTGACTGCTGGACAGGGGCAGCTGCAGGGTGAGGTGGGGAAGGGTACCCGATGAGCAGCCCCCTGTCTTCGGGGGGCTCTCCCCAGGGCCCATCGTCCCAGGATTCCCCGGGACACTGGGGGAGGCTGTGCTGGGGTCACCCAGGGCAGAGTCCAGAGCTGAATAAGAGGCAGCCCCTGCCCTCAAGGAGCAACCAGCCAGCGCTGGGAAGCAGCTGGAGAGAGAGGAGATAGTGGGTGAGAGGATTTCCCCCAGGGCCTTTGGAAGTCAAGGGGAGGGGCACCTAATCTATTCTGGAGTATCTGGAAGGTTTCCAGAGGGCGTGGTGAGGAAGGGCACTGTGGGCTGGGGGATGGCTGAGCAGGGAAGCAGCCTGGACACAGCATGAGGTCACAAGCACCTCAAGCCGAAGGAGCGCAGTGGTGGGGGGGGAGTGGGGGGAGATCCTGCTGTACGCCGGAGGGCAGGTTCCACTGGCAGAGACCCTGGGACTTGGTGATGAGCAGCCATTGGGGGTTTAAACGGGCCCCACAGGGACAGGTTTGAGCTCTGGAAAGATCTTCCCAGTTCCTGCCACACATTCATGCAGAGCAAATCACAGGCCCAGAACCCTGCAGGGTACCCTGGCCCCCACTAAAGGGGTCAGACGCTGTGCCCTCCTCCCTGGCCTCCCAGCCCCCGATGCCCCTGCTGGCAGCAGGCTTCCGACCCACTGGCCCCTGCCAACTCCTGATGAGCCCCTGGGCACTGTCACCAGGCAGCGGGGATTGAGGACTGACTCCTTGACTTCCTTCAGCAGCATGGGCTGGGGCCCAAGGGGCAAGAGTGAGCAGCTAAGGTTCAGGGATCTCCCAAAAAAAGGGAAGGGGACGCCTGCAATTCCACCTGCTCAGTCTAAGTACCTGTCCCCCTTGTGCAGAGCTAGCCCCCAATTTCTTGCCTTATCCAATTTTCCCACCAGCCCGTGGGTAGAAGGCATCATCCCCAGGGGCTCAGAACACTTAAGGGACTTCCCAGAGTCACAGCCAAAGCCAGAATCGAGGCCTCTTGCTTCCAAGCCTGACCCCTTCCCACCTGCCCTGTCACCTCTGCCCAGGAAGCCCAGAGAGCATTAACGCTGCCAGGAGGCTGCCAGAGGGAGGGAACCGAACCAGCCTGAAACCACTTGCCCCTCGGAGTGAGGGACACAGGCCTGTGCTTTCTGGGTCCTGGGCTTGGTAGAAGAGGGTGCCCCATATCTCAGAGAAACTCATCAGCTCCAGGCCTTCCTGGGGCCACACTGCTCCCCTCAGTACCAGTGCCTCCTGCCCCTCCTCCGACCCAGGAAGCCCTCCCCAGCCACCTCTCCCCCCAGGCCCCACCACGCACGCAGGCTAAGGTGCACTCTCTGGATTCACAGCTCTGCGGGACCCTGGGCCCTCGTCACATGATTTGATGGAGGTGACTCTCATCTCTGTAGGAGATATTCTAGTTCTCTCCAGGCTCACAGCCGCTGTAGGGCCACTGCCCCTCCCTCTGACACACCCACCCCGCCCTGGCCAGCAATACCGTATTGGGAATCTGAGTTTCGGGATTGATGAAGCCCAGGACATCGTCCAGACACATAATGTTGTCGATGACATCAAACTGAAAGGGAAAAAATAGTCCATATTGTGGGGTGCCTACTCGGAGAAAGGAAGGGGAAAGGGGGCACTGGGACAGCCACTGACCTGAAGGGACCTTGGTGCCCACCTCACCCCATCTGCTCGCCTGGGGGGAAGGAGACAGACCCAGAGAGAGGATGAGCTGTCCAGGTCCCCCAGGCCCCAAGGCCTAGGCCAGGGCTCTTCCCAAGGAGCCAAGCTGGCCAGGCAGACGGCTTTATATACCTGCTGTCAGGACATGGCTTTGCAAGGGTGCTGGGCATTCCTGCATGAGTCTCCTGTTTCTCCCCAGCAGAGGTTTCCAAAGTAGGGGTGTTTCTCCTGGGAGACTGGGGCTCCCTGAGGGCGGGGCCGCGTCTCCCCTCAGACGGGGCCTCCCCGAGGTCGGGGCCGTGTCTCCCCTCAGACGGGGGCTCCCCGAGGGCGAGGCCGTGTCTCCCCTCAGACCTGGGCTCCCTGAGGGCAGTATCTTGCCTCTGCCATTAGACTAGGAGTCCCAGGAGCACAGCACGTGGCCCCAGCTCTGCTGGTGGCAGGCACCGGCCAGCTCCTCACTCACCTCCCGCTCAGGGTTGGAGCCGATGTGCAGCATGGCCATGGGGCTGTTGGGAGCACTGTTGCCGGCTGAGGACGACAGCACGTGTCCGGCCCGCACGCCCGGGGAGGCGGCTGGCAGGGGCTTTGGGGAGCCCTGAGCAGGGCTGATGTGGGCAGCAAACTTGTTTCCGTAGGTCTCAGACAGGTACTCCCGCACCTTCTGGTCCCGGGACTGCTGCAGGTGGTAGGAGGTGGGGTTCTCCAGGTAGGACTGCACCTGGAGCGGGGAGGAGGTAAAGGGCTCAGGGCGGGGGCTCCAAGGACCGGGGCGAAGGGACAGGGCGGAGCAGGCCTTACCTTCAGCACCTCCCCGGGCACGGGTGGCGGAGACTGGAAGTGGACGGGGGTGTTGATGGCGGGGGTGGGCGGCGCCCCCAGCTGCTGCTGCTGCTGCTGCTGCTGCATGTAATGCACGACGGCCTGCTGCTGCATGCGCTCCCGCTGCTCCTCCTGCTGCGCCTGCTCGCGCATGAGCTGCATGCGGAGGCCGATGCGTGACGCCATGGTGGCCGCTGGCTCCCTGCGGACGGGAGGGGGCAGTGCTGTGAGGCACGGTCCCCTTCAACGCGCATGGGGTCTTGGGACTTCCCTGGTGGTCCGGTGGCTAGGACTCTGTGCTTCCACTGCAGGGGGCCCGGGTTCCATCCCTGGTCAGGGAATTAAGCTCCCCCAAGCCACGCCGTGCAGCCCCAAACAAACAAACAAACAAAAAACATAACCAAGTGCACGGGGTCTCGGGGAAGGGGCCGGGACAAGGGCAACCACATTTTACAGGAGAGGGGGAGGGATGTGCCCAAGGTCACCAAGCAAGTGGGTGACAGAGACTTAAACCCGAGTCTGCTGGTTCTTGGGCCAGAGGAGACTCCCTCCAGGTCAGCCTCCCAGACTTGAAGTCAACCTTGACTCCTTTCTCTCTCTCATGCCACCTGGTGAGCCTCCAGATCTGACCTCAAATACATCCTCCTCTGCCACTGCCTCGCTGCCGCCAGCGCGAGCCCAGCCTCTGCTCTGCCTTACCTGGCTTCCTGAAGGCGCCCCCTAACGTCAGACTCCCTCCTGCTCCCTCCTGCCCCATGACATTCTACTTGCAACTCAGTAATCAGAGGGGTGCTGTTAAAACCGAAGTTAGATCCTCTCCCTCCTTCGGCTCAGAACTCTCCATGGCTCCTGCTTCACTCAGTGTAAAAACCAAAGTCCTCACCATAAAAAGCCCTCTATGATCTGTCCCCACCTCATGATCCCTGTGACCCCATTATCTCTTACTCTCCTCCGTGTTCCATCTGCTCCAGCCACACCCAATCCCTCAGACATACCAGGCATGTTTCCTACCTCAGGGCCTTTGCACCTGCGCTTCCCTCCGCCTGAGGTGCCCATCCCCCAGACACCACCATGGCTCATTCCTTCACCTCCACCACTCAAGTGGGTCACCTCCTTACAGAGACCTTCCATGACTACCCTATTTAAAACTGCAACCCCCCCACCAGCCCGCCCCCCACTTTATGCTCCTTCCCTGTTTTGTTTCTCCACGTCACTTACCACCATCTTAAATATTACACATTTTTGCTTAGTTATTTCAATTCATTCTCTATCTCTTTGTCAATAGGAATGCAAACTCCCCTGAGGGCAGGCATTTTGTCTGTCTTGCTCACTGCTGTGCCTCAGGCTTCTATGAACATGTGCAGGGAATGGTTACTATTTATGAAGCAGCATTGGCCATACAGCAGCGAGCCAGCTGCAGTCCCTGAGCTCCTGGCATCTACAGGCCAGTAAATGAGAAAGGCAAGTCCTCAGGCCACTGTACCCCTGCGCAGGGAGGGCCCCTGCAGGGCACCTGGTCCTCCCAGGGCCCAGGGAGAGCTTTCCACCACCCAGCACATCAGCCCTGATCTTTGAAGGGTCTCAGGAGGACAGGGGACTAAGGCCTGTTTGGGAAGGGGGCAGGACAGGACAGAATGAGTCTTGCAGCTGGTCGCACTCTGTCCCTAGCTCACTGAGTGACCCTGGGCACATCCCTCCCCATCTCTGAGCCTCCATCTCCCCATCCACAAGATGAAAACGCTGGACTGGGTGATTTCTAAGGTCCTTCCCAGCTGGGATGGGCTGAGACTCTCTGAGAGGTGCAGGGGCCCTGCGGGTGCCCAGATGTCATAAGGTCCTGACAGGGGCTGCAGGGTCCCCTCTCAGCGATATTGCAAGAGGCAGTACAACTTTGTAGTTGAGCAAGTGCTACAAACAGGGCTTGAATCTCAGTTCTGCCACTTCTTTGCTGTGTGACCTTGGGCAAGTCACTTAACTTCTCTGAGCCTCAGTTACCTGACCTGTAAAGAGTTTCAGAAGATTGGTGAGAGCGTTAAATGAAAATAATGTGTCTTCAACAGTGTGCAGCACTTGGTAGGCTGAGCGGGTGAGCGATGGATCAGCACAAGATTGGAGGGTCAGCCACAGCGTAGACCAGACGCCAGAGCTATGCCCAAGGTCCTAAGAATGAGACCAGACCTCTGGGGGTGGCAAAGGAAAGCAGCACAGGCTGACATGTTCTGCCTAATGCCAGACATCAGACTAAGTCAGCATTAGCGGAAGGTACTGGCATATATTCAGTGAAAATCACCGGATCATGGAAATAATAGTAATTTGCATCTACCTGAGCATTTACTGTGTGCTGGGCACTGTTCCAAGCACTTTAACCTCAAACAGCCCCATCTGGTAGCTTTGGTTATTATTCTCCTTCTACAGATAAGGAGAAACAGAAGCACGGGGAGGTTAGGTCTCGGGCAGCGGGGACAGTGCTGGGACCCAATCCCACATTCTGGCTCCCCGGCTCATGGTGGGTGAGGGTGAAGGGTCTTCAGACCACCATGTCTCCATTTAGAGCTGGGAAGGCGTTTGTCCCAGGTTGCACATCTGGTCGACCCAGGGCCGCCCAAGCCACCTGACCCTCGAGCCAGGGCTGCTCCTAGTCACCCTGCAAAGTGGAGCAGCGCTACCCAGCTGGAGGGCTGAGTACTCAGTGGCCCTAACCTTACCTCCCTTCCTCCCTTCTCTGTCCCTGTAGGCCAGGAATTTGTGAGGCTGCCTCAGCCCCAGGGGTCTCTCCGCCCAGCTCCCTATGGACAGTTCCCAAGGAGAAAGGGGCAGACACACCCTTTCCCCCCCTCCTCTGTCCTGTAGCAGGGACACATCTGCAGCCTCCATCTCTGTCCTGTGCTCCTACAGAGGGGTAGCCTGTCTTTGCCTGCACTGCAGCCCTGCAGACCTCACAGGCTCTGACCCCAGCCCAGCTCACTCCCCTCGCAGCTGCACCCCCTGCCCACTCACAAATGCAGCGAGCCCCTCCCCCTCAGGAACAATCTAACTTCAGTTGGCCCATGGGGGCAGGGGTGGGGTGAGGGTGCAGACACCGAGCCTGGCAGTGCCAGCCGGCACGGGGAGGACTGAGGGAGAACGAGCCCCTTGTTTCCCTCACAAAGGGCTGGGCGCCCATCCTGTGCTGGGTGAGAACATGGGCTCAGCCTGCTCAGCCTCTCACTGCCTGCGCCAGCCTCAGTTTGCTCACTTGTAAAATGGACGCAGGAATCCCTGCCCCACCACCCAGCCGGGGTCTGTGAGAGCCTCCTGGGGGAGGATACTGAATTATGAACCTCAGCTGTCTGTGTATCAAAGAGTGTCAGAAGCCTTAGCCTGTCCCCGGTCCTCTGACAGAAGGGGACTCTCCCACCCCCAATCCTGTTGTCGAAGTTTTCACCCCCCTCGCAGAGCTGCTGCTACCCGCAGAGTCCCAGCCCCCTGCCCTGGCTCCCAGCCTGGCCAGGTGGGATGGGTGTGGGGTTAAGGGCGGGAGTTGAGGGGTGAGGGGATCCAAGGGCGATGGGGTGGTCCAAGAGAGACCCTGGGGGTGCTAACACCCCCCCAACCCCCAAGCACACCTGCTCACTCAAAGCCTAAGGGCCACTCACAGCCTCCCCCAGTGCCCAGTCTGGTCAGGAAGGGCTGAGAGGAGGAACATGGGAGATCTAAAATGCCCCAGACCCTCCCCACTGTCTGACGTCAGACCCACCAGGCCTGGAAAGGGTCCACCGTGCACGTACTCAGTAACACCGGGAACTCGAGTGCCCACTACGATGCAGACCCTGGGGCTAGGGTGTTTCCCTGAAGAACCTTTGCCCCTGTCCCCTCCTCCTGAGGGGACCAGGGGGTCTGATGCTCCAGAGAATTCCTGCCCCTGCCCAGTAGCATGGAAAACATAGCAGGGGCTTAAGTTGCAGCTGAGGCAATGAGAGCTGCCCCCATCTGCACCCTCAGAGTCCACAGGTCGCCTCTGCTGAGGCTCTCCCAGAACCTCCCACCTGCCTCTACCTTCCCTAAGCTGTGTCGGGGTTCTAGTTTAGTTGTGACCAAAATGGACTTCACAGTCGACAGAGGTGGCCGAAGTGCCTGCTCTGCCCATACTGGCTGGGTGACTCTGGGAAAGCCGCTTAACCTCTCTGTGCCTTGGTTTCCTCCCCAGTAAAATGGAGCCAATAATGGCACCTGCCTCTTGGGGTCGTTGTGAGGATTCAAGGAGACACAGTGAGTGTGCAGAACGTACCTAACAGAACAGCCCTTAGGTGTTGATAACGGGCGGCTCCCGGCTCCCCTCCGAAGCTGTGCCCTCCTCTGGTCAGGGGCCTGAGGTGGTTTCACACCAGCCTCCCTCGTCAGTCATTTACGCCTTAGTGTGAACAGGCTGGTCAGAACCTTTTCCAAGGGAAGATGTGGACAGAGGGAGGGGAAAGATGGGGAGAAATCAGTGGACTCCATGAGGAGACGCAAGGAGAAAGAGGGTCCCAGAACAGAAAGGTCTCAGATATAGGAAAGAAGACCTCAGAGATACAGCACTGAGTGGACAAATCAAACTGCAGAATAAAATGTACAGCCGGAGCCCACTTAGGCAGGAAATGAGTAAATGTGTAGAAAAGACTAGAAGAATCAAGATGCTCTTTGAATCCTTGCCATGGGTCGGGGCTGGGCTAGGTGCTTTTCAACTATTAACTCACCTGTTCCTCACAACAACCCCAGGCAGTGACTACTATTATTGCCTTCAATTTTCAGGGAGAAACTGAGGCACAGAGAGGTGAAGTCACTGGCCCTAAGTTACACAGCTGATAAGTGGCAGGAGGGCAATTTGAACCAGGCAGGCTGGTTCACAGCCCCACGTTTTATCCACTCATCCGGGCACCCCCAACACCCAAACTGTTCACTGTGTTACCTCTGGGGAGAGGCAGTAGAGTGGGGAGGGGGAAAGAGGGGTTTTTATAGCTTCTCATTCCACTTTCCAAGACTTAGCTCCTAGGATGTGAAGATGCGTTACTTGTGTGATTCTTTTAAAACAAGGGAAGAGGAAGTAGGGCAGCTTCTAGGGGTTTGTGAGGGGCCCAACCTGCTTCCAATCATGTCCGAAGTTGGGTCCCCCCAGCTCCACCTGGAGTCTGGCCCGAGCCCTGCCCTGCTCAGCGCGATGGTTGTGAGGCCCCTGAGGACCCCCGGTGAGGATACCGAGTGGCCTCTGGAGGCACAGGCCAGGGTCAGAAGCCACATGCCAGCTGGAGCTGGAGGGCCAGGACCCAGGGCCTAACTCAGTTTCCACTACAGCCCTGACACAAGCCTTCGGAGGGGACATGATTTTCATGGAGGGCCCCCCAAAAAGCCCTGAGCCGAGGCACCTCCCTTCAATTAATTGTGGGGCCTGAACTGCCCTGGGGATTTTTCTGCCTTCCAGATGATTCTTTAAAAATACGAGCAGAGGGCTTCCCTGGTGGCGCAGTGGTTGAGAGTCCGCCTGCCGATGCAGGGGATACGGGTTCGTGCCCCGGTCCGGGAAGATCCCACATGCCACAGAGCGGCTGGGCCCGTGAGCCATGGCCGCTGAGCCTGCGCGTCCGGAGCCTGTGCTCCGCAACGGGAGAGGCCACAACAGTGAGAGGCCCGCATACCACAAAAAAAAAAAAAAAAAAAATACGAGCAGGAAGCAGAAAATACATAGCCGCCGCCATGAGCCAGCAACTCCCTTCCTAAGTATCTGCCCAGCAGAAAAGCATCCGTGTGGGCACCGGAGGACACAGACCGGAAAGTTCACAGCAGCGCTACACATAGTGGCCAAAACTGGACACCACCCAAACGTCCATCAGCAGGAAGATGGATAAAGAAGTTGTGGTACCTCCATGCCCTGGAACGCTGCTCAGTGATGGAAGTGAACCAACTACTGCTACACACAACTCAGATGACTCCTGCAGACATAACAGCAAACAAAAGAAGGCAAACACGCACACAGCACGATCGATGTACAGACGGTTCAAAAACGGGGGAAACGAATCTTGCGTGTTAGAAGTTAGGATCCTGGTTACTCTTGCAGGGGGAGTGACAGGGAGGTGGCACAGGACAGCCTGGGGTGGGTGTGGGGACTAGGAATGTTCTGTAATACGATGCCGGGGTTGGTGACACGGGAGTGTCCAGTTTATGAAAATACATCCAGATGCTCACTCAATAGTTTGTACACTTTCCTGTAGGTGTGTCCTACTTTCACTAAAATTTTATGTAAGAATGAGGGCAGACCTTAAAGAATGTAAAAGTTGAATGAATTACCCTCTCCCCTCCCCCACCCAAGTGTGGCTACGACTTTAAAATGCCTTTGGTACCAGGCAGCTTCAATGCAACTGCCAGAATGTAGCTTGGGACATCCTCTTTGGAAGAGCAGTTTGGCAATATGTATGAAAACCTGAAAAAATATCCACTAGCCTGAGGAAGAAATCTCAAATGCAGAAAAGGCTTTTATGCATAAAGATGCCCATCACACTATATAGCGAAAAATAAAAAATAATCTCAATGTCCAGCAATAGGACGGTTAAATTATGTTGTGTTCAGGAATTCCCTGACCATCCGGTGGTTAGGACTCTGCGCTCCCACTGCTGAGGGCCCAGGTTCAATTCCTGGTTGGGGAACTAAGATCCTGCAAGCCACGCAGTCAAAAAACAAAAAAAATTACGTTGTGTTCCTCCTCATCAGATGTTGTATTTACAATAAGTAACACAGGGATATGGCAAGTGACAAAAAGTAGGATGCAAAATTGTATATAAAATCTGATCATCATGTACAAATACGTGTAGAAAAACCTCTTGGGAGGAAATACACTAAAATATTGCTGACTTCTTTGGATGATGTAATCATGAGTGATTTTTTTCCTTTTTTGTTTTTTTTTTGTTTTTGCGGTATGCGGGCCTCTCACTGTTGTGGCCTCTCCCGTTGCGGAGCACAGGCTCCGGACGCGCAGGCTCAGCGGCCATGGCCGACGGGCCCAGCCGCTCCGCGGCATGTGGGATCTTCCCAGACCGGGGCACGAATCCGTGTCCCCTGCATCGGCAGGCGGACTCTCAACCACTGCGCCACCAGGGAAGCCCGATTTTTTTTCTTTTTACCTGTGGAATATTCTTCTCTTTCTATAATGAAAATGTATATCTTTCTTTTTTTTAATTAATTAATTTATTTGTTTGGCTGTGTCGGGTCTTAGTTGCAGCGTGTGGGCTTCTCTCTAGCTGTGGCGTGCGGGCTGTAGAGCACGCAGGCTTAGTTTCCCCGAGGCATGTGGGATCTTAGTTCCCCGACCAGGGATCAAACCCACGTCCCCTGCATTGGAAGGCAGATTCTTGACCACTGGACCACCAGGGAAGTCCCTGTATATCTTTCTAATGAGGAAAAATATTTTATACTAATGCTTACGGAGTACTTACTATGCGCCAGGTATGGTTCAAAGCACCTTATTTAATTATCACAATCACTTCATGACAGGAGTACCAGTACTGTCCCCCTCACACACACAGATGAGGAAACAGGCACAAAGAGGTTGTCACTTGCCAAAGGTCACGGAGCTAATAAGTGGCGAGGCTGGACGCTGGCAGTCTGGCTCCACCACCCTAGTCCTGGGACTTAAGAGTTTGGCCTTGGTCCTGCACTTGGGACAAGGTAGCCACGTTCTATTTCAGGGGTTTCCACTGAAGATGCGCCTCTCGCCCCGCCCCCCACCAATCAAAGTGTTTCAGCAGCCGATCTCTTTCATTCCAGCTCAGGGGGCCAGAGGGTGCCCAGGATGAGGGAATGGTCTGGAATCCCCAAACACAAGCAGAAAAAATTCTGCCCTCCCTCAAAGGGCAGAGATAATTTCCTGTATTCCCAGAAAAAAACATATGTCTGGCGGCTGAAACAACAAAGTGTGGAAGCTCAGAGGCCGGGATGCTTGGGTAAGCCATTTATCACATTCTGCACCTCTGTGGTAGGAAGAAGTTTCCTTCTGACCCAGTCTGTTACAAACTACCAGTTGTGTGGGAGCTGCCCAGTCGCGGCCGAGGGGAAATCAAACCAACCACTAAAGGAAGGCCTCCTGAACAGGTGCCGAGGCCCCCGGAAGCAGGGCGAAGGACCCCGAGACCTCCTGGGTGACCTTCCAGCCTTGGGAAGGGAAGAGAGGGGAAGATTCCAGGTCTAGGGTTTGTTTTATCTGCTCTGAGCCCCCTCTGGCCGAGGATGTGGCAAAGGAAGGCCTGATGAACTAGGAAACGGAACGAGAATGTCCACACAACCCCCTCGCCTTAGGACAGGGCCGTTCCAAATTACCAAGGCAGTCACGGGTCCCTGCAGGGCCTGGCGGGCATCAGTCGGGCCAAACCCAAAGAGAGCTAAGGGTAGGGAGGTGTCATGAGATCCCCAGGAGCCAGCATGCCTTCCCACAAGACGCTATGGGAACTTGGCATCAGAAGGCTTGGGGATGAATCCCAGACTTGGGCCTGACTCAGTGTCTGAGCCTAGCCTCAGCCTTTCCAGCACTCAAGTGGGGCTTACCAGTGGGGGAACCTCTCCCAGAGAGCTGCTGTGATCTAAGTTGGGATGCTGGGTGATTTCACCTCTGCAAGGGTGAAATCACGGGCAGAAGGGTGATACCATTCGGTCACTGGTTACTCTCGTTTCATCCATGCCCACCGGGGGCATCCCTGGGTGAGTCTCCTCTTTCTATTCTTAAATTTCTTTTGAGAAAAGGGTCCCATCCATTCCCCCATCCATTGACACACACACACACACACACACACACCCCATAACAAGGCCCCAGGTGGGGGGACAGCACTGCCTAGTGATCACCAGCTTCTGTCTCTCCTTACAGACTGGCCAGAAGCAGAAAGGCCTTGGCCAGCTTTTCCCAATACCAGGCACCCTCTTTGTTTCCTCTCGAAAAGCCTTGGGTTTTAAAAGATTTTCTTTTCTAAAGCTTGTATATTATACATAATTCACTGCGGTGCTATGGGAGAGGCAGGTGGGGAACAGTGAGACCCACCTCTCTAAGTTCTAAAGAGAACGCTTAGCACAGGGCTCAGCGCTGCAGACACTTAGTCATGTGGGTCCTTATTATCTTAGCTGATCCGTGGTTCCTTAGGGGTCATGAAAGTCAACAGTGGGCTCTCCGGATGCTTCCAACATTGAAAAAAAGCAACTGGAATTCACACTTGCCCCGGGTAAGTGTGCACCACAGGACGCTGCAGAAGGCCCGGGGGTGGGGGGAGTACAGGCAGGGGCTTGTTTCAGACAAGCCTGAACACAGGCAGGAGGTGGGGAGGAGGGAGAGGAAGGAGAGGGGAGACGAAGGGCAGCCACAGGAGCTCCCGGCCTGCTGAGTGGCCTCCAGGGCCCAGAGCTCAGGCCCATCAGCCTGAGGACCCAGCTCACATCCCACAGGAAAGGGTGGGAGCCGGCACCTCCTGGCTGGCCTGGGGCGAGGCAAGGCGATTGTGCGGCAAGGCGGGTAGCTTCAAAGGCAATCCCAGATCAGAGAGGTGCCTGTCTTGTCCCATAGGGATCAGCTGGACCCTGGCACGAGGCCTATCCCCGGAGGGCTGCCACTGGGCTTTGAAGGATGGGGGGCCAGGGGGACACGTGGCTGAGGGAAGCACGGAGGGAGAAACCAGAAAGGTCCTGGGAGATGTCCACCCTGGGATACGCAGAGACTCAGCCCAGCCACACATGCAGACCCTCTGCTGTCTGTCTGTTTCTGTCTCTCACACACAGATACACACGTTGCAGAATCCCTCACGCTGCCGCTCAGTGGGCAGCCACCTGTCTCCTGGGTTAGAGTAGGGCAAGGGGGCTGAAACCCCCTTCTTCCCCTTCTCCCCTGCACCCCCAGTCCTGGACACCCCATCCCCTTGAACAGCCTGCCTGTGGCCACACTGCTTTGTTCTCCGGTTGTTTCCTAATCACCTCCAGTCTCCCCAGCTACAAGGAAGCTCCCAGAGAAATCAGCGTTCTTCTTTAGAACCTCCACCCCATCCTAGCCGGCAGACTTCCCAGAACAAGGCTCAGGGCCCTGGGAGGCTGCTCATCCAACCCCCGTCACGTGCTCAATTACCACCTGTTCACGCATTCAGCAGACACTCCAAGGCCCCACGATGGACCAGGCACTGCACTCAGCACATGACCTCTATCAGATCTCACCAGTCCCCCACAGACACTTCACGGGACAAACAGAACCTCTGCAGATGAGAAAACCAAGACTCAGAAAGGTTAAGGGCCCTGCGCAAGGCCACATTGCAAGAGCATCGTGAAGTGTTCCAGGCCAGCCCAGGTCTCCCTCAGGTGTGCGACCACCACCAGCTCCAGTCCCATGAGGTGACCAGGGGTCCACAGGGAAGATCCCCGTAGATAGATGGATTATTGTTCCCATAAACTCCCAGCCCTGCCTCACCCCCTCACCCCGCATTGCCCTCAGTGAACCCTCCAGAGGGTCCCAGAGAGGCCTGCACACCCCTCGGCCCTCCTGGATGCCCAGAACACGGGCCAGGCCCCGCCCACCTGCAGGCTCTCCTCTTGCCGAACAGCCAAGACAATCCAGGCCCAGGGCTCAGGAGCCCACATATCTGGACCTCACTGAGGCGGTAACGTGGCCACACGAGGGCCTCAGGGGGAAATTATATCAAACTGGCTGGACAGAAATGCGATTACATGGACCAGAGATCTGGCACTGGACGGCAGCAGAGCTGGACGTGCAGAGGGAGGGGCAGGGTGGGGAGTACAGCCACAGATGGCACCCCAGACAGGAAAGGGGCCTGGAGAGCAAGGGGAGGATTTCCAGACGGGTCTCCGAGGGCTTCAGGCCCCATGTGACCTCCCCCGCCCACCCCAGCCCACCTGATCCCATCCCCCTGCTGAGGGAAGCTCAGCTAAGTTTCGGTGGATGCTAGGTCCACCCATAAGGTCACCGATACCCCCACCAGGGAAGATGAGTCCCAAGGCTCCGCCTGATTGGTCACCGTGTACCATCATGGATCTGGGGCCCGGGAGTTCGGACCCTCTGGAATGAGTCTGTTCCGAAAGGGCAGAGTGGGATCGAAAAACCGCGTCTGGCTATATCACGACCCAGCTGTGTGACCTCAGACACGTCCTGCCCCCTCTCCCAGTTGGACCCCTGGTTGATCACGTGAGGAGGCTGGAAGGGCCGTGGTGGCCCCCTTCCTGCTCTGTCCAGGAAGGTGCAGGGTTTGGGCAGCATGGATGGGTCTGGGGCCGGGTGGCCGGGGAGCCAGCCTACAGGCCCGTGACAGGGAGAGCCGGGCGCTGCTTTCCAACACTCAGGAGCTCCCTCTCCAGAGCTGTGGCAGCATTGGAGACCCAGTCTTCGATCGTCCATCTCCTCAGAAGAGGAGGATGCAGCCCAGGGGCAGCGAGGAGCGGGCAGCCGGCACACGGAGAGGCTTCTGGCTTCCAAACCTGAGCTGCCCCAGGCCGGGCGCCTGGCTCCTAACCCCCGCCCCTGGGGGCTTCCTCTGCTTCCTCCCTGCTGCAAAGGCCTCTCCAATCTCTGCTTGTCCACTGCAATGAACTCCTACTGCTTGGCTTCCTTTTTAAGAATTTAATCTGCCTCTGAGGACTTCAAAAACAACCTCTTTAAAACTGAAGTATCCAGGCTTTGCCTAATAAAAGAAGGCTTTGGAAGACTGCAGGGGAGAAAGAAGGAAGAAAAACACCTAGGAGCCCTGACAACTGCGTTACATTCGCAGAAGGTGGCCTATGGTCTCCGGGAACAAACCAGCAGGCGTTTGTTACTACTGGCACTGAGCGATTCCTATGCACCAGGCGCGGTTCTGAGTTGATACATGTTACTGATGTAATCCTCCGAGCACATACTACTGGGGAAGTAGTAGTATATCCCCCACTTCACAAGGGGACAACTGGGGCAGAGAGGCTGACAACTTGCCCAAGGTTGCACGTTGGTAGGCAGTGGAGCTGGGGAGCCTGGTCTGCGTACACAACCTCCGCAGACACAGGTGAGTGCACAGGGGCACGGCAGCAGGCTGGGTGCCCAGGCAGGGAGTCAGTCCAGAAAGGGCCTGAGGAGGCAGGTAGGGAGTCGTAAGCCCATCAGCGGAGGGGCCCAGGGCTAGGCAGGTGGGGCTGGATGTTCCCTGCAGCTGCGGTCCCACCCCTCACCCACCCACCCTGGCTGCATCTCAGCCTTCTGAGTCCGCTCCCCGGAAGATGGCTGGGTTTAGTGGAATGCTCATATGCTCTGGACCTGACAGACCAGAGTTCAAGTCTGGTTTTGCCACTTTCCAGCTGTGTGACCTGGGACAGGTACTCAACCTCTCAGAGCCTCAGTTTCCCCATCTGTAAAACAGGATGGCAGTAATGCCACCTCCTTCAGAATAGGTGAGGAGATCAAAGGAGCTGAAGTGCACCTAGGGGGTGGCCCCTGAGGGTTAGTTCCCTGGCCGGATGAGCAGAGTCCATCCGGATGGAGTTTGGATGGAAGAGGGCCATTGAAGCCTTCACCACTCAAAGCAAGAGCCACAGGCATCACATCCCCGAGAGCTGGTTAGAAATGCAGACGCTCAGGCCCCAGCCGAGACCTACTGAGTCCGAATCTGCACTTTAACGTGGGCTCCTAGGACACCTGTGGGCACGTTAAAGTCACTTGACTTGCTGCCTCCTGGGGGCTCGATCACCTGCTGCCTCCAGGTGTGACAGGTGGGAGGGGAGAGCTGGGAGGTGGAGAGAGATCCTTTAAGGGACAGGCACAGGCCTTCTGAGCAGCACAGTGAACCTGAGCAGACAACCCAAACTCTCAGGCAGGCCTAGGAGCCAAGGTGGAGGCGGGAATGCAGGGCCCCAGGCCATCTCTGGACTCGGGCTTACTCGGTGCTGGGGCTCTGGCTTGGGCAGGAGGGGAAACAGTCTGCAGGAACTGACTGGAAGCTGAGATGGTTCCCAGTGGGAAAGCAACCCAGACAGGCCGTGTGAGACACACCTACTCACACACGCTCACAGCATCTCCTACACACACACACACCACCCCAGGACTCAGCTGCCCAGAGAACAGCTCCAGCAGAGAGCAGACAACCTCGAGGACAGGCTGTGTCTGCACGCTGTGCGTGAGGCGTGGGAGACTCTGGGGCCCTGCAGCGGGCCTGGGAGACCACTCTTCCCCCAACACTGCTCTGCCCCTCCCCACCCCGCCTAAGCCCCAAACCCAGCTGAGTGACAAGAAACCCAAGTCCTGCTCACCTGAGCTTAAGAGGGACCCACATTCTAATTGGTCACCTGCAACATGCCTGCTGACAGTCCCCCGCCCCAGTGCATGAAACCCACCACCCCAGGTTGCTGGGGGGTAAATAGCCGGGTGGAGCGCTGACCTCAGGGCCCCCCCGAGAGGCGGCAACACACTGCGGATAGAGGCCGCACCCATCTCCCACGCACACAATCACGCGAGCATAGCAAAGCCCACCCTCTCCCTGACCACACAGCTTCAGGAGTGGCAGGGACCCCCATCCTCCCGGCCCACGGGTGGGTAACACTCTCACCTATACACCCTCATCTTCAGCTCAGAAACACACACCCACTGACCTCTGTCACCTCCGCGGGCTGGACGGCCAGGGGCCCCCAGGCTCACACGGGCTCCAAAGAAATCCTAAAATGTGGGGCCTCAAGCAGGCCTAGATGCCCAAGAAAGAACCATTGACTAGGGGGTCAGTGGGGGCTGCTGCAGGGTGCGTGATGTCACGGGTTCTGGAAAGGCCCTTGGCCCCAAAATACCTCCCCTCCGGGTCTGGAAATCCCTCCCAAACCTGTAAGAGTCACTGCCGGGAGAGGCTCCCACCTGAAGCCCTTGTCAGCTCACAGCCCTGGGAGAGGCAGCTGACAGCTGGCCTGAGAGCAGCGGAGGAGGGGCAGCCACCGACCATCCTTCACCCGGTCTGCTAGCTCCCACCAGGAGGGGGCACCCTGCCCTCCCAACACCCCAGAAGGCCGGTTCCAGAGAAGCCAGCAAATCTTGGCCAGGCAGGAGGGGTCCAGCAAGCAGAGGAGCTTTAAGCAACACACCCACCCCCCGACATATGTGCCAGGGGACATCAAGTCTCGCCCCAACAGTCCCCTCGAGGAAGGCAAAGAGCTGGTGACAAGGAGGTGGGGGGAGCCCTGAGTGATGAGCGCTGGGGGACAGAAGGGGGAATTAACCAGGTTCCAAAATAGCACTGCTGGTTCTGCCTCACTTCACCCTGCGCAATGTCTGCCAGCTTCTGCTTTCGGTCTGACTCATGCCCGGTGGGGGCAGGACAGGGCAGCCGGAGCAGGCAGGGGCCACTGGACAATCACAGACTGACTGCCCTTGCTACCCGCACCCACCCGGGGCTGGGCCTCCTCCCCAGCCCCAGCCCGGTGTGAGCTGGGCTTCTGGGAATGGTCCGTTGGGGCACAAAATCCAGGGGTCCCTTGCCTGGGTCCTTGCCTAGCCCTCGCTCAGCCCAGGACTTCCCCAGTGGCAGCCGCCCCAGACCCAGAACTCAGCTTCTCGGTTGCCCTGCCCGGGTACCCGGCTGACACCTCTACCCCATCTCCCTCTGGAAGCCAGAGGAGACCTCTCCCCCCAACAAAAGAAATGACCTTGTACAGCAATGTCCCCCCACCCCAGGCACCTGGAGTGAGGGAGCCGCCTCCACCTGCCCCATCCAGCCCCCCCAACACACACAGGTATGAGATGAACCGTACGGTGGTCTCACTCTCAAAACGCACACAGCGGCCCACCCACCCCTTTTGCTGTCCTGAAACGCCACAAGAAGCGCTTGCCCTTTGCCGGGCAGGGAGAGGAACCCAGTGCCCTGGCTTTTGTGGGTGTTGGGTGGGGGAGGAGCATCAGTCACTCTGCTCTCCCCACTCACCGTCTCCCCCAACCTGTGTCCTTCTGTCTCCCCAGCTTCCCCCATGGGGGTAAGACTCGGGCAGCCGAGCTGCAGCTGCAACTTCTCCTCCTCCCCTGATCAAAGATGCTTAAGCTCCGTCCTGAGACAAAGCGAAAGCCTCACCGTAAGCGCCCCCTTTCTGACCTCGCGCGAATGTCTCCGATGTCCTCCCAGCCCTCACACCGACACGCCTGCCCCGAATAAGTACAGCCATCTTTCTATCCAAGTGGGGCAGGTACACGATTGACGTTTGCTCTGCCAGCGCTGGCCCTGCCCACGGGGTGGGAAATAGATGCCACGGGTAAGTAGGAGGAGAATGTCAGAGGGAATGAGCTTGGCCAGCCCAGGTCAACACACTCCTGCCCCCGCCGCCCTGGCACACGCGCCCTGACCAAACCTGGTTTGGAAGCGAAAACATCAAGGGGAAAGTCTGTGGGTGGCGGCTGGAGAGATGAGTCAAAGGGACTGGGACTTGGCAGTCCTGCCTGTGGCCCAATACGGAGTTTGGAGCATGTGTTGTGTGTGCTCCCGCCAGGCCCGGCACCTGCCCCAGCCCTGTTGCCTGCCCTCCCCTGCCCCTACAGCAGGCGGCCTTACCTACACACCACCTCCCTTTCTTAACTCTGCCCCCTCCCGGGGCCCTACAAGGCAGGAGAAAGTAGTGGGAGTGCAGTCTGAGGGGTGGGGGCAGGAGTCAAGAAGGAGGAGGCCCCTCTTCAGGAAGCAGGCACCAGGCAGGGCTTTCACCAGGGACAAAGAAGGGTGCCCATGAATAAACTCACCCCCCCCCCCGCCCCCCTGCCATTGCACCGTGAATTGCATCCTGTTCCCCATAGAGACTCGGAGGGAGGGCGCTAGAAGGCTCAGTTCCCGACTGAAGAAGGCAGCCACGTGGCAGCCATGGGGCTAGTGGCCCCATGAGGGAAGAGGCAGGGGCAGCGAGAGAAAGGAAAAGGAAGTCAGAAAAACCGCTACAATCACAGCCTCGACAGAGCCGGGAGGTGACTCAAAGGTGGCCCAAGCTCTGTGGCCACCCAGTCTGTCGGCCCCGCCCCCAGCCTGTTGGCCCCGCCCTCTAGGAGAGAACGTAGAGCTCAGAGATGGGCGGAAAGGGCTGCCGCGTCTGGCGGACCAATGGGAAGGACCTCCTTCACGCTGGATCCCTTTCCTCTGCTGTGAGCATCTAGAGGGATCCTGGCAGCTTCCTCCTCTTATGGTGGCACCCGGCACATAGTAGGTGCTCCTTAAGTATCTGCTGAATGTAATGAATGTGGTACCGGTGACTGGCCCCAGTGGGAAGGGTCTGCCTGGGGTAGAGTGGCGGGCGTGGGGTGGAGTGGCAGCTTCGTGGGCATGAAGAGAGGAGGGCTGTAGGAAGGGGGTTTGGCCAGAGGCACACTCCAAGGGACTGGCCGGGCCACCACACCTGGGTTCGGTGAGCGCGGCAGAGGCTGTCGGGGCCCCTGGACACTCCCAGTCCCTCCTGCCCACCTGAGCACCTCCGACTGCTAGCACCTGCACGCATCTGTGCCAGAGCCAATGGAGGCAGCACCCGCCCTCCCCCGGCCAAAGACCAGGGGGAGCCAGTAATAAACCCCCAATTCCCTCACCCCATCCCGCGGCTGGGAAGCTCTAAAGCACGTTCTCCAGAGATCCGCACTGAGACAGCCTGGTGCCCACAGCGGTCACCTGCTCCCGAACACATGTCTCACTGGCTTCCTTCCCCTCTGTGTCTCACTCAGCCTGCTCCACTAGCCATGCTTCCTGGGGTCACTTCCCAAGTAGACTGCCTGCACTCACAGCCCTGTCTCGGCCAATGGGGCCCGAGGAGGCAGTTTCAACCTGAAATTGTGCAGCTAACTCCACAGTTTAGAAAGAAAGGCCGATAAAGGGGGCAGAGTAAAATGGGGGCTGGGTGTCCTATGGACAAACTGGGAGACAGGTGCCCAAGAGCCCAGTCGCTGGGGGAGACTGGTGGGGCTGAATGCAGTGGCCAAGCACATACCTAGAACTTTCCTACCTGTGGAAGACAGGACTGCCCTCAGAAGCAGAGCTAGCCTGATGAAGAGAAGAAACAGGCACGTGCTGGGTTGCAAGTGACGTGATCAAGAAGCCTCCACTACAGGGGCAGCAATGGCAACACTAGGTTACCAGTAGCAAACGCCAGTACAACTGGAAGCCCAGAATAGCCTCCCACCCCAGGCTGCTCCTAGGATGGAACTATGGAACTCCAGCATTCCAGAACCTGAGCGTGCCCGTCCGTTCATTCAATAGCAAAGCTGTTATGTTCCACGCTCAGAACGAGGCCCTGGGGACACCCAGGGAGGCCATCTGATCCCACACTATGAACATGTGTTTTGAAGCAGGTAGAGCTGAATCCCAGATCACTTACTGGCTGCGTAACCTTCAGCAACTTACTTAACTCACAGCATCCTAGTATCCTCAGGTACAAAATGACGCTAGTGTCCATCTTGGAGAGTTTCTATAAGGATTAAACGTAAAGCATCTAATTTGGTGCTCAGTAAATATCTGGTAGATGCATGGATGGATGCATGGATGAACATAATAAATGAAGTGATGGACAGACAGATGGATGAATGGGTATGATGGATGGATAGACGGATGGATATGATGGACGGATGGATGGATGGATGCATGGATGGACATAATGCATGAAGTGATGGATGGATGGATGGATGGATGGATATAATGGATAGATACATGGATGGATGTTTGAAAGGAGACAGAAGAGACACAGTAGTTTTCTACAGTCTGGTTCCCATGCAGTTCAATATCCTTTTAGGCTAAATTTAATAACAGGAAAATGAAGGCCCATCACTCTCTAATTTATCTGTTAGAGAAATCTGTACCTCCATTCATCAGGTTGACAAATGCTAAGTAAATTCTTCCTAAGGAGCCTTAGCCACACTTTTGGCTGGGGGTGGGGGTGGGTCATTCCCTGAAGCGGGTAGCGGGCTATGTCAGAACAGGGTGTCCTGGCTTGGTCACCATCACACGGGTTCCCACCATGTGGTCACACCATGCCTGTATCCCTCTCCCCTCAAGTCCAAGTCCAGCCAACCCCAATCCCAGGGAAGATGGGTCAGGGGCCAGGGAGAGGAAGGGGACAAGAGCAGGCAGGGGGAGCAGGCCGGTACAGCTGAGCAGAGAAGGCCAAGAACGGAGCGTGGATATGTGGGCTGGGGGTGCATAGGGATTGGAGAGAAGGGACTGAAGAGCAGAGAGAGGGTTTATTGTCTTTGGAGAAGTGAAGAACACTTGGACAAAACAAAATGGACTAAGCAACAAAGAAAGGTCATCCCCCTGCTTCATCACCCCCAGTGGCTCCCCACTGTCCACCAGATAAAGTCGTAACTCCCTAGATGGGCCTTTAAGGCATCCAGGATCCCCCTGTCCTCACCAAGTCCTGGGCTCAGGGGGTTTTCTCACTCTCTCCCCAACACAGTCGACGCCTCCAGATGTACCCCCTGCCCCATCCTCCATCCACAGATTGTCTAATGCCTGTGCATCTCAGGAAGCCCTACTCTAGGGCCACCTCTTCCAGGCAGCCCACCCTGACTCTACCGTCCTCTGATAACCATTTGAAAACAATTACCTAATCTGCTCCAAGCCAGGCTCTGTGCCCGACGCCAAGATACAGAGATGAGTAAGACAGTCCCTGTCCTCACCGGTACGCACAACCTAGTTTGGAAAAAACAGCATTACCTGACATCATATATTGTACTTCTTCTACTAGAATGACTACTACCACTATGACTACTACCAATAAACCTGAACTGAGCACTTACCATTTGTCAAGAACTGTTCCTAAGGGATTTGCCATGTCTTAATTCATCTGCCCTTCTCAACAACACTGGGAAGTAGGAAATATTAGTGTACCCATTTTATAAATGAGAAACTGAGGCACAGAGAAGTTACTCTGCCTAGTTTTCTCAGCTGTAGTAGAAACTCCCTGAGGGCCGTCCCCAGGCGTTCTCTTTCTTGGCATCTCCCAGGGAGAAGGCACTCAGACATGGCCCTTCTGGGTTTGACGTGCCCTGCTGTGGCCTTGGATGAAGATGTGTTGGCTGTCTTGGGGGACAGCATAATCAGAGTAAGCTGAGCCCAAGCAGACTGGGAAAGCAGACAAGACTCCAGAGTGGGGTGAGAAGGGAGCTGGCCTTGGTGTCCCTTTCCAGCCTCTCTCTTCCCCACCTGTCCCCAAGGCCCAGCCCTGGCACTGCACAACCGTGTGGTCCCTGCAAACTGCCCTGTCCATTTGCTGAGAGGGCTGAGGTGTCACCAAGGGGGAGCCAGGCCTCGTGCCCGCGATGGGCAGGGGACAAGGAGGCTGGGCCGAGAAGAAGGGAGGCGCTTCAGCTCTGCCCAAACCCATGGGGTCGGAGGTCATGAGTGGATAAGCTGAGACCCATGGAAGTTGATTCTGGGCACCCTCCAGCCTGGCCTGAGGGGCCTGGGCGCTAGGCAGAGATGGGACCCCCTCGCAGCCTAGAGCTAGGCTGCCCCCTTGGCAGGCTCTCTGGCCTCAGAGGCCCCTTCAGGCTGGGAAACCTGAGGAGATGGGGCAGCTCAGGACAGACTCTAAGAATAGAAGCAACAGGAGGCCTTGGTCTAGGTTGGGAAAAGGAAACTTCCCAGCCAGCCTATGGAGCATAGGAAAAGGAGATGAGGGTCCAGGTCTCAGCCCTGGCCACACCTCACCTCTACATTCTTACGCCCTGCCAAGAAGCACAGGGGATGTTCAGTGCCGGTGGGGCAGGGAAACTGAGGCACAGAGCCGCCTTCCGACTCTGGAGACTTGCTCTGCCTGTCCAGCCACCAGTATCACCCTTGAAAACCACCACGCTTCTCACGAGCACACGGCTCCAGACCCTACTATTCCAGGGTCCCCTTCCACCCTGGGGACATGTACTTTCCAGAAAGTAGCCTGCCTAGCTCCTCAACGTTGGTCTGGGGAAAGAAGGATCACTGCCTTTCCCCCAGCCCTGACCTGGAGACTGGGTATGTAGCACAGTAAGGGGTGCAGAAAAGACTCTGGACCAAGGTTGCCTGAGCTCGAACCCCGGCTCCATCCCTTGCTAGCTGTGTGCCCTTGGGCAGGCTACTGCAGCCTCTCGGGGTCTTGATGCCCCATGTGAATGGGGGACAGTGCTCCCTGCCCTGTATCCACAGTTGACAAAGAAACAAATGTATGCCTTTGGCTCCTCAGGGCGCCTCAGCTCGGGGCACCCTCACTCACAGCCTAATCGCCAGCCCTCCCTCCTCCTCCCCGGGGGCCCAGTGGCTCAGGCCCTGGCAGGGGGTGCTGAGGAGCTGACGGAGCCACTGCTGTTGATGGAGCTGGTGCCAGGCCCATGGCGGGCACAGGGCCCAGGCGTACAATGGGGCTGTGTGTGCACCCAGCGTTAGCCCGGAGCAGAGCTGGGCAGGCCGGCATCTGGGGCCAGGCCAGGAATTCATTTCCCTGGAGAGGGCCTCCCCACCCCCTCCCAGGCTGCCCAGCGCCCCCCCTCACAGTGGGGGGGGGTCGTGGGAGGCACCACCCACTCCCCCAGCGAGCCGGGCACTGGAATGGGGACGTGCGCTGGTGGCGGGCACTGGGGAATAGGGACTCCTGAGTCCAGCTGCCAGGCTGGGCCGCTCACTTGTGAGGCATTTGGGCCCCATTATGTAATCTGGGGCTGCGGCAAAGGGAAGGTGAAGTCTGCAGAGGCCAGAGGACACCAGAGAGGTCTGCTGCGACCCCTCCCCACGCAGAGGGCCTCACTCCTCCCTCCCCAACTTTCTGAGCCTGGGCCGGTGCCCCAGGAGAGGAGCCGGTTCAGTCCCCGGGGGAATGAGTCACAGGCAGTGGCTGCAGCCAGGATGGCCGGAGCCGCGCGGGGAGACGGTGGGCAGGTGGAGCCTCTCCTCACCCCTCCCCGCAGGTCTCCTCTGGCTGGAAAACCACTCGGCTGGTGTGGGGTGGTGACCACGGCGTCCCAGGCTGGGCCTCTGAAGGCCACTTCTTCTGCCGCAGGGGCTTAGCTGTGCCGGGCTTGGGGGCGCACTGCCTTCTAGAGCTGCAGGCATGGACCACGCCCCCGCCCCAAATGCCACTGAGAGGAGGGTCAGACTGCAGGTCCGGGCAGCCCCCTACCCCAGAGTGAGATACAGGGTCTGAGGTGAAGGAGGAGGGGGCCATGGGCCTCTGGTGAGTGGGGGCAAAGGAGGAAGCCAGGCCACCCTATACCTCAGGTCTTGGCTGAAGTGGGGAACTGGGGAGGGGTCCCTTTGCATGAATCACTTTCCATTCTCTTCAGAGCCCAGGAAGCTCCCAGCAACAGGAGATAAGTGCCCTTGCTCCCTGGCCGGCTGGATTCACACACCCTTTCACACCCACTCACAAGGACACAAATGTGTCCCTATTTGGCGGCCACCCACACTCGCAGAGGGTCACACACAAAAGTCACGGTGGCGGCCCCGGCCCAGCGGACATGGTAGGCTGCCCACCCTTCCTCTCACACCCACAGCCCCCCACATCCCCACCCCAGCCATGGCCCAGGCACATCGCACCCTGGAGGCCCCAGTGGGAGGCCCCAGTCGGAGCCCCGCGGCATCCCCAGCCTCATCTTGGAACCCGAGGGCCCTGCCTGGTGATGGGGGCTGGCCTTCCCCCGGTGTGCATGTGACCTGCCCTGAGAACAGAGGTCACGACACCGGAGCAGGCCTCCCAAGCCAAGCCCATCATCCTCATTTCACTGATGAATGAACTGAAGCTCAGGCTGAGGAAGTGTCTTTGCTCAAGTTTATGAGCGAGGCCGAGCCTGCCCCCAGGGCTGGGGTAGCTTAAGGCTGGTCAAGCAAAGCAGAAGAAAGGGAAGGGGAGTGGAGGGCAAGGAGGAAGGGGAAGAGTGGGGATCTGCCACCCTCTCAGAGGTACCGCTGCCCTGGGATGCGGTGCTGGTGCCCCTTCATTCATTCCTTTCAAATATTTCTTGAGCATTCACTACAAATGCACCTGCACTGTGGCACGCGCCTTTCTGCCCAATCTCAGCCCTCGCTCCTGCCTGTGAGATTTTGCTTGTGGGGCTGAGTATGTCCTCAGGGCACCCACGTCCCACAGTCAGCGAGGCCAGGGCAGTGCTCAAACCTCTCCCCCAGGAGCAGCCTGGAAGCCCCCTCCCTGCCCCCACGCCCCTCGGGGAGTGCCAGCGCCCTCTGGGCGACAGTGCCCACGCACAGGTCACCTCCCAGAGTCACTGCCACGTCGGAGGGCACAGACGTCCGACGACAGGAGCCTGGGAAGTCACCCACCAGAGATTCCCAGGCTGTTTTCAACAGCAGAACCCCATTTTCAGACAAATTTTACCTGGAAACTTGATAGTAAAACATGAGAATGAAGCAGCTTTGTGGGGAGGGGGAAGGGCCAGACCACCTGGCCTCCAACTGGGGGCCTCTCCCCCCACCACCCTGTTCTCCTAGTCCTTCCCCGAGGCACCCACAGGGGTTCTGAGAAAGGGTCTGAAAACCAGAGTTTTCTCTGGCCTCTTGGTGTTACAGAAGACCAGGGGAAGCTATGAGTGTTCACATAGCTCACTGAGAGCTAGGACCCCAGCCCCCGCCGTCCAAACCTTCCAGACCCAGGGCACCCTATGTGTCACATGGGAAAGGGACACAGCAAAAAACAAACGGAAGAAAGTCTCATGGATTCAGGTCCTACCGTGTGCCCAGCACTGGGTAAAATGCTCCACGAACATCAAATGCTTTATTTTCCACCATAATTCTATGGCCTACGTAGTATCATCTCTGTCATGAAGGTAAAGAAATGGACGTTCAGAAGAGCTAAGTGAGTGGGTGGGAATGTAAGTTGGTGCAGCCACTATGGAAAACAGTGTAGAAGTTCCTCAGAAAACTAAAAATAGAATTACCATAGGATCCAGCCACCCCACTCCTGAGCATGTATCCAGACAAAACTGTAATTCAAAAAGATACACGCACCCCCAGGTTCAAAGCAGCACTGTTCACAACAGCCAAGACATGGAGACAACCTAAATATCCCCTGACAGATGAATGGATAAAGAAGCTGTGGTACATATATGTAATGGAATACTACTCAGCCATAAAAAAGAACAAAATAATGCCATTTGCAGCAACATGGATGCAACTAGAGATTATCACACTAAGTGAAGTAAATCAGAAAGAGAAAGGCAAATACCATATGATATCACTTATATGTGGAATCTAAAATATGGCACAGATGAACCTATCTGCGAAACAGAAACAGACTCACAGACACAGAGAACAGACTTGTGGTTGCCAAGGGAGAGGGGTGTGGGGGAGGGATGGGTTGGGAGTTTTGGCTTAGCAGACGTAAACTATTACATATAGGACGGATAAACAACAAGGTCCTACTGTATAGCACAGGAAACTATATTCAATGTCCTGTGATAAACCATAATGGAAAAGAATATAAAAAAAAAAAGAAGAAAAGAAAGAAAAGTGACTCACCCGAACTGTGAAGGGCAAAGCCCACACTCCAACCCACCTGTGTGCCCTTGACCCCTCGGGGAAGGCTGGCAGAAATCACCCCATCATGATGCCTGTGTACAACCACTCCCTTTGAGCCCCATGCCAAGCTCCGACCTCACTCAGAGAACAGCCCAGACGCCTCCTCCCCAACTCAGGGCACACACAGAGCTTCTCACTAGTAACAATAACAATAGCAATAATGACAATACCACCAGCTCCCTACTATACAGCACTTACTAGGTAGGCACTTGGTACATTATTATTTTACTGAATCCTTACAACACTCTACTCCCACCCCAACTTCACAGATGAGGAAACTGAGGCGCAGAGAGGTTGATGACTTGCCCAACGTCACACAGCTAGGAAGCAGCAAAGCCAGGACTTGAGCCCAGGCAGTCTGGCCCTGGAGCCTGCACACTCACCACTGAGCACCCTCCTTCCCTATAATGTCTGCCGGCTCCTCCCATAGCAGTGGCTGTAACAAGTGCCCCAGCTTGGGGCTTGCCCTCCTGCTCTGAGGAGGCCCTTCTCTTCAGGGGTCAGAGGCCGAGTGAATCCCTGAGGGATGGACGTGGGAAAGCCCACCCGATGAGCACCATCAGCTCATGCTCTCCGGCGGGATGGTAACCCCCAGCCCACCTCCCCACCTCCACCGACAGGCGCTGGAAGGATGAGGTCGTGGGGGAGCCAACAGCATTCAAGCACAAATAGGACGCCTACTGCATGCCCAGTTTTAAGCAGTGGCAGGTGCAGGAAGCAGAAGACTCTGCCCTTGCTGTCCTGCCAGAGGCTCTGGTCCCCAGCAATGCCCAAAGGGTCGCCCTGCCACCCCCACCCCCTTCAGTACTGTCTGCACCAGATGTTGGCAATGCTTAGAAACAGGATTAAAAATAGTCTCTATAATGAGTCAGTGCTAAGAATAACCTGGGCAAACAGCCCTCGGGGAGAGGACACTGCCAGGGAGGCACCACCACCTCCCACCTCCCAAGCCAGCCTGGCCCACCCCCCAGCCTTGCACCCGGAGCGCCCCCGCAGCCCGCAGAGAGCCTGGGATATTTATACCCCAACTGCTGAGTGGACAGAGATGTGGGCACGCCCGCACACTCTCCCTGCCTGAAGGGGCCGGGATATCAGAGGAGCGGGCAGATTCTGGAGACCACCATGCTCGAGGCGGAGCCGTACTGAGGCAGCGAGACACTTGAGTTTCCTTCCCAGTTGTGACACCAGCTCCCCACAGGACACTGGGAAACCATGCCCCCGGCTCCCCTCCCCTCCCCTGTGAAACGGGTCCCTAGTGTCAGCCGGACCAGCCCACTTCCTAGGTGACCAGGGGAACGGAGACCAGAGAGGGCCAGCAATATACTAAAGGGCAGACATCAAATGTGGGGAGCAAATCGGAACTTGGGAGTCAGAACCAAGCCAGATCCCACGGCCAGGGGCTCCCACATTTCTTCCATGCTCTTCCCTCATCGCCCCCACCCCGAAATGATCAGAATTGCTAGACTCATGGACATCTGGACACGAATTGAAGATTAACAGAGCACATTCACACAAGGTGTCAGAGCTGAACCCCTCAGTACCTGCAGGTGAGAGACAAGGTGATGAGTATCACTCTACAGTTGAAGAGACCGAGGCTCAGAAAACTGAATTAACTTGCTAGGAGCCCCTCAGCTGGGATGAAGCCTTATTGCCATCTACCAGCCCAGAAGCATCTCCCAGGAGCCCGTATGCTCCTCTTCCAGCGACACCCAGAAGGAACAGGACACCCTCTAACGCTGCTGGGAGGCAGAGGGAAGGGGCCAGAAAAAGGTGAGGAGCCTTCAGGAAGCGAGCAGACCACACACGTTGAAGGAGAGCAAGAAGCCGGTGTCCTGGGCAGAGCATGGGCCATGGAGTCAGGAGCCCTGGACTCTAGTCACAGCTCTGTTAGCGATAACTGCATGATCTGGGAAAACCATTTCCTAGGCTTCACTCTAGGTCTCAGTTTCTCCATCTGGAAAATGGAGCTTTGAACACCAGGCCTTTGAAATATCCTGAAGTATACCATGACCACACACTGGAGGTGCATAAAGAATATTAGCATATCAAAGGCTCTGACAAGTCCTGTAGCAAAGAAATCCATTTTTTTTTTTTTTCAACTCTCCCACTCCTGCTTTATCACCAAACCCTTCCACAGAACACTTCTTGAGAAACTCTGGAGTAGATCTGGGGTCAGCACTTCAAATGCCTCCACGGGCCAGCAGGAAACATGAAAGCTTGAAGCAGGCCCAGACAAAATACATCGGGACCTGCAGTTAGCTCCAAGCCCTGAAAAATTCCTGGTAGCTCTGGGGGCTGAAGAGTCTAGCATTTCTGTTCTGTGAAGGCCTCCCCCAGGACCCATCCGGGGTTTTGATCCCATCTGATCCTCAGCAATTCTGTTGAGAAGGGCAGGGAAGGGGTCAGTACCCTGCGTCACACAGCTGAGGAGACTGGGACCCAAGGAGACCAGAGAATGGGCCCCGGGCCACACAATGGTTCCCTGGTACAGACAGGAGAGATGGTGTCCTAAGTACCAAGCACTTGACCTCCATAAGCTCATGGAATTCTCACAACAACCCTTTGAGGAGGGCACTGCGGTTATACCCATTTCACAGAGCAAGAAACAAATGCGCAAAGAGGTTCGGGCTTGTGTCCAAGGTTGCACAGCTGGCAAGTGCTACTGTCTGGCTTTCAACCCTGGCAGCCTGAATCCAGAACTCATGCCCTCGGCCCAGCTCTGCCACTCACTAGCCAGCGAGAGAGATCTGACCATTCTGAGCCTCAGTTTCCTCACCTAAAAACGGGATGATAAAAAGACCTGCACGTGAGGTTACTGTGAAGATTCAATTTGCAAATATACAGAAGTGCCTGGCATACAGTAGGTACTCAATACACGTGACCTCTCATTCAATACCACATCCTCCTGTGGGAGCTCATGCCTGAGCCTCTGGGCTCTGGGTCTGGCAGCCTCAAAGCCACCCACAGCTTCCTGAAAATTGACCTCTGCCAAAAGTCCAAGGACACAGACCCTCCACCTGGCATCACAGGCCTCCAAGCTGGGGCTCCTCGGGTACCCCATGTAGGTGGGGGCTCTGGAGGTTGGGTTTCCCAGACCCAGGCCAAATCTGGGTCTCATCCCCTGGGGCCCCTAATGGGCCACCTCCCCCTCAGAGCCGGGGGTATCCCCAGCTCACCATGGGTCACAGGCCTCTCCCCACCCTTGCCCCAGGTCACGGGGTGGGGAGGTGGGGGGGGCTCTCCAGCGAGGCAGCTGATATCCTCATGACCTGCCCCAGCCCTCCCAGCCTTAGAGACAACAGTTACAACCCACCCAGAGCTCGCCACACTTCCTGTAGCCAGCTCATCCCCGTTACGTCACAAGGTGGGCATCACCACCCAGACGGCTGGCTGCTCAGGGATTTGTATGTCCACTTTAGAGATGAAGAAACGGAGACCCCAACTTAGCCCGGGCAGAGATCTAAGTCATAGAAAGGTTTCTGGCTCCTGGACCAGGGCACAGGGCTGAGCCAGGTCCCAGGCCAGGCCCGGCCCATCTGAGCCAGCCGGGGCTGCACAAAGGAGGAGAAGACTCAGGAGACTCCCAGGGGCCAAGAGGAGGAGGGAGAGTATCTAAGCCCTGAGTCCCACCCATCACCACAGATCCTGCAAGTCTTGGGGTGGGCGGAACATCAGTAAACCTGAGTCCTCCTCTACCCCACCCCACCCCAGCCAGGGAAAACGTGCACAGCCCTCACCCAGTGCCTTGAGACAACTCTCACCCTCACCTCTGGCCAGGCCTGGCCCCGCAGCCCTCCACTGACAGGGAGCCCCCACTGGGGGGCTCTCTATCTCCAGACCCCAAGTCAAACACTCACCCCAGGCATCGCCTCCCCTCACTGTCCCCACCCCATGCATGTCATCACCCAGGAAGCCCTCCCTAACCACCCCCTGCCCTCTGTGTCTGCTGACCCCCACCGGGCCCGCTCACCAAGCCACCTTGCTAAGAATTGGGTTCCAACCCCCCAGTCTGGCTCCCACGTGTGGAGCTGGGTCTCACCCTGAGCAGGTGCTCCATAAACATCACTGCACGGGAGGGAGATCATCTCTCAGGCGGTGGCCCCAAATATTTTGACCATGACTCACAAAAAGTATATTTTGTTTGACCCAGGACACACACACACACACACACACACACACACACACGGAGTGCGTGTACACATGCACATGAAACTCCAAAAAAGTTGTACAAAACAACACTTACCAGTACTGTGCAATAATACACTTGGATGTTTCCTATCATTCTTTTCCATTTAATTTATTACTTCCTTTTCATTTCATTTTCATTGAGACCCACTAAGCTGATTTCATGGCGAGATTAGGGTCCAATCAGTTGCCCCGATCCACAGTTCAAAGAACGGCCCTCCCAGGATATCTGCATAGCCCCGCTCCCTGCCTGGCGCACGACTCTCTGTGTAACAGGTGCCTAAGAGAGGCATCCATGTGGCGGACACTGACGCCGGCCAGGCCTGTGCTAAGCATTCTCTTATGGGATCTCATTTCATCCTCACGATCACTTTAAGAGGAAGGGACCGGGAGGAGTTTTACATGTGAGGAAACTGAGGCCAGGGTCCCAGAGTAAACGGCTGAGGCAGGGGTCAGAGCCAGGCTGCCTGAATCTGGAGCCACGTTCATGACCATCCTGCCCCGTCCTGCCCCCCAGGGGAGTGGCCTTCAACTCCTCTCGAAAGTCCACCCACTGGCAGGGAGCTCTGCCCAAGGAAGTCCACTCCCTCCCACTACGAAAAAGCCATTACCTATATCAATGTCATTCTTTATATTTGTTGATTATGTTATTGGAAATGGTACAAAGAGAAGACAGGGCTCCTGGCCGGAGCTGACTGGCCGTGAGGCGGGCCCCCACCGCTCTCACCACACACCCTACTCCCTCCTCTCCACCCGCCCACCTCCAGCGGAACCCAGAGGAGGTCCAGCAGGGCTAAGGCAGACCATTCTGCTGTTCTCCTCACTGACAGCACTGCCCTGGTAAGTCACGCGATGCCTCTGTGCCTCCGTGTCCCCATCTGTGAAATGGGGATGATGACAGCGCCCACCTCACAGGGTGAGTGTGAGGGTCCAAGAGGCTGGTACAGGTCAAGCCTTTGGCCCAGCATCTGACGTGGAGTGAGGCCCGGAAACAGGAGCTCTTATTAGTATCCCCAGGCCCCACTCAAATCCTCGCCATCAGAGATGATCCCCGTGAACCTGGTGTTTTGCTGTTTGCGCACAAACATGCTCACATGCAGGTACGACGTGAACCTGCGCCAGGTGCCGTTCTGAGCACTCTCCATGAATTAAGTCTTTTAATCCTCAGAATGAACCCACACGGTGGGCACTGTAACTGTCATCTCCATTTTACAGAAGAGGAGACTGAGGCCCCAGGATCACAGAGCTGCAAAAGCGGCAGGGCCAGGACTTGAACCCAGCTGGCCCGGCAGCGTCTGCTCCCAGTCTTGACGTCAGTGCGTATTTCCTGCAGCCTGGCCGCCGGGCTAAGTGCATCACGCCCATTACCTTCTCACCAGAGGCTCAGACGAGTCCAGGAGAGGAGGAGAGGAAGCAGGGAGCGCGTAGTTACACTGCCCAGGGCTGCACGGCTCTGCAGAGGTGGGACTGGCAGTCTGCTTCTCCTGATTTCACATGCTTTCCACCATCCCATCCTCTCTCTCCCCAGCCCCTCCCTTCACCACCTGCTTCCCCAGCCCTGACTCCGCTCAAAAGATACCCACGTGCCAGTGCAGCCTGCGGGACCTCATCCCCACTAACTCAGCTCCCCAAAGACATCCCCCCCCCCCCCCCCCCCCACACACGTGCACACATGCCCGCGTAACTGGAGAGGGGAGCGCCCTGGAAGGAGGCTCCCAGGAAGGCTCAGCTCTTCGGGGGTCCAGAGCCCAGGGCCGTGCCCCCGGCCCCTGTGCCGGCTCCAGTTTCCTCATTTTCCCCAGGGCTGTTTCTCACCCAGCCCCCCGCACCTTGGCCTGAGAGGAAGTTGCACAATCCCCTGGGAGCTGCAAGTGTGCTGAGGATTACTCACAGTGCAGAGGGAACCACACGCCCGGAAGGCCTCACACCCACAACCCTACCCAACGCCGATGGGCTCCCAGCTCCCATCTCGTGGACCCGGGGCTCCAGGCCACCTACAGGGTCCCTCCCTACTCCAGACTGAGCCAATGACAGCCCCACTGCCCACAGAGCCACACAGGGCCCCAGGCCAAGCTGCCCCTGCCCCGAGATGGAGAGGCACAGAGGGGCAAGAATTTGCAGGAATCCTACTAGGTCCCGGGCGGGCCAGACCCTAACCCACACATCCTCCCTGCCCCTCCTGGAGGTGTGTGCCCCCTTAGCCAGAAGCCCCACGGTTCACCACTTTCCTGACTGACCCCACACCTGTGACCTCAGCCTTTGGCCTTCCCAGGGCCTCCAGACACCCAATTCACACTCTCACTCTGGCCCACCTTGAAATGGACCCTGAGACCCAGCACAGTCCTGTGAAGCTCTGGGGAGATCTGAGCCACCATACGATTCTCACTTGTGGGAAAATGTTCTTGCTACACTTGAGATTTCAGAGGTTCCTCAGCCCCCGAAGCACTTCTCTAACAGCCTGAGACACCTGACATTTCGCTAGTGTTTCTTTCTGGTGGCTAAGGGACTCCCATCTCTGGCAGTTAGATACTGCTTGTCAAGAAAGGCAGGCAGTCACTGAGCTGTCGTTAGTCATCTACACCTCAGGGTGGATGAGTTTACTAGGCCCTTTCACAAGAGTTTGTCTCAGGAAGGGATAGTGTAGTGGCGGGGAGACTAGGCACGCCAAGGCTCCTGAAGACGCAGGGGGTGAGGTGAGCCTCCGAATGGGGAGGTCAAGGAGGCCCAGAGAGCTCTGACCCAGACTCTGACCCAATCCTGGGCCCTCCCTGAGATAGCAAACTCCAGAAGGACACAAAGCTTGGCCTGGGTGTACAAAGCCCCTAAGGATGACCTCTGGCTCCCACGCTTCACCACCGGACTTGAAATGGGGCCTCAGATAAGGAGTATGATAAGCACCTCTTATCACCCCAGACAACCTTGGACTCCCACCCAGCTGAGGACAAAGTCAGAAGTGGTTTTTCCTGGGCCCCAGGGCTCCCCAGAGAGCCCCTCATTTCTGCAGCCCTCATCAAAAGGCAGGGGCCCTCGGGGCAGTTCCCCCACAGCCCTCTGACACCTGGAGTAGCAGGAGGCCCACGGCCATCACCTGATGCCTCCAGCTCACTGGATGGACAGGGAGCACAGTCGAGGGGAAGGGCCGGCGCTGGAAACCCCCACCCCCTAGAAACAATGGCCATGGGCCCCTTTGCCGGGATGCTCCCCAAGATGCCTACACAGCCACCCTCTCCCCAGTCCTGACAACAACCTACGAAGGGGAGGGGGCAGCAACACTTGCCACCGTCCTTTTGAGATGAGGACACTGAGGCTCAAAGCATTTAGTCACTTCCCTAGGGCCACACAGCGAGGTCATGGCAAATCTCAGGTTCCTGGATCCTTCCCTAGAACAGAGTTTCTCAACCTCAACACGGCTGACACTTGGGGCCGGATAACTCTTTGTTGCCGGGCTGTTCTGAGCATTTCAGACCCTTTAGCAGCATCTCTGGCCTCTACCCACTAGATGCCAGTAGCATTCCCTGAGTTGTGACAACCAAAAATGTCATCAGACATTGCCAAATGTCCCATGGGAGACAAAGAGAACTATGGCCCTAAAAGGACCTGAAAGTCGGGCACCTGCCAATTCTAAATTGAAGGGTATCTGCTGGAGCCCTAGATGTGCCAGGCAGGAGGGCCTGACGGTGCTGGTAAGTACCCTGTCGGCTCAGTACCCTCTGGGCAAAGCTGCCTCCTTGGCAGCCAGTGCCACTTGGGAATCTCGTCCCAAGACCACCTACCCCTCGCCAACCTATAAACCAGCCCCCTCCCTGGCATTCAATATTTCAGTGGTCTTTCAATGATCTTGATCACTCACCCCTGTGAGTAAAAAATTTTGAGCACCCCCAATATTAGTTCCTTTTCTCAGGAATTGCTTATAAATACCAGTGTATTAATATATCATGCATGTGAGCAAACATACACAAAAATAGATCTATAAAAAAGGTGAGAAGGGAAATATAAATTACACCCATGATGAGATACTGTTACACGCTCACCAGTGGGACAGAACTGAAACAGTCTACCAATACCAAGTGTTAGTGAGGATACAGAGCGTGCAACCACTTAACACAGTATTTACTAAAGTTGAAATACGCATTGCATACCCTGTGCTCTAGCAATTCCGTTCCGGGTTATATGGACTCTGGAGAAGTGTATGCACCAGTGTACCAAGAAGCAAATTCCAGGATGTTCTTACGGCATTGTTCACAGTAGCCAGAAAAGGAAAGCAACCCAAAGGTCCATGAGTGGCGGGATGGATACAAATATGGTAACAAGTTCATACAGGGGATACTATACAGCAGTGAAAATGAACACACCACAGCTACACACAACAATGGTGGACGGATCTCACAACGTGACAAAAGAACACGTTCAGTGTCATTCCAGCTCTAGAAACTCAAAACCAGGCAAAACTAAACTCTCTTGCTAAAGGATGCAGGTACAGGTGGTTACATGATAAAGGAAAGCAAGGAACCGATTATCTTGAAAGTCACAATAGTGGTTTGCTCTGGGGGAGGGGCTTATGACCAAGGTGGGGCACACAAGCTGATTTCAGAATGCAGGTTACATTCTGTTTCTTCATGTGGGTGGTGGTAACCTGGGTGTTCACTTTTGTTTGTTTGTTTGTTTGCGGTACGCGGGCCTCTCACTGTTGTGGCCTCTCGCATTGCGGAGCACAGGCTCCGGACGCTCAGGCTCAGCGGCCATGGCTCACAGGCCCATCCACTCCGTGGCATGTGGGATCTTCCCGGACAGGGGCACGAACCCGTGTCCCCTGCATCGGCAGGCGGACTCTCAACCACTGCGCCACCAGGGAAGCCCGGGTGTTCACTTTTATAATTATTTATTACATTATCCATATAGGTTTATGCTCCTTTTGGCAATTATGCTATATTTCACCATAAAAGGAGGGACAAAACGATGAGATAGAAATACATAGAAATAGAAGTTCTAATATTTTCTTCTCACACCTGGCTTTGAAAACCATTATGATTAGGCCAAACCTACTGGATGAAAAGCTATAGTTAGTCACAGGTCTGGAGGAGCCAGTGACACCCAGGGCTGTCTGTAGAGGGGCTCCTCCAGCTGGCCCAGACTATGGGCTGCCCCTCAGCCCACAGGACCAGGCCCTTTCATCTCCCACCCACCCCGGGGCATCCCAGCCACCACATGCCCCTGGTGGCCACGGGCAGGGGGTTGCATGATGCTGGGCTCCCTCGCACCCACCTCACCCTGCCCTGGGCCATTCCTCTGGGTCCCCGACAGCAGAGCTCAGAGGTCCACACTGGGAAGGCCCTAGGGGAGCAGGGCGGGCCTCACACACCCTCTAAATACACCAAAAGAAGGAGGGAGGCAGAAAAATGAAATGAAGGAGATGAAGCAGGACAGGGAGACACACCCGCATCTAGGCCTGATGTTCCAGATGCCTTGGAACTAGATGAAGGGTCAGAGGGATAGGGATGTGGGGGCAAAGGAAAGAGGGGGGAAGAGAGGGATGCTGGAGGTGGGGTGGGGGAGCAGAGGCACTGCTCCGGTTCCAAGCCCAAGTCTTGGGGCTCAGCAACAGGTGTGCCCAAAGATGCCTGAGCTGTTGCACCCAATTTAGCACCGTGTGCCCCAGGGCCCAGGGCTTCAAATGACAGGCGGGTAGCTCAGGAGCCAGCAGCCTCCCTGTGGCCTCACCTCTCACTCAGCAGCCTCTAGGCCTCTGGGAAGAAAGGACCCTGTCCAGGAAGGAAGGCTCCTGGGCCTGCCTGCAGAGGTGACCCTCGGGTGGGAGGACCCAGGGATCGAGAGAGCCACCCTTTCTGGAACTCAAGGGGTGAGAAGGGCTGAGCCAAGGTCTCAGTGCTGGCATGAGCCCTTCTGTAAAAACTCTCTCTGGACCAAGGAAGAATGCCCTTCGCCGGGGAGGGGTAAATTGGGAGATTGGGATTGACATATACACTCTACTATACATAAAATAGATAACTAATAAGAACCTACGGTATAGCACAGGGAACACTACTCAATACTCTGTAATGACCTAGATGGGAATAGAATCTAAAAAAAGAGTGGATATGTGGATATGTATAAACTGATTCACTTTGCTGTACACCTGAAACTAACACAACATTGTAAATCAACTATACTCCAATAAAAATTAATTAAAAAAAAAAAAGGAAGAATGCTCTTCAGACCAAAGGGCCAGGCGTCGACACATTTGTGGTCATTTAGTCCACGGCTCTGTACTATCTCACATCACTCTGCCTTTCACTGTCCTCTGCAGTTACTGAAATTCCCCACCAGGCTATCAGTTTTGGGAGAGGAGCCGTGTCTTTATTCCCACCCACCCTGCTTGGCCGGCACAGTGCCAGGCCCCTACTCAGTTGTGCCTGCTGACCCCAATGGATGCTGGAGCGGGTCCCCCGCACTCCCTGGATCCCGGTCCCCTCCTCTCGACAACACAGGGGCTGCGCCAGCCGGCCTCTGAGGCCCACAGCCCTGCAGCTCCAATCAGCCCATGGCAAAGCCAGAGGGTGCCTCGCTGGCAGGGGCAGCTGAGAGCACACCTGGCCAGGGCAGGGAGGGGACAAAAGCGGCAGGGGGTGGACAGGATAGTGTGTCACCTCCTGGCCACACTGCACCCCTCAGGGATGTAAGAGCTGGGGCAGGCGCTGTCCCCAAACCAATCGTAAGCAAGCAGAGGACAGGCTGTGACTTCCCTCGGCAAACAGGGGAAAACGAACTGGAGCCCCACCCCACAGACCCACTGGTAGAACTGGGGTGGGGGGTGGGGGGGTGGGGGCAGGGCTGCTGCTGCAAACTCTCCGCGGGGAGGGACAGGCTGCGAGCCCCATGCTAGAGCCAGGCTGGGCCTGGATCACTGTGGGCAGAGGCAGGGAGCTCCTCCTTGTACAAGTTCCTGGGAACCAGTCCCTGGGTCTTAAATGGTGATGTTCCTGCAGGGCAGAGACCACGGGTAAAGTATCTGTGTGTCCTCGCTTCTGAGCACACGACTGGGGCCCGATTCACGCTCGCTCACTCACTTCATAAAGCTATACTGAGCACGCATTACACACCAGCCTCTCTCCAGGCACTGGCGACACTGCATCCTACAAGACAGACCCCACCCCTGTGCTCAGAGTGTGACCTTGGAGCAGTCCATTCATCTGCAGATTGATGGGCTCTGACTCCAGCTCCTCTCACCACCCCCCTGCAGGGCTGGAGGACCTACCGTCACCTCTTCTCACCCCCCAGAAGGCTTCCCTGAAACTCCCCCAGCTTCCAAGGAAGACTCCACCTACACAGGCCTCCCAGTGAAACCCCACTGTCACCCGGCTATCTGCTGCCCTCAAGGCCCAGGACCCCCTGGAAGATGATGGACATCCCTCCTCCGAACAATGCCCCCCCCACCACCACTCCACCGCCTCCAGGCCGGGTGAAGAAAGGAGAAGGAAATGGCTGTTTTTTTTTTTTTTGCGGTACGCCGGCCTCTCACTGCTGTGGCCTCTCCCGCTGCGGAGCACAGGCTCCGGACGCGCAGGCTCAGCGGCCATGGCTCACGGGCCCAGCCGCTCCGCGGCACGTGGGATCTTCCCGGACCGGGGCACGAACCCGTGTCCCCTGCATCGGCAGGCGGACTCTCGACCACTGCGCCACCAGGGAAGCCCGGAAATGTCTATTTCTTGCATGTGTATTATCATTTTTATTATTAACCAAAAAATGCAATTCAAACAGTGATCAAACACCCCCCACAGGGCGGGAAAGTAAAATAACATGATGGGTCTTTCTACACCTGCATTTTGGGCTGCTTTGGACACCTCCACCCTGGTGCCAGCAACGCCACCCCGGCTCCAAGCACTTTTACGGGAGCTTCAGACCCCACCGCCCCCAGGTCCCGATGACTCTCGGGGCTGGTGCTGTCCACCTCACCCTGCCTTAAGCAGTAACTATTTCCTGAGCACCTGTCCTGAAGGGTGGGGCTAAGACTGGACCCTGGTCAATTTAATGGGAGGTGAGGGCAGAAAGTCAGGATGGGGGAGGGAGGGCTGACCATACCAGAGACTAGGGGTCACCAAATGGTCTCAGAGTGGTTCCTACCCTGGGGACCTGGATTCGAAAAGGAGACAGGCCTAAGAGACCCAAAGCAAGCGGAGACCCAGGAAACAGATAGCTCTGGCCTGGGGAGCTGCAAAACAGTAGGTTATCAGAGCGGGGTCCCAGGACCGGAAGCATTAGCATTACCAGCAAACGTGTCAGAATTGCAGATTCTAGACCTATTGGAATTTGCAGACCTACTCAGTTAGAAACCCTGAGAGTGGGGCCCAGTAAACTGTTTGAACAATCCTGCAGTTGATCCTGATGCCCACTCCAATTTGAGAACCACTGTCCTAGAGACAGGGCTTTAGAATCATCAGACAAAATTTTCTTTTTTCTTTTTTTTTAATATTGATGCCTAAGCCCCTCCCTGAAGACTCAGATGCAACAGTTTTTTTTAAAAGAGCTCCCCAGGGCATCACAACATCCAGCTGGAGCTGCAGATGGAGCAGTCCCCTGGTCTCCTGGAAGGGTGTGCCTCTATGGACAGAGGATTTGCCTATAGGGAGGGGAGTAGGGGAGGGGTTGCCAGGAGAAGGGACCAGCATGAACAAGGGCTGGGACGAGGGAATATGGACCATGGGTTTCTGGATGGTCTGTTGGAATTCCTGGATTAATCCCATGGCATCACATTTGATTCTGGGACCCCGCTGTGTGGATAGAAGACAAGAAGGTGGCCTGGCCCCAAGGAAGCTGGACAAGGGTGGGGATGACCAGACCTAATTTCTCTTCCTCCTCATGCCCACACTTAAAGAGACAGGAAAGAAAACTGGTGATGACTCTGCCTCTTGCTTCTGCCCCTCTCGGCTGCCCTCTGCTCTCACCCACTGCCCCCACTGCCCCATAGCCAGCAAAGCACTTCCTGTGGGCACGGTAAGTTCCACATCCTGCCTTATGGCTGAGATTTTATCTCTACTTTTAGTGGCATTGCAGACAAGGAGATCTGTATCTCTGGTCAGAGTACAGGAGGGCCAGGCAGCAGGAGGGCAGGGGAAGGGCCTCTGGTCAGGAGTGAGTAGTAAGTGACCAGGCCAGATGCTATCCTAGGAGTCCCAAGGGGCAGGGCAGGGCAGGGGAGGTAGAGATGCTGCAGGCATGGCCAAATCTGCTACCTTGTTAATTGTGGAGACCTAGCAGGGTGTGGTACAACAGGGAGTGGTGGGGACTGTGGCCATGGAGTCTGCAAAGCCCCATATAAGGCATTTTGCTCGAGGCTGCTAGACCCAAGGAAGAGGCCTGTTTGCAACCCATAGGTCTTTATTTCTCCCCTAGAACTCCCTATGCCTCTGTTTCCTCACCTGGAAATGAGAAATAAAGACATTATAGAAGTTAATTATGATAATTAACATTTTTTGAGCACGGCACTGTTCTAGGTCCTGTACATGCTGCAAGCACCCACACACTTAGCCCTCCCTACAGCACTATTAGGTAGGTGCTACTATACTCCTCGATTGCTAGGTGTGGAAACAGAGACACAGTGCGGTTTAGCAGCTTGCCCAGGGTCACACAGCTGGTAAGTGGCAGAGCTGGGATTCCAAGCCAGGCAGCCTGGCCCTGGAGCTCATGCTCTAGGGTACACTTAGCCCAGCGCTCAATACATGGTAGCTATGGCTCTGTCCCAAGAAAAACTGGCTGGTCGCTCCACGGGGCCAGGCTTTAGCGAAAGCTCTATTGAGTGGACTTGGGCAGCACCTCCCCCCTCCCCTGCACCCCATACCCAACCCTTTCTGAAGCCTCTCCTGCCTTGGTGCCTTTGCGGAAGATGGATAGAAGGCTCGCGCTGGAGGGGACTCCACAGATGATCTAGGTCCACAGATACGGAAACCGAGGCTGAGAGAGGCAGGCACCGGTCATGGCTACACAGAGGGAGAAAATTTGGGCCACCTTTGCAGTCTACCACACTAATAAAGAGAAATGGGCAGGATGGAGGAGAGGGTTGAATAAGGGTGGGAATGGGCGCTAAAATGTGAGGCAGGTCCCAGGTCATGTCAAGGTATATTTTATACAATATCACTACAGGTATTTTGTGATACCACACGGCCTGTCAGCGCGGGGTCTCCCGGGTTCTTCTCATGACTCCCTACTGTCCCCTTCTCACCCAACAGCCCCCCAGCCTTTTCTCCACATCTGATTAAACAAATGCTTACTAAGGGCTTCACTGTAGGGGAACGTTTGAGGTATCCAAGGAGCCCCAGGAAGCCTTGTCTGAACCCATCTCTTCCCCGGGCCGGGCAGGAGAGTTCTTGCCAGGGGTCCTTCGTCACCTGTGTCAGCAGCTCAGAAGAGCATCCAGGAGACAGGTATGTCCTGGGGCAGGGGCTTCAACAAGTCCCACCCCTGCTCAGAGCAGGAGACCCCGGAGGGGGAAAAGAAGGTTCCTGCACCACGACACACCCTGCCTTTTAAGACAGAACTCCTGGGAAACCCTGAAGTGGTCTTCTGCAGGGATTGAGAACATGGATTTCGGACTCAGTTGGGCCTGGGTTAGAATCCCTACCACTTCCAGGCTATGTGACTTCAGGCAACCTGCTTAACTTCTCTGAATCAGTATAATGAAAATAATAAGTCCTACCTCATTCTGAAGAGTAAATATACAATAAATGTTGAGAACTATTATTATAACTAAATTTTATTACAATATTGTTCTATTATAGCATAAAGAGAATAGATGCATATTCTATTAATTTATCGTTACACTCTCACAGACATGCATATACACAACTCATCTATATACATGTATGTAGATACCTATAACCTCATAACCACACACACAAACTCCCATCAATCACATACACCCCACACTGACATACAGAGCAGCACCCTGGACTCACCATGTACCAGGCACCTGACTCCTTACAGCAGCCTGTGAAGTTTGTACATTTTTATCTCCCTCTTTTCAGATGAGGTTACATATATTATATGCAAAAACACCCACTGTATCCTGGGATGTGGACACTTCTGGCAGCTCTGGGAACTCTGAACTCCCTCCCTCTGTATCAGAGGAGGCCAACCCAATTTCCACTGTCATCTCCAGGGCAGCCCCAAGCTGGGCCCCAAGTGCTGACTGCCCTCCATCCCTAGGACAAAGGCCCAACCTGGCTTTCATGCCAGCTGCGGTTGGGGAAACCCCTGCTGCCTGCAGAAACCAAGTTGACTTTGAAAAGGAAGAGACAGAAGCCAGGGGGTGGCTAGGCCACTCCCTGTGGGGGCAGGTGCTAAGTAACTCTATAAACTCTGGCTAATGATGCAATTACAGCCATAAACAGAGCCCCAGGAGGGATCCAGGCCAGAAGCCAGACCCTCAAAGGGGGCAGGCAGCCAGGCCTGAGAGGTGGGAAGCCCCTCCCACCTGCTTTCCAGCCGAGAGGCTGAAAGGGAGGCCTCACTGGCCCTGGAGGTGAGCACTGGGTACTCCCATCATCCCAGAACCCTGGATGGGCTCCTGCCTGCCCTGGCCCACCCTCCTACCCACCACTGACTGTGAGTTACCAGGCCATCAGCCCACAGAAGCCCCGGGGCTCTCCCTGGATTGCGTGCTCACCTGAGGAGATGTCCTCAATCCCTGCACCCCTTCCATGGGACACAGAACCAGGAGGCCTGGGTTCCCATTTGGCTGCACCTCACAGAGCTGAGTCGAGGACAAAATAGCACTGCAGCTGTAACAGGCCTTGTAAACTGTGAGCAATATTGGCTGCTCTCCCGCACAAGCAGAGCATAGAGTCACCCTAAACAGCCCTTCATTTACACTCTCTGGTTCCCTACTCACATCTAGAAGCCAGGAGGCAGGCAGAATGAAGGGGTCCAAGTAAATTCCACGGCTGGGGAAACTGAGGCAGGGCTCCCAAGGCAGCCAGCCCTTCCCCTCTCCAGCCTCTTCTGGCCTGGCTGTCTCTCTCCCAGACTGCGATCTCCCTGAAGGCAGGGCCTGGGGGCCATCTCTCAGGCTGAGAAGAGTGAAGGCCTCAGAGGGCACAAGCCAAGGAACGAAGAACTGCGATCTGACCTGAGGGCACCCACAGCTGGCGGCCTTGGAGGACACCAGAGACCGGCCCCTACCTTCCCCTCCACCGCCAGTTGCCCGAGAGTGCCAGGTCTTGGGCCGGTGGAATCTCAGCTCGCAGGGTCCTGAGCCCACATCCCAGAGGTGTCACTGGGGACCTGAACCGGCCTGTCCCCTTCCCTGCTCACCCAAGCACCCCTCTCTCAGGGTGGGGGCTGGGGTCTGGGCGGCAATTAACTGACACTTCCCCAGAGAACACTAAGCCAAAGAGCTAAAGTTTAGTCCAGAAACTGTTCGCGCAGAACCATCCCCAGAACAGACGGGCGGCAGGAGTGGACGGGGCATCTGAGAAGGCCCCCGCGGTGAGGGGCTGGCCTGGAATGAGGAGGGGGTGGGGGAGCCCTGGGCAATGCGGGCGCTCGCGCAGACGAGCCCCGCCCCAGGCGCCCTCTCCCCCTCCCTCCCTTCCTCCCTCCCCCTGGGCGCTGGGCTGGGGCGCGCCGGGCGGCTTCAGCGCGAACCTGCTCGCGCAACCCTGAGCAGCTCGGGGCAGCCGTGCGTGAAGCCAGAACCCCCGGCGGGAGGGGGCCGAGGGGCGGGGGAGCCGAGCTGGCATCAGCCCGCTCCCTTCGAGGAGGCGAGCGCACTCGCTGCGGCCGAATAGCTGATCGGGGTACCGGGAGGAGGGGAGAAGAAGGAGCGCTGACTCGGGGGCGGGACAGCCTGAGGTTGGGCGGTGCGGACTCAGGGAATCGGGGGGAAGGAGGCGTGTTTTCCGGGATTCGGGACCGAGAAGAAGGGGGATACTCAGGGGGCGGGCAGATGGCTGGGAGCTCCAGGGAAGGTAGAAAGAGGGGCGTGCAGTGGGTGAGCTCTGGGGTTGGGATTCCCTAAGGTCGTGGAATAATGCAAGGGGGAGAAAAAGACTGCGCTCAGGGATACCGGGGGACTCTGGCAGACGCGGCTTCTTCAAGAGGCCGAGGGGGAGGAAGGGACGGGAAGGGAGGGAGGGATGGTACTTCCACCCGCCCCCCCCTCAGCTTCCAGCAGCCCGGCCCCCGGGGCGTGGCGCCGCTCCGGCCCTCCCATTCCCCCGGACCATCCAGGCAGGGCCTGGCCCGGCCGGACTCGGCCCCCGCACACCTCCCCTACCTCCGGCGCCTTCCCCTGTGCCACCCGCCCCAGCCGCGTCCGGTGGAGAAGAAGTGGGCGCCGGGCCCACACGCCCTCAAACTTCTTGCAAGTTCACTCCCACGTCTCCCGCCCCTTCGACTCCCAGCTCCCGGGCCGGGAAGGCCCGTGCCCGCCACGGCCCCTCCCGCCTGGTTACATAAGGTCGTAGAGAAGCCGCCCCCCGGCCGTGGCCTGAAGGGAGGGGCTGAAGGGGCTCCCAGGCTCCGCGGGCAGCGCCGCCCCGGCCATGCGCCGGGCGTCCCGGGCTAGACGGACAGCGGGGCGGGTGGCAGCGCGGCGCACACGGTCTCGCTCCCCTTTCCAGTCGACACCCCCACCCACCCACCTGTCTCCCGGACCCACTGTATCGGAGCAGGGGAGCCTGGGTCGGGGGTTCCGGGCCCTCCGCGCACCCCTTGCCCCCCAGCGCTGCTCACCTAACTATGAAGGTCAATCCGTCCGCCGCCCGCGCCCCGCGGCTCCGGCAACTTGTCCCAAGTTCAGGTGTCCGGCCCGAGAGCTGTGCCGGCCACCCCCTCCCGGGCTCCTCAGGCTCCGCGCCACCAGGGAGGCCCGCCCCTGTCCGCCCTTCCTTCTGCCGTCGGCGCCGCCGCCGCTCCCTACGTCCAGCCGGCGGCCGCCGCCTCCGCTGTCACTGAGCCCCGCGCCCGGCGCCGGGGCTCCTGCTGTCACTCCGCACTCACTTCCCGCCGCGCCCGGCAGAGGGCAGCACCCTACCCCGCGGCCCCGCCCCGCCCGACTCCGCCCCACGTCGGCCTGCCGCGGAGCCCGCTGGGAAGCGTAGTCCTCCCTGCAGCTCGGCTAGGCATGCCGGGATTTGTAGTCCCGCTCTGTGAGTTCAGGCCTGTACAGGGACTTGGCGTTTAATTTGGAAACTTCGTTCCACTTCGTTTCTACCCCTTTTGCAAGTTTTCTCTTTTCAGTAAGTGATGTCCGAACCACACAGATCACCACAATACACCCTGTGGCCTATCTGACCCCAAGGAGAGACTTGCAGCGGGCTGGCTTTCCTGGAGTCTAGGAAAGATGTAGGGTCCCAGATGGTGTGCTGTTGCCATAGAAACCCCTCTGTGTCAAACCTCAGTTTCCCTCCTGGTTTGGAGTGGGGTACCAGACCTGGATCTTGAGCATAAGGGACAAGGTTGGTCAGCATGGTAAAGGAAATATGACTATAAAATAGAGCCCACCTCCCCCCTAATTGTGAATTCTCCATTTATATATACCCCCTCCCCACCTAGACCTCATCAGCCGAGCTTGCAGGTACCCCCCGCTGCCATGTTGCTGGACAGAAATTTCCTGACCTCTTTCGTGTCACCTTCCCCTGCTGGAAGTTACAGGGTGCTGAGCTATCATTCTTTGCCTTTTCCTCCTCCTCCTCCTCCCCCTCCCCATACCGTGTCCCTCCCCCACCCCCACCAGGTTTCGGGTTTTTTGCTGGGAGGGTCCTATGGAGGACAGGAATGAAGTCCAGAAGGACAAGACCTCTTGCTCAGTTGGTTAGAACAAATGGGTTTGATTTTCATGTGATTCAAATAGCTATCCCTCTTGTCCATGGTTGAGAGCCAGCCCTTCTTTAAAGACAAGCCCTGGGACATAGGGGTCTGGGTTAAAATATGATAGGCTTAACTCAGCCCAGATCTTCTGGAGCCCTCCTGGAACCTACTAGGTTCTGGTGGCATCGGGTGATCTCTCCCTAAAGGATCCGTGACTGTTACAAGTGTGTATCGGCATCCAGCCTTACTCTGAAAGCTCCTAGTGGAACTTGATCACAGATAAGGAGGAAGAGGCTAGATTTAGGATACATTGGACCCCTAGTCACACTGCTAGTGCACATGTGTGGGGTCACTCTGGTGGTAGTTTGGTAAATTAGGTCAGCAGAGCATTTTGGATTGCCCATTACAAAGGAATGTCCTGCTTCCATGCCACTACCACAGTCTTCCCTCTCCAGAGAGAAGCTGTGAACAGACTCCAAGCTTTGAGGGATGCAGGGTCCACCCCCAAGCCCTACCCTGTCCCCTATTTCTCTTAGGTTCTCAGTGACCCACTGCAAACCTCCTAGAAACTCAGGCAGAACATGGTGCAGCAGAGGCAAATCTGCCCCTGACTCTCATTGTCCCCATTGTCTGAGACCAGGGGCTGCCTTACAGGCCACAACTGCCCTCTAGAAACAACAGGCTGGTCGATATGGAGAAGAAAGATTTATTGTTAGAGAAAGTCCAGAGTCCAGAGAAGGGAGGCTACATGCAGAGAGGAAATGCAGAGAGAACCCCCTGTAGCCTGGGAGGCCCAGAGGGAGAAGGGAGCCCGGGCGTCCAGGCGCTGAGTCTAGACGGCGGTGGCAAAGCCCACCCTGTTGTTGCCCAAGTCATAGACGGAGTAGTAGGACCTGAGGAAGACGTCCCCAAGGATCCACAGGGGCTGGCCATTCTGGGAGGGCACGTAGGTGGGCTCGACCCCCAGCATGCAAAAGCTGTCGTCGTACTGCACAACACAGAAGGGCAACACTCATTCATCCGCTCACACAGTGACGGGGCACTGCTCGGCCCAGAACCCCAGGCCAGCAGCACAGATGCAGAAACAGGTGAGCCGAAGTTTCTGCCCTTGAGGGCTCACAGGCCAACTGAGCCTCCAGAGCCAGAGTCGGGCTGGTGGGGGATTCTGGCGTGGCCGAGGGCAGGCTGCAAAAGGCCTCCCTCTGCAGGGTCTCCTTGACTCCCTCCTGTTCCTGATTTGGAGCAGGTCAGCCTGGCGGTAAAGTCTTGGAACCAGACCAACTTGGGTTCAAAGCTTAGCTTCACCCTGACTAGCTCTGTGGCCTTGGGCCAGTTACTTAACTCTCTGAACCTCCAAGTTTTTGTTTGTAAAATAGAATCAGTATCTCGCTCATTGAATGTTGTGACGAGTAATCAGGGAAATGTAGACAAAGTGCTTCACTCAGGGGCTGACTCTCATAAGTGATCAACAAAGAGCCAGCGCCCCTCCTCTCTAATTAATAATAATCATTAATAATAGGTGGCACTCTGCTCTTTCATAGCCGCGTTCCAGAGACGGGGGTTTAGAATCAATGGATGGGGAAAAGAAATCAATGCTGCAAGGCATCAGGAAATGGCGCGAGGTAAGGAGACCCAGCGTTTCTGGCTACCCACCCCTTCCTCCCACCCCTCACCCCCATCCCCCATCCCCCACCCTCCCGATGCAGGGGCCAGGACTTACATTGAGGATGTAGGAAGCGGGTGACAGAGGGAACTGCACACCATTTATGATGAACGTGAGGGTGGGCAGGCTCTGGATGCTGTTACAGTCCACGAGAAACTGCAGAGAGGAACAGGGCCCGGGATGCCTCATCTCCCCCCTGAGAGGACCTGCCAACCCCATCGCCTCAGCCCCTCAGGACCCGGGCCTGAGCCCCAAGCCTGCTTTGGGACTGGAGGCTGCAACACCAATACTGCTCGTGTTACACATGAGGACTCACGTGCAGAGGGTGGGATCTGGGGGGACCTGAGCATCTTTCTCACCCCCAAACATGACTCTTGCTTGAATTTTCCCCATGAGAGAGATTAAATCTACACCCCTTTCTCTGCAAGTGTCCTTTTAAAACACGCAGGTCTGTAGAAAGCATGGCCCATCAGTCCACCAAAGTTAGTGGGAATGCATTAATTAGGCAAACCCTTTGGTGGGCTCAGGAGGGGGCACGGGGCAGAGAGCATGGCCCTGTGGAGGTGAGGGAGCTGTGGACTGAAGGGTTATCCCTTGTCACTCATGGGCTTGACAGCACAGTCTAGTTGTTTCCCTCTTACTGCAAAGCCCGGCAGGTGTGTAACCTGTTTCCGCTAAGGGGCTGAAGCTCAGAGGAAATTCTGCCTAGTAGTGACCTCCCCACACCCTTTTAGCACAAGCATCTGGCTCCCCTGGATCAGCCTTCGGGCCCCCAGCCAGCTCCCAGCCCCAGTCATCCTGGGGCCCCCACCTCCAGTGCCTGGGGGCGGCGAGAAGCACAGAGGCCAAGAATCAAGCTATTCCTGTGCTCCCAGGAAAAACCACAAATGCCCCCTGGCTGGCCTCCCCCAGGGAAGGGGCACACCTCCGCCACACGCACCTGTCCATACTGGTCCTCCTCGGCCCCTGTGGCCTGCAGAAGGGAGCTCACGAACTGCTGGGGCACGGTGAGCAGAGACGTGCCAGTGTCCACGACGGCCTGGCAGCCCTGGGAGCACCAGCCCGTGGCCTGGTCACCAATGAGGAACCTGAACGGTGAGGAGATGGGTGGCCTCAGCACCTCCCAGCTCAGGGCAGCTAGGGGATAGCTGCAACCACAGAATCAAGGTGCACCTCCAGAAGATAAGGGCCCTGCACAGGTCAATCCAGCCATCCTCCTGCCTCATACCAAAGTCTGTCAAAGGCCACCTAAATGGCCTTGGAATCTCTTTCTAAAGAGTTCCAAGGATGGTTCTAGAAACACTGAAGGCCAGGGTTACTGATTCATTGTAAGTACTTTGAGCAAAATAGTCCCTCCCCCTCACACACCCCAGTTTTCTAATGTCTAAGCCCCTAGGGTTGGACTACAGGGTCCAAAATGTCTGGGATTCCCAGTCCTGCCCCTTCCTATGTTGTCCCCACCCCACCCTCCTTCTCCAGGCCGACCTGGGCCTTGAAACCCCAGCTGAGGGCAGCTGTGGCTTTGCAGGCGCAGGTCTCTGGGGTCCTCTGTCCCCCCGCCACCCGGCAGTACCCGTGTGACATGAAGTGCCTCAGAGCCTGCTCTGAGGAAGTACCCACACCCCCAGGGCCCACCACAGACTCACTCCTCAATGCCAATCTGCCAGTACAGCTCCTGGGTGACGGGGGTCCAGTGGATCTGCCCCGTGTACAGGCTGCTGTCCACACCTCCGAAGATGACTGCTCCCCCATCCTGAGAGCCCTGCTGGCTGCAGGACGCAAAGCAAAAGTGAGTCAGGCAGTGGCTGTGGAAAAGGCAGGAAAACAGAGGTCCTGCCCTGGCTCCAGACTGGGGCTCCCTGAGGAACGGCTGTGTCTCCCCTCAGACGGGGGCTCCCTGAGGACGGGGCGGCGTCTCTCCTCAGACCGGGGCTCCCTGAGGAACGGCTGTGTCTCCACTCAGACCAGGGCTCCCCGAGGGTGGGGCCGCGTCTCCCCTCGGAATGGGGCTCCCTGAGGGAAGAGGTTGTGTCCAACCCCCCCCCCCCCCCCCCGCCCCCCGGCCTGGAGCTCAGACTTCCCAGTGCCTCAGGCTCCCAGGTGCTCCACCAAGCGCTGCCTCTGGGGAAGCCTCTGGTCGTCTGGCCCCCCACCCTGCCACACACCACGTTCTCCATTCCCTTTCACTTTGTGCTGCTGGTGGAGCGTGTCCACGGGAGCCTGACCTGGGCCCAGCTTGTTATTTTTCTGCTGGGATCGGAGGGAGGTAGGGCCCAGGTGGAGGGGAGGGCAGGGCCTCCCCTGTTAGACAGAAGACGAACCTGAGTGTGGAACTGGGCAGAGCTCCCACGGGCTAAACTCAGAGTACTTGTAAACAGAGGCCAGCGACCGATGTAACAGGATAATGTGGTTGAAAGATTCAGATGACTAAGCCCCAGAGAGTAGATATTGACTATCTCTAGAAGGTAGTTGTCTAATTCTGGAGAGGAAAGAAAGTCCACCCCAGACGACGCCCCCACCCCCACCCCTCCTACTGCCTGGCACCGGGGCCCATCCACATAAATCACTGAGTTGGCTCCTGTTTGTGGTAAGAATAACAACTCGTTAGGAGTTCATGGTGGACCTAGACCAGAAGACTCCAGGACCTGGCTAGAACAATAGATCAAAGGAGATGAAGCAATAGATTTCTACACAAAAGAGGTGTCCAGGTAGAAAACATTTGGTCAGAAGGAAATGAGCTAACTGGGGCTCTGGGCAGGAGGTAAGCCCAAGAGGTATGGAGAAAGCAGTAGCAATGCTCAAAGAAGAGCTCAGCCGGAGGAAGGAGAGACACTGTCGTGGCCAAGAAATACAAAGAAGAGGCCGAGTGGGCAGGGACAGTTGCAGGGGTTGGGGAGGGGAGGAGGAAGAGTCAGAAGCCCAGGAGGAAAGGCCCTGCCAGATATGCCTGCTGGGAGGCCTTCAAATCCCAAACTGTTGAACCTCAGCCATCCAGGGCCACGGGGGCAATGGGCTGGGACCTGGGGACCGCCAGGTGGTTCCTTACCTGCCGAGGTAGAAGCTAAAGACTGGGCTGGTGAGGGCACCCTCCTGCAGCATGCCCTGCAGGGCGGTGCGGGCCCCGCCCATGGACAGGGCAGGGTAGGCCATGCCCATGATGCCATCGAACTTCGCATAGAGGAAATTGGTCCCCGGCTCTTTCTCACTCAGGCCGAACTCCTGGTTGGGGACCTTGATGCCCTGGACCTGGAGGGGAAAGAGAGGATGGGAGATGACAAATGTATCTCCACCCACCTCCCCCAGGCTCCCCCTCCTCAGACCCCTCAAGGGTCTGTTCTTCATCCCTCCTTTGCTTCTGCTGCCTCTCTTCTTGTCAGGTTTGCAAAAGCCACTTTCTCTTCCAAGAAGCCATCCCCGACCGCTGCAGCATTCCCCACCCCAACCTTCTTCTTCCCGAGGCTTTAAGTTCCTTAAGGACCAGGTCACCCCAACCATTGTGGTGCCCTCGGTGCCTGGCACATGATGGCCCGCAGTGAGGGTTCAATGAGTGAATGGGTGAGCTTTTTTTTTTTTTTTTTGCCTGCGCCTTGTGGCATGCGGAATCTTAGTTCCCCGACCAGGAATCAAACCCGTGCCCCCTACAGTGGAAGTGTAGAGTCTTAACCGCTGGACCACCAGGGAAGTCCCTGGATGAGCCTTTATTGTACTGATTTTCTGGCCTGTACGGTAGAGCAGTAGGTGTTTCCCATATTTTTCAGGGCCTCCATCTAAGTCTCCCCATCAGACTGTGAGGACTTTGAGGTTAGAATCCAGCTCACAGCCCCGGACTACCTTCCCCACATCTGGGTGTGGGCACGGGGGCAGCCGGCAGTATCACTCACTGTCAGAGTGTCATAGCCGAAGAAGCCGGTGAGGCTGCCGCTGCCGTACTGCAGGGAGAAGGTCTGCCCATTGGTGGAGTAGGTGGAGGACAGGCTGGGGTTGAAGCGGGTGTGGCTGGCTGCAAGGGAAGGAAAATTCGGGAAGTCAGGCTGGCCCACTCTCAGGCCTGCCAGACTGCCCACCTGTCTCCCAGCCTGGGCTCACATCCTGGGGACTCAGCACTCCTCCCACGCCCCACCCCCCACCGGCCACTGAGTCAGGGGGTGGCCAGCTGACATTCCTGGCATTGGAAGATCCACAAGAACTGGCCAGCCTCGATTCCAAAGCCCCCTCTGACCTACAGAACCTTGAGATGCCCTAGGATGGTGACCTCCCTATGGGCAGGTTATATAGAATCTATTCATCTCCCTGACCCCCAGCAGATCTCCTGACACATGGCGAGTGCTGAGAAATTACTCATCGGATGAAGGAGTGAATGAACCTCCAGGGCATCTGTGCATTCCCTGACCCTCACCTCACCCCGAGCAGAAGCTGGCCACACCAGGATCCTGAGATAGCCTAGGATGGAGCCAATGAGGGACCTTCTGGACTAGAGGCGTCAAGACCCAAACCCCAAGGCTTTGGCAGGGACCAAGGCAGCCCTAGGAAGTGAATATCTCCTGTCTCCAAATACAACTACAGGGAGGGGACCACATCTATATCCTTCTCCCGTGTCCCTTGAGATACTCAGTAAGAACTTAGTAAACCATGGGGTGGAGTAGCATAGAAAGAGGGTTGTACAGTGGAGTGGGATGGAATGGCATTGCCCAGAGCAAACAGAACGGAGTGGAGTGGGCTGGGCTGGGCTGGAGTAGGTGAAGGGATATGTATTGGTGAGCAGGGAAAGCAGAGGGGCCACCCAGCTCCATGGCCAGCTTCTTCCCTCTGGCTTGGGCATGTGCCACATGACCCTGGACAGGTCCCTGGTCCTCTCCGGGACTGCAGCTCTCCCCAGCAATCTTTATGAAGTGCGGCCCTTCCCCAGAGGGTGTCGGTGCCCTGCCCTGCCAACCGCCCTCCCCTGCCCAACCTAGCACTCACTGCAGGCCTGGCTCTGGCAGTAGACAGAGGGCACCCACAGGTTGGAGGAGCCAGTATCAAAAAGGACCAGGAAGTTCTGTGGTGGGGTCCCGATGCTGATCTCACCAAAGTAGGCAGCCTGGGCGGGAGACGGGGGACATGGACGGGCTGTTAGCTCTGGCGGGATCCAGGGACCATCAGGCCCAGCCTCCTCCACGGACAGAGTGACAGAGTGACCAGCCCCACAGCCCGCACCAGAAGCAGGGGCCTGAGCCTGCCCTCCACGCTCGCCCAGAACCCACAGACCTTCGGTCCAAGCCCGCCCGGGGCAGCTGCAAAGGTCTCTGTGGACTCAGCTGCTAGGTCAGCAGGGGCCCCTGAGTGCTCTGCCCGCCAATGAAGTCTCTGGGCTGGCAGGTCTGAGAGATGGGGGCAGGCCCCGGGGGCCGGGTGGGAGGGTGCAGAGAGGAAGGGCGCAGCTCACAGCCCAGGCCTGGCCTTTGGCAGCAGGGAGATGGGGAGCCCCGGGGAGGGTCAGGACTCACGTCCATGTAGTCCATGGGCTCGGAGGCCACGCTGAAGTCACTGAAGTGGTACCTCTGGGCGGGGTCGTACTTGTGGGTCCTCAGGAAGTCCTCCAGTATCCCCTTCTCTTTCATGGTCTCACGGATGGACTTTAATTTCTTCACGGGGACTCTGCGGAAGGGCTGGGGTCAGGGCAGGACCTCCCTCTTTCCTACAGAGGCTCTAATATCCCAATCTCTCTCTCTCTCCATCTCTGTTTGCCTCAGGCTCCCTGCCGCTCTGTCCCCCGGTGTCTGCGGCTTGTACGTGTCTGTGTGTCTCCCTCTTTCTCCATCTCTGTCTCAATCTCTGGTTCTCTCTGGCTTTTTCTCCCTCTGCCTCTCATTTTCTTCCTCTCTCTTTCTCTTTCTTTCAAAACTCTTCTCAGGACTTGCTCTGAGATTCAGAAAACAACTGACTTCACCCATGCATGCCCCCACCCCATCTCATGGGTCCTCATCCCACCCTGGTCCTCCACTCTCAGATATCCCATAAACACTTTCCCAGGCAGGGGAGAGGAACTTCAGACATTACCCTTTGTAGGATTTGTACATTTTTGTTCTGTTTTTGTTTTTTTGGCTGTGCCGCGTGGCTTGCGGGATCTTAGTTCCCTGACCAGGGATTGAACCCGCGCCCTCAGCAGTGAAAGCGCGGAGTCCTTAACCACTGGACTGCCAGGGAATTCCCAATTTGTGCATTTTTAAAAAAGGTTTCAGAGGGACTTCCCTGGCATCCAGTGGTTAACACTCCGCACTTCCACTGCAGTGGGAGCGGGTTCAATCCCTGGTCAGGGAACTAAGATCCCACATGCTGCACAATGTGGCCAATAAAATAAAATAAAAGTTTCATAGATGGCAAAGTTCACCCCAAAGAAAGTCCTCTGGTACAGTGGCTGTCAGGCACCTGGTGCCGGTTGGCTGTGACAGAGCACAGGACCAGGGGAAGGGCACTAGACTGGGGACTCAGAAGACAGGGTCCTAGTTCTGCCCCTGCAGCGACTTGTCTGGCCTGGATCAGTCACGCTCCTCTCAGGATGCCGGGACAGTGGGGAGGTTGGCCTGGTTGGTCCAGAGCCCAAATCAGCTCTGGAACTGTATGTACTGAATTATGGGTTTCTGCCCATGTCTTCGCAGACCTCCTTGCCGCCATTGCCTAGGGGTCTCTGCGGGTCCACCCAGGCCTTGTTCCAGGCTCCAGAATTCCTGCTGCTTTCACTTCTTTCTCCATCTCTTCCCCATTCCCCCAAGACCCTTCAGCGTCCAGAAATTCTCAGCTAAACCCATTCACCTGGAGCCATGAAGGCTGATGGCTGACTGCGCCCCATCACAGTTACAGAATTTGCATATTCAAAGAAGTTTCTGAGAGGAGCCATCTCTTCGCCAAAAAAATCACTCTTTAGTGGTAGAATAGCAAGCAGAGTGGCGGGCCGGGAGTCCTCCTGATGTCCTGTGAGCTGTGCCGCCTCGTTCCCTATCCCCTGACACCTCAGCGTGTAGAGATTACATGACGGGTGTTTCTGCTTAGATGATTTTGGCATCTACCAAATCAATTGGGGGCCTTAAGGAAAATACTAGCAAACGTCTCCCTATCTAGAAATAATTGTACCGGCCGTTCAGCACCTGCTTGGGTGGTGGTCACCCTTATTCTCCCTGTTTCCTATCCATCTTTTCTCATCAGTGGGGGAAGTGATGGTGCTTCTCCCTTTGACTGGAAGTTCCCTGAAAGCAGAGGCCATATCTCCTCCCACCGCTGAGTCCTGTCCTACACCGATTCAGGGAGCCTTCCCTGTCCAGAAGTCCCAGAGCAGAGGCAGATCATACACAGAGCTTCCTTGTCCCTTCCAACATGTGAGGATAGCAAAAAGATGGGGGTCTACGAACTAGGAAGCAGATTCTTGCCAGACACCAAATCTACAGGCACCTTGATCTTGGACTTCCTAGCCTCTAGAACTTGGAGAAATAAATTTCTGTTGCTTATAAGCCATCCATTCTATGGTAGTTCATTTAAAAATAAAAAGGCTGCCCCAGCAGCCAGGCCCCAGACTCACTTGATCACGGCCGCCTCCAAGGTCTGGAGGCAGACCAGGGCCACCACCATCCACTTCATGATGCCGATTCCCAGCTGGCCACAGTAGAGAAGCAGCTCAGAGTTGTGGCGTCAGTGGAGTGAAGACCTGAACACTCCTTCCTCCTTTATACCCCGAGGACCGAGCCCAGCCCCTGCCTCCCTGCCCTGCACCAGCATGACCTCAATCCCCGTCATACCCTGGGCTCCACATATCAGTTATTTCTGTGTGTTTTCCCTTGTGAGGGTGGCTGCAAAGGACTTTTCATCTTATTGACTTTTCAGTACAAGCAGTGGAGGCCAGGAGGTGCGAGCGATAAGAAATCAAAGTTGCCGTGAGATGGAGTGGCAAATATGACTTCTTGTGCAGGAACCAGAGGTGTGAGGTAAGCCTTTGAGGGGGAGGGCCAGAAGAGGGCAGAGTGAGGGCCGTAGGATCTATAGGCAGGTTTTTCATCCTCAGTACTTCCGACACTTGCAAACAAAACACTCTTTGCTGTGGACACTGTCCTTGGCATTGTAAGATGTTTAGCAGCACCCCTGGCCTCTACCCACTAGATGCCAGCAACAGTCCCCCAGTTGTGACAACCAACAGTGTCTGCAGGCATTGCCACATGTCCCTTTCGGGAGCAAACTTGTTGAGAATCGCTGGTCTATAGGTGATGCACTCAAAGATTCTGACTTAAGTCCTGGTTCCAGCACCCCCAACCCCTTGGGGGATGCAGTTAGGAGTGTCGGGGGTTGATGGGGTCAGTAGCTAGGAGGATGGTAATGATGATGGTAGTGGTGAGCGTGAGGCTGACCGTGGTGATGTTGGCGGTATTGTTAGCACAGATGCAGATGGTGGGGCTGGGTTGCCAGTGGCTGAAGTCAGAGCTATTGGGGGCAGCTTTGGAGGTTTTCCTGGTCAAATGGGACATTTGGAGCAATTCTCATCATAGTTCAGCAAGCACTCAGGACACACCCACAGACTAAGCCGCACTGGCTTCTGGTTGTGCCACTGGCACTGATCTGCAGCAACAGGAGGCCTGGGCAGGGGCATGGGAGGAGGGGACATGCCAGCCCCTGCTTCTGTTCTTCGTTGTCTCTCTTCTTCTGTTGCATTGAGACTCCGCCCATGTCTTTTTTTTTTTGCCTCACTGTGCGACATAAGGGATCTTAGTCCCCCGACCAGGGATCAAAACCATGCCCCCTGCATTGGGAGTACTGAATCTTAACCACTGGACCACCAGGGAAGTCCCTGCCCATGTCTTTTGTTCTCCTAAAATGCCTGTGTCCCCCATTACCCTCTTCCCCAGCTCTCGTCTGTCCTCGTTCCTGCTCCCGAGCCTGATCTGCCATGTCCTCTGTCCCTCATCTCCGGGTCCTGCCTGCTTCCCAGCTACAAGCTTCTCATTGCCTGAGGTGACCTGGAGCTGGCCCAATGCCTGCCAACCTGGCACTGGAGAAGTCTCCATTCTGGGGTGAGTGGAAAAAGTCCCCACGCCAGTACCCTCTCTGCCACCTCACCCCTCACTCAGGGCTCCAAACAGATTTGTCAGGCTCTTGAGCCCCAGGCAGAAGGCCAAGACCAGGCCTGCCAAACACCGATATAATCCAGCCCGTGGGGACTTTCCACTCTGGCCACCTCCACCCACTGCCCGGCCAGAGCCCTGGAGTCTCCCCTGGCCCTGGATGGAGGAGGGGAGGGAGGGCACTAGAGGTCCACCCGGGCCTGGCACAGAGAGGGAGGTACCTGCCTGGTTGTGTCTCAAGGCCAAATCAGCTCCCATTCCTCCCTGCAGTCTCCAGGGACACTGGAGTGGAAGGCAACGTAACGAGGGAGTGCTTTCCCTGGGGTAGGGGAATCCGCAGGTTTGCAAGATCAGGCAAAAGAAGGTCATAGGATCCTTGGAATCTTGCCACATCCTGTGAATACAGCAGAATCCATGGGGTCCCCTAAGTCTTGTGAGGCCAACAAGACTCCACAACATGGCCCTCCAGGGACCCTTTCCTTATCTGGCAGGACCCAAGGAGTCTGATGGCTGTGGGCTAACTGTCCCCAAACCCCAGTCACATCACATCCCTTCTGAATACCCCTGGCCTACTGCATCGAGCCAGGGTACCCTGCTTGGCAGCCAGGCCCTGGGGCTTTACTGCCCCACCTACCCAACCTGACCTGACAGCTCAGTCAGTCCCCTCAGCGTCCCCATACGTCCTAAGTCCTTGTCTGCCCTGGCTGCCCCGCCACCACCCAGCCCCCCATTCCTGGAAAGCCCATTTCTCTTCCTTCTACATGTCCAAGTTCTGCCCATCCTTCAGGACCTCTCCTCCTAGAGCAGGGATGTACAGAGTCTGGGGACACTTTAGAAGTCATCCAGGGCTACCTCCCACCAAGGACAGGAGCCCCAGTAAGCCTGACCCACTGGCTGCCCACCAAGTTCATCTTCTACCCCTAAACACTGCACACCCAGCTGGTGCCCTCCCCTTAGTGCCGGATCACACACTGTCTAGGATTGGTCTCCAGTTGTCTTCTGGTGTCCGTTTCCTCACTCTATAGACTGGAAACTCCTAGAAGGCAGAGACTGTGGCTTCCACCTCCCTGGGCTTGGCCCAGAGCTCAGGAAATCCTGAACACTAGATGGATCCCATGGGATTGTTCTCAATAGGTCTTGGTTATATCTCCCACACCCCATTATCCCAGTGCTCTGATTTCCACCCCACACTCTAAAGGGATCGTGTCAAAATCCAGGGCCTGGCGTCCTCTCATGGTGATGGTTTCCCAGGAAAGAGGCATTATCTCATCACCCTCTGGTCTCCTCTCCCTCTAAGCACCACCTGTCTCAAAACTCATCAAAGGCTCCCTGTGGCTAATTAAATAAAATCCAAACTCATCACCCTGACCTTGAGGACACACTCAGGCTGGCCCCTTCCTACATTTCCACACTCATCTTCCACTACTAACCTACACATGCTCTGTGCTCCAGCCATAGCAATCTCCTTGCTTTCTCCCAGGAGACCTGTTATTTTCCAACCACCGTGCCTTTATCCATGCTGTGGTCTCCATCTGCAATACCCTTCCCAACATCTCCACCTGCAAAATCTCCTCATCCTTCAAGACCCAGTACAAAGGCCATAAAGCCTTCCCTACTGTGCTCACCTACTCTCAAACTCGTTCCTATTGTGGAGGACTTTGCTTTTCCTCCCCTTATGGTATTTATTTCATACTGTCTTATATCCCAGTGACTTGCCCCAAATCCTATCACTTGTAACTAAAAGAAAAGGTCTTTTCCCTCACCTGGCTCCTTAAACAGCTCATTCACCTTTCAGAGTGACTACAGAAGTGACACTGGTTGCTGGGAGCGTCTCGAGAAGAGATGGCAGCTACTAGCATGCACACTGCCACTGCTAATCCTCCACCCATGGCAGACATCGCTAATCAAACAGATCATTCTCTTTCATGGTGCTGAGACATGGCCTCAGGATCCTTCCCAATCTGGTGTTCATACACCCATTCTCAATTTTGAAATGACAATCCCTGAGTCCCTTAATGGAGGATTTTTTTTTAAAATTCTGGATACTAAATTTCATTTAAATTCTGTACATATACTACTTTTTAAAGAATCAAAATGACATGAAACTACAATTATTTGCCCCATTCTAAATTGCAAAATTATATTCTAGCTCCTAATGTACACACTGAGATTTTAACGTAGCTGTAATCAGTGTGTAAATACTACTTCTGTTCTGTTCTTGTTACTGAAGATTACTATATACACACATCCATGAATTGAGATAGGCCACATTCTTATCACTCTTGGTGGCTGTACAGTGCTCTATTATCTTGGTAGTAACATTACTTAGCCCTATTCATTTGGGTTGATTTGAATTTCTCATTTCTATCGATAGTAATTGGGCACAAAATAAACATCAACCAAACGAAGAGAGTAGTGAGCTCCTTGTCATCAGAATCATTCAAACAGAGGCTAAAGGAGCACATTTTGAGGAATCCTGGAAGTGGGGTCTCTTGCAGTGGGTGTGAGATTGGACTAGGGATCTGAGTTTCACTGTGTATTCTAACCCTGAATTAAGTTTGCAGAGCTGAGAGACCTCACCTCAGATCCCAGGACAGGTACTTTATAAACCTTAAGTCTTCGGCAGCTGTCTACATGAATTTTAGTTACGACTTCGGCTATTATCTTGGTTTTTTAGTTTTTTCCTTAAATGTTGTGTGTTTTATACTTACACCATTATATTGGTTTAATCAAACTTATTGGGGGCAAACTGGAATGGAAGATTTTTTTTTCAAGCTCAAGGATTTATGCTTTTTTTTTCTTTTTCTTTTTTTTTTTATAAGCAGAGGGCCCAGTGTAAGCTGGATTCGTCTGACTTGGACCTCCACCTCTGGCTCATCCTCCGACCCCCTAGTTTAAAGCTGCCAGGTAAGGCCCTGCAGTTGGGGCCCTCCGCAGCGCTCTTTTTCTTTTGATATAATTTTTGAATTACAGAAAAGTTACATAGTACAGAGAGTGCCTGTACACCTTTCATCCAGAATTCCCTAATGTTAACATCTTACATCATAACCATAGTACAATGATCAAACCCAGGAAATTAACCCCGATCTGATACTATTAACCAATTTATAAACCTTATTTGAATTTCACCAGTTTTCCCGCTAATGTCCTTTTTCTGATTCAGGATCCAATCTAGGTCCCCACATCACATTAATTTTCATGTCTTAGTCTTCTCCAATCTGTGACAGTTCCTTGGGTTTTTTTGTTTGTTTGTTTGTCTTTTATGACCTCGCTACTTCTAAAAAGTGCTGAGCAGTTATTTTGTAGAATGTCCCTCAGTTTAGGTTATTCTGATGTTTTCTAATGATGAGATTGGTGGCATGCATTTTGGAGCAGAAACCACAGAGGTGATATATCCTCAGTGCATGATATCAGGAGGTATCTGACTAGGGATGTGTCTCATTGCTGGTTATTTAACCTTAATTACTTGGTTAAGGTGAGGTCTACCATGTTTCTCTGCTGTACAGGAATTATCTTTCCCTCGATAATTAATAAGTATCTTCCGGGGAGACACTTTGAGACTACGCCAGTCTCCTGTTTTTCATCATTCTTCTGCCCACCAATTTTAACATCTATTATTGGTCCTTGCTTGCAACAGTCATTATGGTGGTGCTTTTCTATGTCCATCATCCCTTCTACATTTATTCATTAGAACTCTGCTGTAAGGAAGAGCTAGGTTCAAGGTTTTGAAATGGACTCTTCCTCCCCTACCAAAATATCCCATCATCGACGTTGTGCCAAGCAGGGTACTTTACATTTGTTGAATCAGGCAACCTCACAGCAACCCCACTAGGTAGGTTACCTTATCCCCATTCAATAGTGGAGTCCATTTTATCTGTCTGTATCTCAAACAGCTGGAAATCGATCCCTGTGTGTATAAATGGATAGACAGGCTGATTGTTTTTTCTCTGGTCTATTGATTGATGAACCCTTGCTTAAAGACAGCAGCTTGCTTGTCTGCCTTAGGTGGAAAGGGGATGCATTGGATAGATGGTGAGTCATAGATTGCAACCCAGCTGCAGGAAGAGGAAGGATGGGGCAGAGGCTCGGGGGTCAACTGAAATCTGGGATCCAAACATTATCAGGACCTTTGCTTCTCATTCCTGCTTCACTTTTCTCTCTCTCTCTCTCTCTCTCTCTCTCTCCTCTCTCACTCACTGTAGGCTGCCTTTCTCCACATAACTGGCCACCAGCACCCGAGTTTTACATTTCCAGAGGAAGCATGAAACCAAAATTCCCAAGAAAGCTCTCTGATTAGCCCATCTTGGGTCAAGTGCCCACTCTTGGACCAACCAACTGTGGCCAGCAGGCAGAGCCCTGTAAGAATTTGACGTCTCCCTCAGGAAGCCTTCTGAAGTGTTTAGACAGGAGAAGTCTCCAAAATAAGTAAGGGGATGTTTCTGCTCAAACAATCAGAGATGTCCATGCAGATTTATTGCTGATGACCTATGGACCCTACTTCAAACTCTTCATTCACCTCTCTTTGTATATATTTAAGAATGTGATGCTGATGTGTGATATGGAATTGACTTTAGGAGACCAATCTCCACCACTTGTTGACCATTTGACCCCGATAACTCACTTACCCTTTCGACCCTGAGTTTCCCTGACTGTAAAACAGGGATAATCATCTGTCCCTCAGGGTTGCTAGAATAATCCAATAAAACCATGGTTATAAAAGCGCTAGCACAGAGCAAGCCCTCAATAGCTATCAGCTGAGTCAGAATCTTTTTCTTTAAAGTGGGCAGGGGGCTGGGGACAGGGGCTGAAGAGGAAAAGGGACCTCTGGTTAGCGCCGATGATGTTCTGCTTCTTGACCTGTGTTCCAGTCACGTGGGTCTGTGAGAAGTCAGTACGGGATACTCATGATACATGCACCTTTCGGTATGTATGTGTATTAAACATCAATTAAAAGTCTTACGTTAAAACAATTTTTTTTAAATTTATTTTACGCTGTGTTGGGTCCTTGTTGCTGCATGCAGGCTTTCTCTAGTTGCGGTGAGCAGAGGCTACTCTTCGTTGCGGTGCGTGGGCTTCTCATTGCGATGGCTTCTGTTGTTGCGGAGCACCGGCTCTAGGCACACGGGCTTCAGTAGTTGTGGTGCGTGGGCTCAGTAGTTGTGGCTCGCGGGCTCCAGAGCGCAGGCTCAGTAGTTGTGGCGCACGGGCTTAGTTGCTCTGCGGCATGTGGGATCTTCCCGGACCAGGGATCGAACCTGTGTCCCCTGCATTGGCAGGCGGATTCTTAACCACTGCGCCACCAGGGAAGTCCCTAAAGTCACATTTTAAAAAGAAGGAAGGTAATTCCCTGGTGTCCAGTGGTTAGGACTCTTGCGCTTTCACTGCCAAGGGTTTGGGTTCTATCCCTAGTTGGGGAACCAAGATCCCGCAAGCCTCACAGAGCAGCCAGAAAGAAAGAAAGAAAAAAAAAAAGAGGAGGAAGAGAAGGAAAAGGAGCAAGGAGACAGAACACCTGTCCTCAGAGACACCCCCCACCAAAGATGAAGCGGGGAGGCAGCCCCAGCTCAGGGAGTCCCGGGCTGATGTGGGCAGAGCACCTTCACCTGGGCTAACATTGTCCACAAGAGTAGAAAAGCAGAGATGATTTCAGGTGCAACAAGGATGAGCATGTCTTTTCCACATAGCTGTGTATTTATTATCATCTATTTTAACACAGATACACATCGGACACATCACACCCATGATTTCACGGACTAGGGGTGTTCGTGACATCCTCCTAACGGAGGAATGTCAGGAAGCAGCAGAATTACAGCCTGAAATCCTTGTCACTGAGGAGTTAGTCTTCTAGGCTGGCCACTGAGGGGAGGGGCAGAGCCTCAGTTACCCGAGGACCCCAGGGCCCCCAGCCCTAGAGTCTAGGTGTTAGATTTCTCCTCTCCCTCCACCTCCCCGGCCCTGGGCCCCATGGCTAGGGACAGTCTCCTAGATGTGAAATCCAGCCAGGAACTCCCAGCCTGTCCCCCCACCAGGGCACTGCCCAGAGGTGGCCCTCTCCATTTGACAGGCAGGACAGCTGTGAGCACAGGGTCAGCCGTCCTGCCAAAGCGGGGGCTCCGTGTCTGTGGCTCTGTCCACACTGCCGGCTCAACGTCCTCCCAGACTACTGTCCCACATCTCCAGAAATGGCACCTTGCACAAGCCAGAGAGCTGGCAGGGAAACCTGACCAGGCCTCTGCCCCACCCCCACGCCAGCAGGTTCTAACCGGGGGCCACACTCAGTGCAGAGATCATGAGGGTGGTATTTGAATGACTAGATATGAGATCCACTGACCTGTATTGAGTGGGCATGAAAGTCGAACTAATCTCACCCCCCTATTTAACTCCCCAGCCACCCACCTTGTTCCCCAAAGCCAGAGCCTACAGCTGCTTTATTTGGGGTCTCCCAGCTCTCAGCCCTGAGGAGCAGAGTTTGGCTAGAGCGAGTGAAAATAGGGGCTCTCCAACTTCCGTGAGACCCAGAGGGTGTGCCTCTGACCAGGAAGATAAGGCAGAGCCGGTCTATACAGCAGCAGCCAGGCCCACCTTGTCGTTGCCCACGTCAGAGATGGAGTAGCAGACCCTCAGGAAGACGTTTTCAGGGAGCCATGGGGGCTGGCTGCGCTCTGAAAGTAGGAACGTGGGCTGAAACCCCATGAGGCCGTTGCTGCAATGACCCGGAGGAAAAGAAGTGAAGCGGTCAGTAGGCAAGTCTCATGGGTTAAGGAAAGAACCTGAGCTCTGAAATCAGAGAAGCCTGGGGTCAAATCCCAGCCCACCTCTGCCTGGCTTTGTGACATTGGGCAAGTCACTTAACCTCTCTGAGCTTCAGTTTCTCATCAGTTGAGGGAGGGAGATAATATGACCCATTGCTGTGTTCTGCGTGATGAATACAAGTTAGGCTGGTGAAGAGAGTGAGAAAAGAACATTTCTGGCAGGCAAAATAGCACCTGCAAAGGGCCTGAGATAGGAAAGAGGAAGTGATGGGGCCAGTGAGGCTGGAGTATAGCAGTGAGAGGGGTCCCCTGAAGGAGGCAGAGGCCCAACCACCAGAGCTGAGGCTTTCAGGCTTTTTTTAAAACCACAACCCACAGTTAGAAATATATTTTACATCATAACCTTATATACACATACATACAATGTATAATGAAAACAAAAGCTTCACCCCCCCATAAAAATTCTGGTCCATAGTACATGGGATGCACTCAATTTTCCTATTCTATTTGTTTCTAAAGTGCTGGTTCCAATCAACTGAACTGATTTCTAATGCGCTGTGAGCTGCGATTTGAAAAACACTGACGTCTATGGCATTGAGCACATGTGTGCGCACACACAGTCTTCCACTCTCAGCTGTCATCTGTCACATAAACAATTAATCACAAGTGTTCAGAGAGCAGGGTGGTGTCTCCTCCCTCCTTTGTGTCCCCCGAAGAGGAGGCCCAGAGGATGCTCCACGTATATTTGTTAGTTAGGAGCAGGGTGGAAGGCTGGGAGAGAAGCAGGGCCTGGCCCACCACGTTTGGAGGTTTGAGTAATCTAAAGAGGGCCCCGTGACCACCATCCTTGGACAAATGGAATGGGGACCACCCACACGTGGTAAGGGCCAAGCTTCGGCTTTAAGAAGGGGCTGATCACTACCTGTTGGGGTGACAGCGGTACCCACTTCCAGGATTATCAGGAGGATTTGAAGAGCAAATACACACAGAGCCTCGGCTCAGCATCTGAACCAGGAAGAGCCACCAGCACTTACAGGGTGCTCAGCGTGTGCCTGGCCCTCTTCTAATCACTCTAATTCTACCAGTCTGTTTAATCTCACCAGGACCTTACTCATAAGGTAAACACTGTATTGTCCCTATTTTACAGATGAGGAAATGGAGGCTCAGAGAAGCTTCGTGACTTGCCCAAGGTCACAAGGCTCAGAAGTGGCAGAACAAGGATCCCGATGCAGACAGGCTGGACCTCAACCACTCCACATACGGCATCTCAGAAAGTTCTGGATAAATGGTGGTTCCTGGTATTACGCTTGTGGAAGAAGTTGATAAGATGATCCTTAAGGTCTTATGCAAATCTGACATCCCAAGAGCTCTACGGGCTCCCCGCCTCCATGCCCAGGTATGAAGGAGAAGCGGGAGAGAGATGGGGAGAGTCGTAGAGATGAGGTGCTGATGGCCCAGCAGAGAAAATGGATGCCACTGATGGTGAAGGGACTGGTGAGTGGGCTCTGGCCACTGCTGTAGTTGGTGACAAACTGGAGAAATGATAAAGGATGCAGAGACAGGTGGTCAGAATCTGCTCCCCCAGGGCTCCGGGGACAGAGGTGGCTGGTCTCACAGCCCGGAAATCCACCCAAATCCTTCCTCCCTGGTCCCTCAACCTCCCAACCTTCCTCTTCCCCACAACTGCAGACATGTCCCCGCCCTAGATAATGCCTCAGTGAAGGCACCAAGATGGAGTCCAAGCAGAAGGGCAGAAATACGAGCAAGGGCTGTTGCTAGGGGAGCCTTTGAGGGAGAGGGGGCAGGGAGGGGGCAGGGCAGGGAGATCCCGCTGCCCCTGGCATGAAGCAGCTGGCAGGGAAATGACATGCACACCCTCAGGGAATTTGGAAGGAGCGCCTCAGGCGAGTGTCCTTTGACTTCCCAGTGACAGCGGGTTGGGGTGCCTCCCTCTCCTCAGCTGTTCCCTGGGACCCCAGTGAGCTGTGTCAGCTGACCACAGATCTGCTCAGGGACAATGATGAGGGAGTTGCCTGTTTCCATGACAACCAGGCAGCCCTGGGAGCACCAGTCAGTGAGCCAGTGCCCTACGGATAACCTGTAGGAATCATTAGAGGTCAGAGGTCACGTCATCCCTCCCCCAGCCTCCATGCAGATTCTCCCTTAAAGCAGTCCCTGAGTCTGCCCTGTGCTGGGAGAAGCCCTACATTTTTCCCAAAGGAAGCCCCCCAGGCCTCCTCCCTTAGTGGGGGGTTAGGATTTGAATCTCCCCACCCGTGGAAGATGATCTGCCAGTAACTTGGGCGACCACAGGGCTCCAATAGACCTCACCTGTCTACAGCTGGCTCTTCTCACCACCAAAGGTGACTTCTCCCATGGTGATGTCATCTTGTCAGCTGCAGACCAGAGACATAGACTGTGGAGGAGGCAGCTGTGGGGTGACTGGACCCCCATTTCTGGGGCCTACTCTCTGAGTCAGCCCTCTTGTACCTCCACAGACCCTGGCTCAGGGTGAGGCTTCCGGCCAGGTCTCCATAAGCCCCTGTCCAGTACCATCTGCAGAGAGAAGAAGAATCTCCCAGGCGGCGGGGGTCCTCTCGCCTGGTAAGAGAGAAGCTGACCACGGGCTCTAGACTCAGGCTCCGTTTGAAAAAGCCATCCATGCCTGTGGTAACCCCACTGCAGAGATGGAAGAGGAGGCCAGGCCCTTTATCCCATCAAAGTGGATGCTTTCAAAGGTGGTGTCCGGCTCCGTCTGGCTTAGGCCAAACCCCTGGTTGGTGATGGCCAAGCCCTGGATCTGCCCCGCCACAGGAGGAGAATGCCCCTGGGGGTGGCCCTCAGGAGGCCAGGGCCCTGCAGCTTCCCTCAGCAGGAAGGAGGCTCTACCCCCAGGACTCTGTGAGAATGCGAGTGGCCTCGGCGAGGAGTGTGTCCATGGAGGGCTCACGGAGCCGGAAGTGTGTGTACTTGAGCGTCAGGAACAGGAATGGAGGGCAGGACCCCGCTCCTTCCCTCTCTCTGCACTTCCACAGCACCCCATCTGGTCCCTGCAGTGACCTGAACCCCACCTTTTGGCTCCAACAGCTCCCTGCGGGCCTGACTTGGACTCTTATGCATGACTGCCCAATTTTCTTGACTCTTTAAGTGTATCCCCCCGGACTGGGGCTCCCCGAGGGCGGGGCCGTGTCTCCCCTCAGACCGGGGCTCCCTGAGGGTGGGGCCGCGTCTCCCCTCAGACGGGGGCTCCCTGAGGGAAGGGGGCAGGCGGGGGCCCCATGGGGGCTGGGACGGGGTCTGTACTGAGTTGTTGGGGGGCATGGAGACTGGCGAGCCTTCAGGGGAAAGTCTGCAAGGTGGCCCTTGGAGCCAGTGAGCTGGGTGGGGCTCGGGAACCCCTTGCTGGGTGATGCCCTTGTATAAGGAGGCCCTGAGGGCCCCAAATGTCCTCGTTTGGGATGCCTGAGAGAGGGCAAGGGGCCACCAGGCCTCGCTACGTGTCACAGTCATCACCGAGCATCCCCTGTGCCCAGTCTATCCGTGTGCAGACCCGCTCAGCAAAGTGCCATTCAAACCGAGGGTCTCATCCCATTAGCTGATGGTGAAGTCAATCTGGTAGATCCTGAAGAGGGCTCTTTTTTATTTTTATTTTTTTAATAAATTTATTTATTTTATTTATTTATTTTTGGCTGTGTTGGGTCTTCGTTGCTGCAGGCAGGCTTCCTCTAGTTGCGGCGAGCGGGGGCTACTCTTCGTAGCGGTGCGCAGGCTTCTCATTGCGGTGGCTTCTCTTGTTGTGGAGCATGGGCTCTAGGTGCGAGGGCTTCAGTAGTTGTGTCACATGGGCTCAGTAGTTGTGGCTCGAGGGCTCTAGAGCCCAGGCTCAGTAGTTGTGGTGCACGGGCTTAGTTGCTCCGTGGCATGTGGGATCTTCCTGGACCAGGGCTCAAACCCGTGTCCCCTGCATTGGCAGGTGGATACTTAACCACTGCGCCACCAGGGAAGCCCAAGGGTTCTGTTCTAAATGCCACTGACTGGAATAGAATAAATCAGAGTGCATTCAGACAACATGGCTACGCAGTGCTTGTGTGTGTGTGTGTGTGTGTGTGTCTGTATCTGTCTGTGTGTGTGTGTCTGTGTGTATGCATGTGTGTCCTGGCTCATGATGCAAGATGCTGAAAGGGTCCCACGCTCACACTGTCTGGGATGTACACATACAAACACACATACATATGCAGGGACACACTTGCCCGTCTCCCTGCTCACATCTAGGCCCGGGCTGCACACGAGCTCCGGCTCCCCCAGAGGCAGCTATGTGTGTCTCCGCGTGTGCCCAGACACACTTTCCTCTAAGCTGGGCAACAAGGAAACTCTCCCATGATCCTCCTCCACCCTATCCCTTGTCCTCCCCTTCCTTTCCTCCCTTCCCCCTCTTCCTCCACGTGGTCCTCCCTTCTCCTCTTTTTCCCTCCTCCTTCTTGCCTCCCTCCTTCTCCCTGCCCTCCTCCCCGCTTCCCCTCCCAACTGGCCATGTCCCTTCTAAGCCCTTGCTGAGAGGTAAGCCCAGGACCTCCTCTCAGTGCAGCATCTGGACCAGGGAAAGCCCCCTCCGTGCGACTGCATCTCCTAAGGCGGAAATGAGGACAAGGGGTCTGGCTTTAGCGTAAGACAGTCAACCTCAGGCCAGACTTGACTACCCTGTTCATGGGGTCACCCCATGGATCTGCACCGCCTCCCTCAATTTCTCCCACAGAGAGAGTGGCTCACTTGACAGGAGGGGCTGGAAACTTCCAGAGACTCCCTGCTGTTCTTGACCAGTCTCCCCTTTAAGTCCCCAGACCTGTCCAAATGGGCCAGCAACCCATGCTCCTGTGCCCCATGTCCTCCTGAGATCTTGCGGGGGCGAGGTGAGGGCAGCAGGGTGCTAGGCAGTCCATGGGGAGAGGTTATTTGGATGGAGCTGGCCTTGGCCACAGACCAGGTCTCCGTGGGTGGGGAGTGCTGGGGTTTGGGGATTGGGTAGCAGGAAGGGGAGTCCTGTGTCCCAGATTGAGGCATATCAAAGGCCAGAGAATCTAATCAGCAGGGCCTGGATAAGGAGCAGGAACTGAGTCTGTTCCAAAAGTCCCAAACCAAACACTGATAATGGATCCAGGAAGCGCCGTCACCTCTCCCATCCCACGGCCCCTAAGTGGGCCTCAGACAGACACGGTTATGGTCCCAGGACTGTGGAGCCAGAGCTGGCTCCAGCCCAGATCCCAGCCCATCTAGTTTGGGTTTTGGAGAGGTGGGCCCATGAGTGGCAGCGTGGAGCCTGCCTGGCCTTTCCCTCTGCTCAGGGCTCCTTGTGTGGGACACCTGGGGCAAGGAGGGGGCCAGGAATTCAGGACAGGGAGCTGGGGACAGGCAACCTCGGGCAGGTACCGGCAGCCACCCCAACTCTCCCCCACATCCTGGCATCTGGAGGGCTTGGCTCCGCATGGCCACTGTACAGGGAAAGCCAAAACCTCAGGGGCTCCTCACGCACCCAGCAGGGATGGAGGAGAGGAAGGATCCGGAGGCCTGGACACTCCCCAAAGCCACCCCTATTGCATTCCTGGCTGAACATCCCCTTTTCCAGGTTCTGAGCGTGTTTGGAAGGGGTCTGGCTGACCGTGGCCCAGCTTCCTGCCAAGTCCAGGCATACTCCCCACACCCGGCCCAGATTGTAGGAAGCTGCGACCATGATCCAGAGACTCCAGGAGGATTTCTGAGGGTCTCACCTTTGTCCCTTTGTAGGATAAGGTGTCACCGCTGCTCAGTGCTGGCCCCGGCCTCTAGTGGCTTGTCCTCCGGGCTCTGTCTGCCTACGTGGGCCACCCCCTGTGTGCTGAGATCCCCCAGGCCTGCTCTGGACAGTAGAGCCCCCGCCCACCTGCATCGTTGCAGCCTCACCTCCCGAAGTCCTGGGGGCGGGATGGGAGCTCAGCATCCAGCTCTCCCCTGGTCGCAGGTCTGGCAGAGAAAAGACACAGAATCAGAGGTGCGGGAGCAGCAAGGTGGGCCTCTGCAAGGCCTGGCCTGACCCCGGGGGCGCGCACAGTGCAGCCCTCAGCTCTGAGTCATGGTGTCTGAGGACCCAACTTCTTAGCCTCTGGCCCCAGTGATGGGTCACTGTATCAAGGGGCGTTCTCGCAGGCCTCCCACTGAAATCTGTCCCTCCTCCCCCCCACATTCCTTTTCCATTCAGTAAAAGGCATCCCTCCCTGTAGGGCCTGGATAAGGAGCAGGTCCCAAACCCCAGAGACCTCGTTTCCCACACCTCGCCCCCTATCATTTCCCTTGTCCCATTGGGTCTACCTCAAAATATATCCCAAATCTGTCCTCTTCTCTGCTTTCCCACTGCCACCAATGGGCTCCCAGCCACTGTCATTTCTCCCCTAGATTACGGCAGTAGCCTCCTTTCAGGTCTCCCCACTTCGGCCCTTTCTACACGCCTCCCCTCCCCCCACCTCCACACCGCAGCCAGAGCCATCCTATTAGACCTCAAGTCAGTCTCTGCTCCCAACCCTCCAATAGCTAATCCAGTCACCTGCCCTGGCCCATAGAACCCTGCGTGTCCTAGATCCGCCCCCTGCTCCTTCCCCCTCCATCACCCCTCTCCAGGTGCACAGGCTTCCTTGGACCCTGTCACTTTTCCTGAGCCCCACAGGGCCTTCGTTCTTGCTGTTCCCTTTGTCTGGATCTTCCTTCCCTTAGCTGTTCACTCAGCCTTCTTCAGGCCTCTGCCCCACTGTCACCTCCCCAGCGAGGTCTTCTCTGACATGTGGCCCATTCCTTCCACTCAATCACATTGTCCCTTCTGCAGTTTCTTCAAAGTTATGTCTTTGTTAATCGTCTCACCCTTAGTAGAATGTAAGTTCATGAGGGCAGGGCCTTATTTGTCCTTATGGCTGCCGTGTCCCCACCCACCTCCATGCCTGGCATATAACAGGCACTCAATAACTATCTGTTGAGTGAGTGGACAGGTGAATGCCCACACCTGGTCTGGTCGGAGCCCCACAGCTGCCCCCTCCAATCACATGTGGACACACGGCCTGCTGTTCCAAAGCCCGTCAAGGGCAGTCACCTCCGCCTCCTCCTTCCCTCACCATCTAGCTCCCGCCCCAGCCGCTCCTCTCCTCCCAGCCCCACACCCCCAGCTTAATTGCTGGGGCCCACACTTCCAATTCCTTCCCCAAATCCTCCCCACCCTTCATGGTCCCCTTTTGGCCAGCTTCCCCACATCACTGGCTGTTGCTATGACAACCATAGCAGAGCAAAACTTGGGCTCTGTGTCAAGCGCCCACTGAGCGCTTTACGTGTATGTTCTTATCTACCACACAACAACATTGGGAGATGGGTGTTATTAGTTTCCCTTAATAAATGAGCAAGCAGGTTCAGAGAGGTTGAGTGATCTGTCTGAGGTCACACAGATTTCAAATGGCAGAGGCATGTGGTCTGTAATCCTGTCTTGTGTGAGCCTCGCTTCTCCAACTAGACAGTGAGATCTGGGGAGGTGGGGCTTTGTCAGGACTCAGCGCCCATGATCCAGATTTTGAAACTTGGACCCACTATGTCTAACGATGGCTTGGGAAATCAAGGCCACTATACTTGCGTGACCATGCATGGGGTACCCCACCCCAACCCTGATATAGCAATACATTGATAGATTCCCCAGGCCTTTTCATCCCAAGAGGAAAGGAGCTCAAAAGGAAAGATCTTGGCCAGCACCAGCCCATCTGGGCCAGAGAGGCAAGGTGCCTCAAAGAACACCTGGAAACTTCCCCACCCCCACTCAGCCCGATGCCCGCTACCCCTCCTTCCATGGCCGCTCCCATCTCCCCGCAAGCCCTCCTCAGACACAGCTGCCCTGCTCTCCCCAGCCCAGGCAGCACACAGTCAAGATTAGAGGTTTCATGGCTTTTACATTCCTCTTCCCCAGAGCCAGAGTCCCCAGTCCCCCATCTCCTCACCCCCAAGTCTTGTCCCAGCCACACTCTTTCTGGGATCTTCTCACCCAGAGGGGAACCGTGCCAGGCTAAAGGAGGGGCAGGTGGAGGGAGGCGACGGGACCCCCAAGGGGCCAGGCCTCCCCAGCTAAAAGAGCTGACGAGAAGGAGAAAAGACAGCTGAGGAAAGACCCCCGTTAATTAGCAGGCACCAGGTGGGGTTAAGGTGCTTCCTCCCCGCCCCACGCACTGCTCATTAGCTCGGTCATTATATTAATACTCCCTTAAGAATGAGCATAATGACAGAGCACAGCTGGAGCACGAGTGATACTCCCACTCGCCTGACTTCCCCAGCCCCAGTCCACAGGCAGCCACAGGGTCCCTGAGGCAGGAATGTCCATCCCCAGAGAGGCCAAGAGAGGGGTCCACCTGGTGAGCAAGGTAAGTGGTAGCAAGGCTCCCTATCAACCACTAGCAGGCAGAGTGAAGCTTCCAGAAGAGCTAGGCTGAGAACCCCACATGGTGCAGCGAGTCCTTGTGACCCACCAACCACAGAGAACTCCCTCCCAGCCCCATTTCTGTCTTCCCGTCAGTTCCAGGTTCACCGCGAGGGCTGGTGCCTCTAGATTCCAGGACAGACCCAGACGAACAACAAGAAATGTCAGCTGAATGGATGGAGGGTTCAGACATTGATTTAACAAACCAAGAACTCCAACATCAGGTAGCCGCTGGGGGGCGAGGAATGCTGCAGATGTTTATGTGGAAAGTCCTGGTGGCATGCCAGCTCTAAGGTCCCAAAAGCAAGAAGGACCAGTGAAGTGAGTGCTATCTCAGGCAGAAGCATAACGTCTAGAGCGCAGGTCATGCTGGGAAGACATTCTCTTATTTGATCCTCACAATTTCTTTTTTATTTTTGGCCGCAATGTGTGGCTTGTGGGATCTTAGTTCCCTGACCAGGGATTGAACCCACGGCCTTGGCCGTGAAAGCGCGGAGTCCTAACCACTGGACCGCCAGGGAATTCCCTGATCCTTACAATTTCAAGATGGAGGAACTGTTATTGCTCCTGTGTCACAGATGAAGAAACTGAAGCATGAAGAGGTCAAGTTGTTAGCAAGCGGTAATGCTAAGTTTCAAAGTTCAGCTCCCTTGGCAGAGAGACAGCAGTGTGTGGGTCCATGAGCAGAATTAGGACCCACTGAGGGAAAGTTTTAGGGGCATCCTAAGACCCAAGTGGAGGGAGTACTTGTGAGGTTGTGAGCTCCCTGTCTGGGGAGTGTGTGAGCAGAAACCTGATCAGCATCTCCAGGAATCCTGTTGAAGGGATCCCCGTATGGGTCCCAGCTTAGCTGACCTACAAGATTCCATCCTGGACTCTGTGATTCCGTAGACACAGAGCCCTGAGGGGTCCACACAGGCCCTCTCACCCCTGCCTCAGCCTCCCATGGCCTTTCTGGGGTCTCGGAGTGTCCCTCATTATAAACCCTCCTCCACCTGTATGATTCCGCTTGAAAGTATTGTCAGAGAACCCGCCAGAGCTCAGGGCCTCTTGTGGGGCTGAGGTGCCTGGAGGAGAAGGCAGCGGGGGCGGGCGAGGTCAGGCCCCCTCCGGCACACCCACCTACAAAGTGGGAGCCATTCCAAGGCATCGAAAGGGTCCGTGGGTAGGCACTGGGCCGACCCTAGGGGAAATCAGGTTCACCTTGCTGTCAACCAGGCAAGGCCCTGGCTTGGCATTCAAAGAGATTCCTGAGTGGGAACACTGGGGAATGTGGCCCTTGCCGACACCTGGCCCACTTCTGTCCAGGGCAGCACCCAACACGCTCGCTCTCCCCGCAGCCCACCTGAGGGAACTAAGCCCCTTGAGGCCAGGCTGGGAGAAGTGCCTGGGAAAGACACGACTGGCAGGCAGCCCCAGCTCAAGCCACTAATTCACTCCACCTCGTGACCTGCTTCCTCCTCTGCACTGTGGTGATAACAATCCAGCCCAGCGAGCAGAAAGAGATAAATGGTCCGTGAGGCCCCGTGGAAAGCCACCATGTTTATACCCTTGTAAACTGCTATTATTACCCAGGGGTGGGCTCCGGGAGGGCCCCTCCTGGGCTGACCTGAAATGTCACTCCTGGACAGGATGCTGGCTCCTGTCCTTTCCTGAGGGCCGCCCAGGGGCTGGGTAGGGCCTGATTCTAACTAAGAGAACTGAGCAGTCAGCAAACATTCACCATGTTGGTGGGGATCATTGGACGATGATGGTGATGGAAACAGATTCTGTCCGCACACCACGCCCTGATGTTGGCAGGGCAGGCTCAGACACAGGAGCCTCGGTCGCCCTCCTGGGCATCACTCCCACCCGCCCCTTCCCGCCAGGAAAGCCGTCCGCTCATACCCTACCCGCTCCACCAGAGGAAAATTCCTAGAGTAGACCTTGTGGGTCAGAGGCAGTGACCTGGGGAGGGGACGGGGAAGGTTGGCGGCCACACTGGGCTGGAAGCCAATTCCTGGGACATGTCCTGGACCCCCACCCAATGCCCCACAAATATGCAGACTGAAGCGATTACAGCTTGCTCTGGGGGAACCGCCAGGCTCTGACCAAGACCTGGCGACCCCTGAGAGTGTGGCGGAACTGCTCTTCCTTGAGCTGTTCAGCGAAGGAGCAGCAATGAGCCTGAGGTCAGTCTCAGGGGCTGAAGAGTTGTGATGACCAGTGGTTTTTTCCGGGGGAGCAGCTGGGTTAAGACAGCTTGCCCGCGTCGGTCTGCTTTCTAAAGTGGTACCACGTTCATCATCTCATTGGCTACTTCTCACAATTAGCTCCGTGTTTTCTAGGGGCAAAAGCCGAGGCCTATTTGGGGTGACCAGATGCTCAAGAGAGCAGAGATAATAGCCAAGTCAGCAGCAGAACCCGGCCTCTTGACTCAAGCCAAGCTCCTGACTCCCCCATGACAGGGTCCACGAATAAGGAGGGTCCTGAGCACACCCATGAGTCACTAGCCTAGCCAGGGGCCCTCGGCCTGGGCCTGGCACGACCATGCCTGCCCCCCATCTTGGTCATGCTGTTTGGAGAGTCCATTGCTCCTGACCGTGGAGGCCAAAAGGAGGAGCAGGGGTAGCGTGGGAGGATGTGGAGAAAGCAGAATTGAGCTGCCTGTCTGGGTGAGCTGCAGAGAGGGGACAGTACTGCCCTACCGCAGTGTGGGGAAAAGTGCATGAATCCAGCCTGCCGCAGGTGATTCCTCTGGTCCAGAGATCAAAAGCATGTAAAGGAGAGAAGGGTTTGGTGCCAGCTGTACCCTGGGACCCTACTGGGCCCCAGGTGAAGGGCCTCTCACATCCTCTGTAGCCGGTCCTCTTCGCCCATTTCCTGAACAGAGTGACACCCAAGGTCGGGGGGATCTGGAAGCCGGTTGGTCTAATCCCTGCCCAGGGGAAAGGGCGCTCCCAGAATTGAGGCCCAGGCAGTGGTAAGACAGCAGGAGGAGAAGGGAATTGGGTGGGGTGGGTGGGCCCCACCATGGCCTGTTTCCTTGGTGTGGAGGACAGGTCTGCTCGTTCCACAGGGCAGGGAGCTGGGGTACAAAAGGTGACCAGAGACAAGAAGGCTTGTCCTACTCCTCACCAGGGCCCTGAGTGCCTCATCGCAGACATTGGATTTCCGGGAGATTAACCGTTCAGGGGTTTGAGACCTGGGGGTCTTGAGGCAGGGAGGCTGGTGGGAGGAGGGAGAGAAAAGAGGCAGCCTCCGGACAGGGAAGGGGAGCTTCCACAACCACAGCCCTGGGTGGGTGATGTGTGCAGCCCTGTACTAGCCTTCCTTACAGCTCCCCTTTCTGCCTCTAGGACTCTAGCTGTCCTGTCACTTTACTTTGACAGAGCAGCTACCCCTGGCAACTTTCAGTCTGGGCCACAGCTTCTCAGAGGAGAAAAAGAAATGGTCATGACTTGTCACAAAAACCACAGTCACCCCAAATTTCCCAGAGTGAAACCCCTACCTCTGTTAGGCCTCCCCGACTCCCACCCCAGCACCATGCCAGGAAAGATTCCCTAAGAATTCGACATCATCCACCAAGTCAGAATTTAAAAATAATTATATTAATAATAAATATGTTAAATTACATTTAAAACAATAAATAGAAAAATAAACTGATAAATAAAATCAACAGGTACAAAATGTTTCCAAATTTCAACCAAAAAAACACACAGACGACAGACGAGACAGATGACATAACGAGAGGGTGCGAAATGCAATCACGGGGCCCTTCACAGTTTACGTCGCGGCTCCCTCCTCACCTGGTCACCCTCTTCTGTCCCCCGACTCGGAGAGGAGACCGGGAGACTCAGTGGCTGATACCTTTGGGGACTCCGGCCAGTGCAGGCCCTTCTGCGAAGCAACCCCAACCCCGGGCGTGCGGGTTCGGAGCACAGGAGCGGGAGGCGGAGGTTGCCAGGCGGGTGGAGGGACGTCCCTACAGAGGCAGGTCGGTGCTGTTGTGCCGGGTTTTCCTGGCTGTGCCGTCGTCGCGGGGCAGAGCCCTCTGCAGGTTGGACATGGCCACGGTCTTTTTGAGGTCAATCACAGCATAGGAGTCTGAGCTGCGGGCAGGGTGCGTGGTGGGCACAGGGGCTCGGGGGGCTGAGGGGTTCTGGGACCCCTTGGGGCGGTCTCCACCCCAGCCCTTCAGCTCCACCTGGATGTAGTTGAGCTGCCTGGGGGGCTCGGGGCCCGGCCGGCGGAAATCAAAGTTGAAGACCCTCGGGGAGCCTCGGTGGCGGCTCAGCGGCACAGGAAAGCTGCCGTGGCTGCGGAGGGCAGCCCGGGTGCTGGTGGGCTTCTGCAGTGGGGTCTCGTCCTCCTCGCCTTCAGGGAAGCCGTTGGAGGAGGGTGTGAGCCCGTCCCTCGAGTCCCCGTCATCCCCGGCCTCCTCCCCCAGCTGCTGGGCCTGGCTCTCCCACACGGGGGGCAGGGAGGGCAGGTTCTCGTAGTGCAGCAGCGCGGCCCGGCGCTGGGCGAGGCCATTCCAGCCCGGCTCCTCCGGGCTCAGTCTCCAGCCTGCCCCCAGCCGCAGCCCCCCACTGACGTTCTCGTAGGTGCACTTGGGCCGGGCTGGGCACTCGGAAGGGCCCTCGTTGTTATTGTCGTGGTGGAGCGGGTGATGCAGGCTGGGGCAGAGGCCTTGGCACTTGGTCATGTGCCGCCGAGCCGGGGTGGGGCCCAACACGAACTTCACTTGGCCCGGCTGCAGGAACACCTGCGGGTCCCGCTGTTCGGGGCCCCGGGCCTGTGGGGCAAGGGGCGCCCGGCCCTCAGGCAGGGGCTGCAGGCAGTGCCGGCTCCTGCGGCGCTCATCCTCACTGGCTGGCGTGTTGACGTAGGTGTGGGACTGGGGGGAAAGAGTCCAAGGGCAGGAGGGTCCGAGGGCAGAGAGGAAGGAGAGAACAGGGGACAGGGTGAGAGAAGAGAAGCACAGGGAGAAGGAGCTGCAGTCTCCTCCTCTTCCTTGTCCTCCTAGCCTTCCAGGGAAGCTGCCTCCCTTTCTTGGGACAGGAAGGGACTCTATCAACTTTCTTCCCTCTCGCGATCCTCACTGGGAGGAGATGCCATATTTCCCGACCCCCAGCCCCACCCAGACCCACAGGAAGACGCCAGGCAGCCACGTGCTCACCTGCTCATCGGGAGCAATGAGGGCATGGGTGGCCTCCTCCCCAAACGATGGGTGTTGCAGGCTGCTTGTCGAGGGGCGCCGGGGCACTGAGAATCGCAGACCCTCTCCCGGGCAGCCAGGGAAGCCATTGGAGAAGCTGGAGACGGTGTAGCCTAGAGCTGGGCACACAGGAGACAAGGGGGTCCTTAAACCACCTGGCAACTACCTGCAACCGTGTGTGTGGCATCCTGGGACTCCTCCAAGTGGAGGGGAGACACTCCCAAGGCCCCCAGGGGGTCAGCCCCGCTGAACTGGCAGTCCCCCATTATCTTCACCTTGTATCTGTTCTCCAAACCCTGCCCTTTCCCTCACAGCTCCGCTTGAACCCCACTTCCCCATCACAGCCTTATCTGAAACACTTAAGGCACACCTTGTCGTCACTGGACCGACCCTTCACCTCATTCCAGCTCTGCCACTGAGCTCCAGGGAAGCCCCTCGAAATCAAGGACCGTGTTCCTATTTCTTCTGTCCCCCACGGGCCAGCCGATGGAGTGCCAGACACGGAGCAGGTGCTCAGTGTGATTCAGTGAATGAACAAGCAGAAATTGTGGGAACCTCTCCAGACAGCCGTGGGCAGAGGTGCCTGCATAAGCCGTCAGGAAAGGTATATGCGTATGATCCAGTAGCCAGAAGGAAGGAAGCAAAACAGCTCCAGACTGCCGTTTCCATGGAAACCCAATGTCTTCCTGTCTGTTCCCCGACCATCCATCAATACAAGGCCCTGGACTCCCCAGCCTCCGCTTGAGTCACCTGACTGGCCCAGGCCAGGACTTATCCATCCCTAGGAGTCGTCGGATGATGGATGGCGGTCCTGGAAGCCTGGCTCACCCAGCCATCCCCTCGCCTGCCTGCCTGACTCATGCCTACAAGACTGGTGCTTCCTGGGGCTATGCTCGTGCGTGCATGTGCGTGTGCACTGGGGTGCTGAGGCGGTGCGGGGGGGGTCTCCTCACCACTGGGAGGCTGGGGGGCCCGAGGGAGGTCGAGCTCAGCCGGGTGGCTGTTGCGGGTGATGATGACTGGCTCTTCCATCACATTGATGCTGTTGCACTGCATCAGATCCTGGAGGAGATTGAAGATTTCCTCGGCCCGGGAACACTTAAATGCAAATATCCCTGAAGAAGGAGAGGAAGAAATGAGGCTCCTCTGACCCTGTGTCCTAAAGGGAAGGACTAGAGAGGCTGAACAGATGCACAGAGCTCAGGACAAGTCCCTGACCTCCAGTCCCAGGCCTGCAGAGAGGTGGGAGAGGCCCTCACACTGGGCATTCTCCCCAGCACCCTCCAAAGTCTAAGAGCCACAGGAGGAGCTGGCCCCAGGCCCCCGTGGCCCACCCTAACACACTCTATCCATTACCACCATCTTAAGATCTAATACTTCAGCTACATTCCTCCGAGGTTAAATCCTTTTCATAAGGATGTGTGGGCACCAGGGTGAAGGGAAGCGAAGTAAAAAATCAAAGCAGAAGGGACAGTGTCAGATGAGTGACCACTCCACCTCACATGCTGCCCCCATCTTCCTCTGCCTGCCGCCCCTTACTCCCCAGAAAAATGAGCTCCGCCAGGGCACTAGCCCTCAGCTCTGTGCCCAACAGCCTCTAAGCTCTTTGAGGGTGGGAGGGTCTGTCCTCTTCACTGCTTATTCACTGCATACTTAGTCCAGTGCCAGGCCAGAGAGTGACTGTCTACTGTGTATAGGCCCCTGGCCTTATGGAGCTTGAAGTCTGGTGCAGAAAGGAAGGGTGGGCTGACTAGCTAAAGGACAAACATGGCAAGGCAACCATGTGGCTCCTCCATGCAGCCAGCCTTACAGCCCCTCAAACTCTAAGGCAGCAACTCACGGTCCTGGCACAGCAGGACTGGGCTGAGCACACACGACTCCGGGGATCCAAAGATGCTCTTGGGGTGTTGGGCCGGCCTGGGATTCTGCACTCCCCCTGTGTAACAGTGGGACCCAGGACTCAGGGGAAGCCACTTGGGATGTACATGGGCATGTTCCAAACAAAGACAAACTAGGTTGGGGTATGAGGTCTGCAGGAATGGGATTAGAAGAATAGAAAGGAGGGGAAGGAATAGGGCTATTCTTTCCTCATTCTATTCTATTTATTATAGCTCATTCCAAGATATGTCAAGAGCTTAGAAAAGGTTAGGAAAGCCTGGAGTTTTAGAAGAACCCTGTGTCGGGGCCTAGGGAGCTCTTCTGGGATCTCCAGTGTGGATTAATCACCACCGGGAGCAGAGAGGCCCCTTCCTCCCCTCTCTCTGCTCAGCCAGCGTTAACTGCTTCTGCCTCATGAGTTCCAAAGGTAAGGTGCACAGAGGGGAGGGCTCCCCCAGCCAGTACAACCTCAGAGACACACTGTTGTGTTGGTGGCCTCATCAGAGGAGCTTGCTCATTCCATCCCTGCAGTCACACCTCCACACTGCATTGAACACCATCCCTTGTGGGATTCCTTCTAGCAGAGCTTAGGCCTGTGTCCTCAGAGAAGGCCCAGACCATGTGACCCCTTCAAAGAGCCCCGGCTGGCCCCAGCCTTGACTTCATGGAGCAACCCACCCGTCCCTGACCTCTGGCTGCAGGGAGAAAGGGGAAGAAGGCAGAATACATCACACTGCATCACCCACAAGGGACAGGAGACAAAGATTAACCTCGTGAGGGTTACTCTGTATACCATGGACCTCCCCAAATCTATCATTCCCATGCCACACAGCCCCAAGGCAGCCAGAGCTCTTGCCTGACCTTTCATTATACACAGGAACCAGGGTATATGACTTGGGGCTCAGTTTGTTCCTACTTAGGGGGCAAGAGGGACCCTGAAACTAGAGTAAGAGAGGGAGGAGGAATCGCTTGCTTTCCCAGGTCTGGGAGCACTGGCTCCTTCCCATGGGCTGTGCAACAAATGACCTCACAGAGCCACCCAGGCCGGAGTTGCAATGATCGAAGACAAAAAGCACTGGCCTGGGAGTCCACTTAGTTCTGTGTGCTCTTGGCCACAATCCTTCCCTTCTCTGGGCAACACCTGCCAAGTGGACAGACTTCCCCACTGTCCCTCAAGCTACGACTTCCAGCCCCAATACCTGTCCCAGGCGCACAAGCCCCCATCCCAGCGTGAGGCAGGGGCTGGTACTCACCCTGGCCAGTCTGACACCGGCGGCCACTCTCAAAAGAGAAGAGGTTGGAGTCGTAGCCATAGCGCCGCAGGCAGAGGTAAGGCCAGCGGACAGCCTCGCGCCGATGCAGGTGCAGCACCAGCTCGCTCTGCGTCAGCTCCATCACTCCGGAGCCCAGCTCCACCCCCTCATCATCCACATTCGTCACCTGGCAGGGGCAGGGGACAGAAGGGTAAATGGGTGAGTCCAACAAGTGTGTCCAGGTCCGTGAGCCACTGGGAATGCCACACGATTACTGGGACACGGATGAAGCGGTGCCACTGACCCACTACAGTTCCCTAGGCCTTAGTTTTGTCATTTGGGCAGTGAGGGGAGGGGTGGCTAGTCGACCCCCAAGGTCAGATGGTTAGACGTGCAAAGTTAGATGACCCCAAATGGTCCATGACCCCAAATGGTCCAGATGTTAATGGGAGAAGAGGTTCTATTGTAAGTTCAAAATCTTAAGACCCTGGGAGAGTCAAACCCAAGCAGAACAAATATAAAGGCCTCCACCACCTCCCCAACTGCAGGACCTTGCTGAGGGTTCCCTCTCCTGGTGAGCAGGAGAAACCTGGGCCTCAAGATGCCGAGGTGGGGAGGGGGCGCCCCCTACAGGGAGGTGGAAGGAGCAAGGCGGGGGTGCACACAGGTCCACTGGGCCCGGCCTCAGCTTCCCAAAGCAAACAGCAAACACTAATACTGTGCTTAACATGTGTTAAGCACTGTTTGAAATACTTGACACATGTTAATTCACAAATACAGACTTTTGTTGTTTTCTCCGAAAAGTTATAATGTAAAGTTACAAAGATACACTGACAGGAGTGAACATTCTGAAAGCACAATCTCTGCTACTCTATTGCAGCATTTCTTCATTCTTAGTAATACCAAGAGCCACGAAAAAGGCAGTGGCCTGAGCCCGTTTTCCTTGGTGCTGCTCAGAGGTCCTGAGCTTGCGAAGCCCACAACCTCAGCCAGTCATTTCACCTTCTCTAGGGAGGCTGAACAACTCGACAGCTCGGGCCGAGCCCAGGAGGCCGTGCTGGGAATGTGGGAGAGGAGGGGGCTGTGGGTACCTTGAACTTGCTGGGGTGGTTGTCTGGGACGCTGTCTCTGTTCAGGCAGCTGCAGCAGCTCCCCATGGTGTCAGAGCAGCCGGCCCGCCCTAGGGAAAAACACAAGGGACAGGAAGGTCATCGAGGTCAGCTCCCAAAAGCCCTGCTCTGGGGAACACTGGCCGAACCACCTCGTTTTGATCACCTACTCTGTCTAAGACTCACAGTCCCTCCCTCAAGGAATTCACATTCTCAATCCAGGGCCAGACACACACTGGATAAACATTAATTCAAGTTAGGACGCGTTAAGGATTAATGCTGATGGGGGGATGGAGAGAGCTTCATAGGGGCAACTTTTGATCTGGACCTTGAGAAGTATGCAGGATTCTGACTGATGTAATGATAGGGAAGGGCAGCCTGGGCAGCAGGAAAAGCATGGTTAAAAGTAGGGACCCAGATGAAGTGACCTGCATCAGGAGTTGGGTGCCAGCCCAGTGCCCTCCTCCAGATTCAGTGAAGAAACTGTAGTTGGGAGTCCCAGACACTTTGGCCTGGACCCTTCTCCTTGTTCCTCCTTTTCCACCTCATTCCTCCCACATCATCCAAATCCTCTCTTTTCTTTCCTCACCACCATCCCAACATCCACCTCAAATTTATCTTTTTGATGTTCTCTTCAAATGAGATGTTACGTTATGGTCAAGAGATACACTCAGAAGACTGAACATTTATAACAGAGCACTACTTTGATAACCTTGAGTTGGTATTTCTTCATTAAAAAAAGAAACGCTGGGTTTGCTCCCCTTTGTCCAAAGGGGAGAACAGAGGCCCTAATATCTGGATTGTTCCTCAAGGATGATGGCACTCAAATTAGAGGTCACAACAGTTGGGCCTGTGCCTAGGATGGAGGTGATACCACCAGGCTCCAGTGACCTAAGGGAGCAAGCAAACACATGGGCCGATTCCCAACCAGAAGTTATGGGTTTGCAACTTTCTGCAAGAAATGAATCAGCAGGATTAGATATCCTTCTAGAACGCCTGCTGAAAGTGTAAAGCCTTGAACAATGCTGACTTGCACCCTCTACTCCTCTCAACTTGGAAAACTCCAGAAAAGTGGCTCCTATACGCAGCTCTCACCTCACCCAGGCCATCGGGGAGCTGACCATGGGAGGGGCATGGGGAAGGACCCCCACTTTATTCCCCCTGTTCTTGGTGGGGTGTCATGGCAAGCAGTCTGCAGAGAAGTCACCTGGATCTCCCTGGGACACACCTGGGGCTCACCTAGCATAGGAGACAGAGACCACAGGTTAGTGGAAACCTTCCATTCTCACCCCCAATTGTTAATGAAACTGACTTGCCGTCAGTCCATCCCACCTGGATATCTGTTCCAGCCCTAATGGGATAGAAACACCAATGAAGGAAGTGAGATCAAGAGCAAAGGGACCACAAATTCTAAGCCCCAGAGGCCCTGAGAGGGACAGACTCCCCTCGCATCAGTGACTTTGAAGTCTGAGGCAGCCCAGGACATTTTAAGTCACCTCTAGACCCCACCTGAATCCTGTTAAAACCGATACCAAGATCACCACCTTACCTTTGCTGAGAACTTGAACTCTACAGAGAGCTTTCTCAAAAGGACACTAAGACGTATTAGAAAGAGCAATGGCTTAAGATTCAGGGAACCAGTAGTCTTTTTTATTGCTACTAAGTATCTGGGAGAGTCTGCCAAGTAGATTCTCCATCACCACCCCCAACTCCCACCCCAAGGCCTTAGTTTTGAAGGGAAACATCTGTCAACTGTGGAACTTCTAGCTTCAATAACCTTTAGAGGTAAGTTTGTAGGACAAACCTAGCTAAATCAACATTTTCCTCTTCTAGGACAAGCTCCTTCAATCTCACACGTGGAAGCTTGATAGATTTTCTGTTCTCCAAACTCTGCAAGGCCTGACAGTTAACATAAATGCTAACCATCAATCACAATTTCAGGAATCTGAGCCCTACGTGGACAAGTCGACAAGCCAGTACCCTGGAGATCCTTGAAATCCCACCCTCCTGCTCTGGAAAAACAATGTCATTTCCCAGGGCCCCTGGTGCTCTGCATCCTTGGACACTTCCCAGGTAAAAGGACCCCTACCCTCTTGGTCTGGCTTACTCTCTGGAAGGGGGCAGCAGGATGAGGAAGGTATGCACAGCCTAAAGGCAGACAGCTGGGTAAATACTGGGGCTTGAGCCACCAACAGGGAGTCTGGGGGTGAAGCCAAGAACTACAGGGTGCAAGATGGGGGAGGGTGCTGCACCTCTTCCTGTCCCCTTCACTTCTCTTTAAGATACCAGGACATATCACGACAGCCCAATGAGGGGGGTTACATCGGGTGGGAGGAGGAGGGGTCGCTGGTCTGAGACAGGTGTGGATTGGGGGTGGGAGTTTGAGGTTATAGAGACTCAAAACGTATGAGAGGGATCAGGGAAATGTGGACAAATTTTTTGGACTTGAGCACGGTGCAAGGAGAATGGGGGGCATGAAGACTCAGAGGAATTTCAGGGCGGTGGAAGCATTTGGGGGCATCCAGGAGAGAATGGTGCTCTGTGAGCGTATCAGGGGAATTTGCAGGAGTGAGGGGTTCTGAGGGCTCCAGGACACATGAAGGTGTGTCCGGGGGTGGGGGTGGGGTGGTTCTGGGGGCTTAGAGACAGATTTAGGTAACAGGCGAATTTCTAGATACCGGGAAGGAATAGGGGAGGTCAGGGCCGCCCGTTGTCTCTGGATCCCCGCCCCCAGGCCCGGGTTTCCACCGCCCGCCCGCCCGGGGCTTCCTTGGGAGGGAGTGGAGACTGCGGCGCGGCGCGGTGCGGCCTCGGCGGAGCCGCCTCGCCCCCGCCCCGCCGCGCCCCGACTCACATCGCCCCGCGGCCCGGGCGGCGCCGGGCCCCGCTCCCGGGTCCCGCTGCAGCAGCCGCCACCCGCCCGGAGCTAAGGCCTCCCCGCCCCGTGGCGGCGGGGTCAGAGGTCACCGGTAGCACAGACGAGACGCTGCGGGCGGGCGGACCCGATCGGGGTTGACCGGCGCGCAGCCTAGAAGGTCCCTTTGGAGGACTTTGCAGTAGGGCGCAGGGAGCATGCGCAGACGCCAGAGGGCGCTCAGGGCCAGTGACTGAGAGAGCCTGGCGGGGGCGGGGCGGAGCCTGGGACGGGGGCGGGGCTAGGGGCGGGGCTGAGGGGGACCAGAGGTAGGACCAAAGGTTTCCACTCCCAGGATCAGAAAATGTACCCGAGCGGCGGGCGGGGCGGGGGAGAAACACGAAAGATTGGGGGAGGAGCCTGAAGGGATGGAAGGAAGAAGGGCAGGACTAGGGACCCCAGAAAGGGGCTGGGGACAAGGGGGAGGGAACTAGGTGGGGGTGGGGACACACAGAGAGGGGCGGGGCTAGGAGACCAGAAGGAAGGTCTGGGGGGACCTAAGGGCTCCGAAAGGCGTTCTGTTCCGCGAGTGCTTGAGGACCCGGCATAACGATGGCTCCCGAGGGTCTGCTCCGCGCCCGCCGGGACGCGGTCCCAGTGCTAAGCCCATGGGCACGGAGGCAGTGGAACCTGCACACTTTCCACCCGAGATCCCTCAAATGCTTTCCTTCAGTCGGCAGCTCTAGGCCCCGCCCCCCGTCCGGCTCTACCAGCCCCAGAGGGGCTGGCAGGGCCCGCGGGGGGCGTGGGAGCGGAAAGCGCGCTCCCGGGGCGGGCAGAGGCGGGTATCGAGACCTGAGAGTGGGAACTGGGTGAAGGGCCTGACGGCAGGGTCTGTCCAGAACTGCCCGGACAACAGCGCGCAGCGAGGGTGAGACCCCGGCGGAGTTCCTTCCCTTCCCCTAAACTCCCAGCAGCCAGACTGGGAACCCCAGGTGACTCGGGAGCCACACCGCTTCCCACTTCGGAGGTGGGCCCCACATGCCCAAGAAAAAACTGGGGATCTGTCGAGAGGGCACTTGGCGGGACCAGACACTTCTCTTCTCCTTCTTCCTCTCACTGTCCCGGGAAACCTTCCATCCCTTACACCCTCCCCCTCCCCCGCCACTTCCCAATCCCTAGACTCTGCCCTTCAGGGCAGGGGTGGGTTGGGAAGGTAGAACTCCTGAGACTGGTTACACCTGCGCGGGCGGCGGGGAGGGGGTTCAGTCTTGTCCCTTTTGTAAGGGGGGAGGGGAATTCTGGAAGGAATCCAGCACGTAAGTGGGGTCCAGTGCTAAGTGGACGTGGAGTTATGCCTCCCTGGGGAGATGAGGGTGAAGGGTGAAGACTGATTTCTGAGTGTTGTTCCTGTGTGGGATGACTTCATGCAAACTAGAACTAATCTGGAAGAGGGGTGCAAGTTTCCTCTGGGGACCCAGATACCCTGCTTCGATGCCCACCCCCTCCCCCAAGCATCTCTTGCCTCCTGGAGCCCCAGGGGAAGTGGCTACTCCTGGCCCTGGGTGTGAACAGCCCATCCTGGCTGCCTTCCACAGGAAACCTGATCTGAGGGACAGAACAGGAAGGAAGCAGATGGGTGTGGAGCCAGGAAGCAGGGAAGGGTGGCACAGGGCGGGGCTCCGGGCTGGGAAACACTATAATTGTCACAGTCCAAACCCTGTTCCCAGCCCCAAAGCTGGGTCTTATAGAGGCCAGGGATTTGGTGATGCCCTCCTGTGCCCAGCTGCCGTTAGAATCCAGCCCAGCTCTCAAAGGCAACCTCCTCCTCTAAAGCTTCCCTTAGCCTTCTAATGTGACCTCAGGCAAGTTTAACCTGTTTGTTTCAACCGTAAAATGGGATAATAGAAACTACCTCACAGGATTGTTGTGAAGATGGACTATATTATGTAACATGCTGGAAAAGTCCCTGGCACAGGGTAAACATTCTAGAAAAGTTTACTCTGTTTTTTTTTTTTCTTCCTAGGGTGCTGTGTATATCTGCCCAGAACCCTGGCCCCATCCTGCCTGGTTTCATCTGTGCCTTACCCAGTAGACTATGAGCTCCTTGAGGGCAGGGCCCATCCCTTTTCTACTTCAGTAGTCACCTCCTATCCCCAAGATACTGTGGCCATACCAGGGCTTGCCCAGAGGAGGGCTGAAGAGATGCACTTAGAATTATCCAATGAAGTTGCCACTAGAGATAGAAGCACAGGATTTTGTCTGTCCTGGAGGAGATGATAGACTAGATGAGGAGCTGAGAGAGACACAGGGAGCAAAGAGAAACATTAGGTGCTAAATCTTGGGGCACCCACTGTACTTATTTCTGGAGCTCAGGGAAAGGAGAGTTGGTATAGGCTGGATAGGCTGAGAAGGGCCTCCCGGTCAAGTGCTCCTTTCACCCAGCCCAAGCCTACAGTGGGAGAAGCAGGGAGAGGTGAGGAAGTAGGTTCACTGGGTGCTGCTGAGTGCACAGTGAGAAGTGGTGGGAGCTATGGCAGGGGAGGTGGGGAACAAGGGGCCAGTCTACCCAAAGGCTCACCAGAAAGGCAAAATGCCCTCTCCTTCCACTATGGGCCTCCTGTTTCCTCCATCCCAATCTTGGGAGACCCCCGAGTTTGAGCTTCAGAAACTCTGGAGCTGAAAGGTTTGGCCTCAAGCTCTGGCTCTGCCATTTACTAGCTGTGTGACCTTGGGCAGACCATGTACGCCTTCCAAGCCTCAATTGGGCCATCTGTAAAATGGTGATAAGAATACCACCTGATTCACATAGCTGTTGGGAGGACTGAAGGAGATAACGCCCAGAAAGCATTTAGCCTGCCTAGCACACTGTCATGGCCCAATAAATGGGAGGCGTCTTGTTTTCTGTGCAGACTTTGCCACCAATGTCACTGCTGAACTCTGGCTCGCCCCACCGAGGGGAGAGGCTGACCCCTCCGGAGCCAAATCCACCAGTCAACTCAGACAGCAACCCAGGTCACGTGCCAGAGGAGGACCCTGAGGAAACCTCTGCTCAGGTGGTAGGGGTCCTGCCCTTCCCTCTGAGACCAACATCCCCTCCATCCTTTGGACCTCTTCCCATTTCCACCAAGTGGGAGGTAGTTAGCCTTTGTGCCCAACTTCTTGCAGCCCTTTCTCTTTGCAGGAATCCCTGTCCCTACAGCCCTCTCAGGACACAGGGGTTCAACTTCTTTAAGCTTATCCACATGAATACATGAATACTCTCCTAGGGGGTCTGTGTTGTCAAAGCAGAACCTAGGGACTTTGCCCCTAAGGAGTGAAAGGGGTGATTTCAAGCATAAGAAGGAAGCTGTTTTGCAGTGTGCCCCCCCTGACCTGCCTCAATCAGACCATAAACATGGGAGTGGATCAGTTGTCCTTGTGATCTTGAAGGTGGATCCTCCAAATGGAGGGGGGTGCTTGGATGTTGTTCCAGATTGGTGAAGAGGTGGCAATGAAGAGGGAAGGAAACAAGGGGAAGGAAGGAAAAGCCGAGCTCTGCTTCTCTCCTTTTGCTGCGTTTCCTCAGGATCCTGAAGTCCTGAGCTTGGGGAACCCTGGCCTGGACATCAACCAAGCCCCCAGCTGGCCTGGACTGCGGACCCTCCTGCAGCAGCTCCCTCCGCAGGACAGCGATGTGGGTCTCCCTCTCCCCAGCTTTCCTCTCTCTTGCCTCCCTTTCTTTACTTACCGTGGGAAGAAGTTTGGTCCAAAGGGCAGGGGACATGCATTTAAGGCCTAGCTTTGCCACTAATTGGGGGAAGTCATCCCCCACCCCCAGCCTGAGCTTTCACAACTACATAATGGGTGCAGTAACATCTGCTCTGCCCACCACAATGCTTAGTTGAAGAGCAAATGAGAAAATGGACATGACCAGCTTTTGAAACTGATAATGGAATGTACAAATGTAGAGAGTATGGTGGTTAAGCATTTATTGAGGGCCTCTGTGTGCCCAGTCTAAAGGCTTCCAGTTCAGCTGGGGAGGCGAGGCAGGAGAATATGGAGTAAATAGGGAAAATACAGTGGGAAGTGATTAAGCTACAGCTCATTGGGAGCCAGGATCTAAATATATGGAGATGGGCTAAGTACTGTAGGGCTGTCAGGACCTGAGCGATCACCATTCCTGGGGTGGGGGGAGTGAGACGGAGGTGGACTTATGCCAGTTCTTTCCCTCCTTCCCTCTCCTCAGTACCCTTCTGTGCTGTTATCTCCTGCACCTCCCTGAGGTTTCACAACCTTCCTTTGACCCAGCAGCTAAACCTCCCCTCTCCAGTCAAACTTCAACCTTGCCTGCTGGGGCTCTCCCGGTCACAGTGGACCTCTGTTTCTGCAGGAGCGCTATTGCCTGGCCCCTGGGGAGGAGGAGCTGGCTGAGCTGCGGCTCTTCTGTGCCCAGCGGAGGCGGGAGGCCCTGGGACAGGGGGTGGCCCGCCTAGTACCTCCCAAGCTTGAAGAATGCACCTGTGAAAAGGTATGTAGCACCCTCCCCCCAATATTCCCCTTCCTCCTCTTTGCCCTCTCACTTCTTCAGAAGGGGCTGGCTTCTGGAACTCTGGAGGGGGAAAAGGGGTTTGGGGATTGACAGTTTGGCAAAGCTTAGGAAAAAGGGAAACCAAATTTAGGGGTTCTTCGTGGAGCCTGTAGTGGAGGTGGGCTTGCCAGAATATGGGGAGAACAGTTAGGTTGAGGCTGGGATGGAAGAGCCAGGAGAGAAGGTAGGAGGGTGGTGTGGCCTCTGACCAGCGCAGCACCCGCACCCCGCAGTGCAGGGAGCGGCTGAGGCCAGGGGAGTACGGAGTGTTCACAGCTCAGGCAGGAGAGCAGCGCTGCTGGCACCGGGCTTGCTTTGCCTGCCAGGCCTGTGGCCAGGCCCTGATAAACCTCATCTACTTCTACCACGATGGGCGTCTCTACTGCGGCCGTCATCACGCAGAGCTGCTGCGGCCGCGCTGCCCGGCTTGTGACCAGGTACAGCCTCGAGGGGAGGGGCTGGAGGGGGTCTGCCCAGGGTCCAACGCGGCTGATGCAACGGGACACCTCTTCCAGTACCACGGAGTGGGGAACAGAGACCTAGGAACCAGCCTGGGAACTTTGTATTCCCTTTGCTCTGACTTGAGCTCTGGGCACCTGGGACTCGTTGCCTTTGTGCCCTCCCTCACCGCAAGCAGAGTCTCCCAAATTTTCTTGGACTGAGAGGATTTCTCCAGAGCGGGAACTCTTAGACAGACGTTCATCTCAGTACGTCGGGTGCCCAGTGCTGGGCCTGCTCCTGCGAGGAACTCCCTCAATGTCCGCACAAGAGGCTGCACGGTACCCTGCGTGGGGCGTCCAGGAGACCCAGGTCGCACTTCTTCAGGCTGTGCCACCTGCTAGCTGGGGGATCCTGGCTAAGCCAATCAGCCCTCCCCGCATCCGAGAGTGGTTGAGTAGATCAAATGGGAATGTCTGTAGACGTGCTTTAGCATCAACTGGGTATAAGGCGTGGTTACTGGATGAATGAATGAGTGAATGAATGAATGAGCCGTTCCCCTCTCCCTCTCCCAGCTGATCTTCTCCCGCCGCTGCACCGAGGCCGAGGGACGGCGCTGGCACGAGAACCACTTCTGCTGCCAGGACTGCGCCGGGCCCTTGGGCGGGGGACGTTATGCCCTGCTGGGCGGCGGCCCCTGCTGCCCCAGCTGCTTTGAGAGACGCTATTCGGATGCCGGCTCGAGTCCGGCCCCGACAGTGGAAGGCAGGGCGTCCCCGGGTAAGGGAGGAGAAGGTGCAGATCAAAGGGGAAGGGGGCAGCGGCTTGGGCTGGGCTGAGGGGGGGTTCTCCCGGGCTGGGACCCTCGTCCCGGTCCCACGCCGTCCCGCCCCTCCAGCAGCGCCCCCGTCCCCCCCACCGCAACCCCAGACCCGAGCCTCGGGGCCCGCAGCTCTCACCGCGCGTCCCTGGCCGGAGCGCTCCGAGGGCCTCCAGAACCCACCCCGCGCCGCGGTTGAGGCTGCGGCGCGGGACTCGCTCCTGGGCTGGGGCCGCGGCCGCCCTCTGCTGGGCGGAGGCGGGGAGGGGCGAGGAGCCGGGAGAGGACTCACCGCGGCGGCGCGCAAGGCCCGGGGGCGGGGCGGGAGGCTGGGCCCCGACTGGGACTGGCTTCTGGCGGCCGCCCCGCCCGGATCTGGGAGAGGGAGACTCGCGGCTCTGAGATGGGCGTTTCTGACCCGGCCCGGAACAGGGGAGGCGGAGATCGGCGGATTTGAAGATGGGCACCGCGCCCCGCGGAATGCCGCGATCATCTCCCGGGCAGCCCTTCTCGCTACTGCCGCCAGCTCCAGTCTGGAAACCCACAGGGGGATGCTTGGATCCAGCCCGGAGCAGGAGTGTAGAGCTGGGGACCAGGAGGAGACACCCAAAGGGCAAGAGCAGGGCTGCCCAGAGACTCCCCTTGATCCCAAGGAGGACGCTTCCTGCCCCACCTGCTCCTCTTCCTCTGAATCCGAACCCGAAGGCTTTTTCTTAGGCCAGCGCCTTCCCCGGCCCTGGGAGACCCCCGGCAATCTCCAAGCTGGGGACAGCGACACCTCCAGGAAGCATTGCACCATTTGCTAGTGGCGCGGCCCGGAGAAAGGGTGGCTGGGGAGGTAATCTGTACGGTGAGAGAGCAAAACTCTCCTCCCCCTATAAAAATCCTAGACTGAACGCCATCAGGGCCCATGGCTGGGAGAGGCGGCGAAATGACAAATTTGGAGTGCTTCCTTTTAGCCCGCGCATTCTATGACTTTTCATGGAGACTCTTGGGGAGCCCCATTCCTTAAAGCTACGCATCCCCTGCTGAGCGAGACCCTACCCCACCCCCACAGGCTAGGCAGCCCCATCCTCAGCATCCTCCTCCTGAGCCAACGAAGTGATCACTCAGAGACCACCTGTGACTGGCGGTGGGCCAGCCGAAGGCCAGGAGGGAGCCGGAGGTGGAACCCGACCAGGGGAGGTTGGAGCTGGACGGCGCTCCTTGCCCGGCAGATGTCGCGGACTCGCAGCCCGGGAGTTCTCGCTCCCGGCGTCTTACCAAGCTCAAGCCACTGCGCCCTCTGTCGGCGAGTAGCCAGCGGAAATGCGAGGCCGGAAGTTGCGTGATCTGCTGGCGCCGACAAGCGGCGTGGTGAGAGACCTTACGGAGGGTTGGGGTGCTGCTATGGCTTCCAGTGGGGCCGGCGTGATCGCTGCGGGCTCGGCAAATGAAGCTCCCGAAATCCCAGACAACGTGGGAGACTGGCTTCGGGGCGTCTACCGCTTCGCCACCGATAGGAATGACTTCCGCAGGTAACCGAGGCACGGGACCTTGGTCGCTCTCCTGCCCTTCGCGCACGTACACATACCTGCCAGGTTTCCTTCTTCGCCGAGGCTGGGCCCTCCGGATTATTTACACCGCCAGTATCTCGGCCTTTTCGTGGCTCTGGCTGTGCTTTGCTGAGGTCCTTGACCGGGAGAGTTCCCGTGCGGCCAGAGCGCTCCTTTCAGTCACCGGGCTCTGTCTAGAGAATCTCACTCTGCCCGCGGAGACCCGGGGAGAGGAGGCGCCAACACGTAAACAGGCTTTTCGGCCCTGGACGAGTACTTAATTGGGTTTTGCATTTGGCCCTACTCTTACTAGACGTAGAAACGAACCTTAAATAACCATGTGGATCTTGGGCAACCTATTATGTAACGATCGATGCTCTTGCGATTCTAAAGTGTTTTTGCCTTGGGAGGGGGCGGTTTCCAGGGTGGTGATGGGAAGCTTCCCCCCACCCCCCAGCCCATCTTTTACTGACCAAAGACACGTGACTCAGTGACCACAGGGTTAAAGGGATGCATTTTTTCCAGGAACTTGATCCTCAATTTGGGACTCTTTGCTGCCGGAGTTTGGCTGGCCAGGAATTTGAGTGACATTGACCTAATGGCACCTCAGCCTGGGGTGTAGCCGTAAAGGTAAGCATTAACCAATGTTCTGCCTGTTTTAGGAGTCCTAGAGACTGGGATAAGAAATAATTTATATCAGCTATTCACAAAATAATAGATAAGAGACTTGATGTAAAACCCTTGGCTATTCCTAGTTAGATGTGTCTCCAGATGTTCCAAGGGATGAGTCTCTTACCAATTTCCCTCTAGTGATTTTACATTTCTAATGCCACGTGTTGTCTGACTGCAGACACATGGAACCCGTGCTGTACTCGAACCTTCCAAAAACAGAGCCTCCGATCTGTGACCGTCACAAGACTTGCCCTGATGGCAGCTGAAGTTTGATTCAGATGGGCACCTTTCCTTCCCTGCTTGATTTCCTTTTCTTTGCTGAGTCCACTCAGAACACCCTTCTCTGGTCAGCAGGTAGGGTTCAGCTAAAGTGTTGTCCTGTGTTCTGTAAAGTTCTGTACATAGTTCCAAAGTTTCTGCAGGGGATGATCTTTGCTCTTGTCCTGAGGAATATTCTAATGGTATTTTAACAAATAAAGACTGTACACGAAGACAGCCATTTTATTCTTTTAATAAGAAACTTCGGCTTACAAAAACAAGGTGTAAAAAGTCAAGATTTACAAAAATCATAAAAACATGATTTATATTTCACACTCGAGAGAGACAGGAACAAGCCCCAAACATGGATTGTAACAGAGATGGTTTGCTTCATATTAAAAAAGAAAAGGAAACTGGAGCCACCGTTCATTGATGTTAGCATAGGATGAAGCATATTGTTGAGGAATTTCCATTTTTGAGCAGTACTAAGGGAAGAAGTCATTTGGTGTTGCATAGCATTTTAGTGCACTGGGTGGGTTTTCCAGGCACCAGGGAGGCATTGTTGCTGTAGTACAGTGGGATTTGAGGGCAGTGAGGTGCAGGTAGAGGCAAGGGGTAAGTAAGCCTGGGCAGTGGGCACTGAAGTGACACTGCGTGAGGAAGCTGCTTCCTTCACAAGGAAATAGATTATTTTCTGACCCTAAAATTCATGGTAGTGCCACTGTCCAGGAGTGTGGGGTTCTTTGGAAATGGAATATGTAAGGAACTGGCATGGAAAGAATCACATAGGCTTAGCAAGGTGTGGACATAGTGACAGGCTCCCCTTGGCAATTTTTCTAGTTGATTTGCTCTACTAGGCATTTAAAAAAAATACATACTACTTTTCCGTGCCGAGTCTCTTACGGAACTGGTATGGGATTAAAGGACATGAATTGGAAAGGAGGGTCAGTATAAATGCACCACAGTGGCCTAATTGTTAGTTGACAGGTGTTGTCTCTAGCAATCTGTTCACTAAAGGTAAATAGAATAAAATGGTCCTTCTTGATCCTGCTGGCATAAATGTGGTTAAGAAAGCTGTTAGGGAATTAGATTTTTTATATGTTAAAGAAAAGCACCATTCTCTTATGAGCATTAATCAGGGAGGAGGTCCCATCTCTCAGGAGGAAGGAGTTTGAGCTTGTATGAATTCAGGCCTGTGGCTGGCTTAACATGAAGGCAGGATCCTTTAAGAGTCTACACGGGGACCACAGATGCTCTGACAAGTTCATATCTGATGAGGAAAGGTAACATACATGGAGCAAGGCTTAGGTTTAAAGACATCACCCCCGCAAATGGTGACCAGGAAGGAAACTTTTAAATCCCTTCAGCCTGCATCAGACCGCTGCGCTAAGACTAGAAATACCAGCACCTCCTGTTCTTTATAGGAGTGAAACGTACATCCTTGAAGTCTGCTACCTGATCTATTCATAATTGTGAACAGTTCTATTTGATAAAAATTTTCAAAGCTAAAAATCAAAATCTGGCCAAAATTAAAGACATGGCAGCTTCCAAAAGCATAATTCAAGTTTCACTTAAAATTTAATGTTTTAGCTTCAAGTAACAGTGCCACTGTTGGTTTATAAAGCCATAAAGCTGGTAAGGTAAAGTTTCATTTAAACTGCCTTAATTCCCGAAAGTGATAAGAATTTTGCAGATTAAAGCTACCAAATCTACAATTTCCTCAAATTCTGATGAATAATCATTCCATAAATGAAAGTGCTGGTTTTCATCATTTCAGCACATTTCTCCTCAAGGGAATTCAGTTTCACATCCTGTCATACGGTGTTTAGCCCAGGCTAGTTAACACCGTGTGACAGGATGTAAACACATAACATAGTATGACAGTACTATGAAAATCTCTTACACAACCTAGTTAGATTTGAAATAGAAACATGCCAGCAGAATTCAGTATGGAGAAAGTCCACAAAAATGACCATTCACTTCAATGCTCTAGTGGCTATGGTGTACTTAGAGCAGTGTTTGGGTTGAGTACACAGTGGTTAAAGTCAAAGCCCTAGACCAAGAAAATGGTGAATTTAAACGTGGAAGATATAAACTAAACTCACAGTCATATTCAGAAGGCGCTTTTCAGCTTTAGTGCTAACTTCAAAAAAGAATCTGAACCACCAGGGAGATTCATACTTACCTGGTAAAGAAACTCAGTGGCCATGGGAGGTTTTATTCCAAAGATACAACCCCCTCACCTAATTAGGCTGAGGGATCCAATTATTATATGTGCTTCGAGTGGTAAGCTTTTTAAACACCCTTTGGTGAAGTCTTGGAAACCTTAAGGTGGGAGTAAAAGGAACATGCTGTGTTTATAGCCCTGCAGGTGAGCAGGCTGGGTCTCTTCCCCTTCCACAGCCACTCAGCACCATCCCAGTCAGCAGCTGCCAGGGACTGGGGCTGGGGAGCTGGGACAGGTTCTTTGAGCCTTCTTTTTTGCATATTACACAGTGCACTGGCTTGCCTTACAATCTAAAGGTTCACATATAGGGGACTGTGTTCTACACTGCTTCCTGAAATTTTGTGCAAAAGAACTTCAGAACTAATGAAGGTACCACTTCAGGAGGAACCGTTTCTGTTTGACTTCTACCATACGTTGCCCAGCATTAGAAAAACTAAAAGACCTTCTTCTGAATATTTGTGCTCTCCCAACCAGCTGGAAAAGCAGCCCTTCCACTTATAAGATATAATCCCAGATAGGAATACAGTATATGTTTAGGAAGGGGTAGCCCTCGCAGCCTGATTTTAAAAAGGCCTGAACTAATGATTGGAACATAAAAGGGGTGGTAAAAAAAGAATGGGGTACATAGTCTGCCTTGAAAAGGAGACACTGATAAATAATCAAACACAAAGATTTTGGATATTACAATTAAAATTTCAGAACTTGCTGGTAAGAATAATTTGCTTTTACACACACAAGATATGAAATGCTTTTAAAAAGTCTTGACACCAAATGTCCTTTACACTATACAGATCCATTTGCCACTTGAAACGACAAGAAGGAATCCTTTCCCTTAATCTTTTCAATCCCATGCAAACCATAATTGGGTACAAGGCACCAAATTTTATGAACTGTATAAAATTAGTTCACAAAGCTTTATCAGTAAGTAAAACAAACTCCATTTCTCCCTCCCTGCCCACCCACATCCCAACCCCAAACACCCAACCAGGTTTTCATTCTGTACTACTGTTGACCTCTCTCGTGTTTACACTGGGACCTGGCTAGGGCCATGCTCCACTGCCAGTCAACCCACCTCATTAGTTCTTGCACTCTGATGGAACTGTAAGCATAGCCTGAGCGGGGAACTCATACAATCATTGACTCTAGAAGCCTTGCCATTAAAAACAAAAATAAACTCTGCTATTGAGTCCATAGGACACATTAACACTTCTATAGTTTCCAATTTTATTCATGACATTGTAAGAGACATCTGGAAATTCTTTACAGTGTGGCACTGCCCCCATCAGCCTGAGAGGGACTGGATCAAAGCAGGCAAGAGGTCTGCCCACCTTTAAATAAGAGTTCAGTTCTTGGCCATTGAGGGCATTCCTAATCTTTTTTTTTTTTTTTTTTTTTTTTAAAAAAAAAACAAACACTAGCATGGATGCTCTCAGAGGCAACCACAAGTATGAGGGTCAAGCTAGATTGAGGTAAAATCCTTTTTGAGGGGCCAGGGTGCATTCACCTTGGCTGGCTACAGCAAAAAGTAAACACACCAGCCAACTACAAAGGGTTCCTAGAACGGGACTCCAACTACTTGTCTGGGAAAGAAGCAGGCTCGTAAGGTTCAGTTAGGAGATCTTGGGTTTGATTTGGCAGCATCTAGTCAACTTCTACCCGGTTCTTATTTTCTTCTCTTTACAATGTTTCGACTTAAAGTAAGATGCAACTAAGAAATTCATCTACTTCCAGTATGTAAATAAATTAAAGGCAAAGGGACATTTCCCTCACAACAGCCATTGGCTTATGCAGCAGGAAACTCTTTTCTTTAATTAAAATCTCCATAAATACTAACTTCTCAACAGCGTCTAGTGCTGCTGCCTCTGGGTACCTGAGGTGTCTCACTGCAGGGGCACCTTCAAGTGTGTGCAGCTCATTGAGGTATTGGTTTCTATTCCAACTCATTTTAAATGATTTTGTTAATTTGATACAATGTGTGCTCAGCTAATTTAAGCACTTATTTTACAAAGTCCTTTGCTTAATAATCCTTAATACTTGGTATAAAACTATTTTTAAGAATTAAATTTGAAGATCTTTTAATTTTCTATTAGATGTTTATTTTTCTTGTTTTCCCCTGGACAGCCTGAGGGATGAAGTAGATGCTCTATTAGTACTTCTCCATTTGTAAGTTCTCTTTTTCTAGAATAATAAATATAGCATTCAATGAAAGATGAGGCACAATTTATATTTTCCTTCCCTTTTTACTCTCCTTGGGTTTTTTTGAGTTAATGCGCCTTTCTCTTGCCACCAAAAGTCATCACCAATCATGCCAACTTAAAAATGTGGATCTAGAGGATACAGCCTCACATCAGAGCCTCTGACAGCATGGGCAGCTGTGACACTTTAAAACAGTGTCCAGGTGAGGGTAAGCCCGGGCCAAGCTTGTACAAAGAAGCCTGCAGTAGACAATATAAACCAAATAGCATAAAAAATGCCATACGCTATCGCTTCCAAATAAAAGCTAAATATTACAGAAACCTCACAGTGTTGGAAAAAGCAAGTTTAATTTAAAATATAGTCACTCCTCTTGCTTATCAGGGTGAGCCATGTTCTGTCTGATTTCCTCCAAGTCTCAGTGCTGTCTGGCAGGTCCTATGGGAGAATTCATCTCAAAAGAGGTCAACAGCAAATGCTACAGATCTGCTTGGGAAATGTGGTTCCTCAACATTGCTAAACCTTTGAATCTCATTCTTTAGCCTTTCTTTTCCCAACTTCCCATCCCTCCCCAAACTCCCTTCACATCCATCCTCTTCAGGTGGCAACTGTACTTCTACCTGAATTGAAATGTTAGTATGACATACTCAGTCAAAAGATGAGCATTCAGAGTGACAGGCTGAGGCGGGCTGCAGCACTCCCACAGTGAGAGTTACGGTTTGCATTCACTTTTACTAGTGAGTCTAAGCGAAGGACTGAGAAGGGAAATTCAGTGGTGCCTGATAGGGCAGAGAGTTTCCATCTGGGCAATTTCATGCCACTTAGAAACTGACCCAGTTTAGAAAAGAAAGATATATTTTACTAGCACTGGAGTTAAGGACAGGGCACTCTTGCTTTTTTTTCTCTGATGGATTGAGTGTGGGTGGGTAAAGAAACAGTAGGGATTAGCAGATTTTGGAGGAAACAGGCCAGGACTGTCAACAATAAACTGTTCAGACATACAGGAGGAGGATTCCTAAGCCTTAGAAAAGCAAAAGCTCCCACATCTTGTGAACAGGAAATAAGCTGCAGGTTAAGAAAAGCTGCATGCTGCACCAGGGTGAAATGGGTGACGGGCATTTAGATAAGCCCTGGGCCACTGGCTATCCCCCACCCCCACCCCCAAATGAGTTCTGAGAAGGCCTCAGACAACTGACCCAAAGACCAATTTAAACCAAACTATGTGCTTGCCCTAGACCTGAACCAGGGATTTGCTACAGAACTAGGTAGCCAGGAGTGCCCTTAGGCTCAGTGTGCCACAGAGAACATGTCATGTACCAGTTTCTTGCTTCCCCATGTGAACTGCTCCTTCTTTAGAATGAAGGGATGTTCATGCCATCTCAGAAGATGTGGTATGATTAAATGACAGCAGCAGCCAGGGAGAGTATGACACATGAAAAACCTCCCATTTCACATGGAGAAATTTCCTCCATGCATCTCATTCCATTCTTCAACTGCTATCCCCTAAAAAAGGAAGTCTGCAGATTTTTAACCCTTGAGGGCTACTTCCTTTGTAGGAAAAAATCCTTAGACTTCACCTTCCGCCTTGGAACCAATCCTATCCAGCAAGCTGCCAGCCCAGGGCCCCTCCTTGCGTGCTCTGTCGAGGGCTGCTCACATCAGGAGGGTTCTTCTGGTGCTGCAAGAGTCCTGATTAGCAGGGGAATCATGTAATAGAAAGAACATGCCTGGATATGACCAATTTACTCCCTCTTTCCTCCACCCAGATCCCTCTATATTCGGAAGCAACTGATGAAAGAGTCTTCATAGAAGTTACTCCTTTTGATTTGTTTTAACGAAGGAGGGAATTTCTAAACCCATTTAAAAGAAAGTTGCTACAAATTTTATGATAGCACACGAGTCACCTGGCACCTTCTGCTCTAGACCCAGTGACGCAAACCTAGTAATCTGTTCCTGCAGTAAACCTTATTTCCTATACGAGGAAAGATGTATAGAAACCAAGAGTTTAAAAGCAAGCCAGTCCTCGATACGTGCCTCCCATTCAGGGGAAGGTCCGTGGTCTGCCCTCATCGTTGTTGCTGGACTGCACCTGAGTTTGGAGTTGGGTTTCTGAGATTCTTGCATTGCCCTGAACTGTTCTTTGAGTGTAAAAAAGGATGTAGGCTTGAGTTTTGCACACTTCCTCGACACTGCATACATTCAGCTTTGAGTCATTGCAGTGGACCCAAAAACCTAGGAAACCAAATGAAAGAAAGAGAGAAAATGACTACCCAACTTATATTTCAGTCACCAGGCAAACAAGGAGATGAGGAAAGGGACAGAGGAGCTCTGAATAGATCCAACCCTTGATTGTTAGTGGTGGACAAAGAGAAAAGTAAATGAAACCAACAGACTTCCCTGAAACCACTGGTTTTAACCCCGCAAGCCCCACCACAATACTGCTTGCAGTATCGACCGACTATAATTTTTGTCCTCATTTCATTTCATTCAGTCTTCTTCACTGCCCATTAGGGTTTTCTACAAAGACAGGAGACTGGGGGCTAAGAGATGGGAAAAGGAGGAGGAAGAGAGGGGGAGTGTAAATAGAGAGAAGTGATAAAGGAACACTTAGAAGGAATAAAAAGTTATTTTTTACAGGCTCCCTCTGGCTACCCCAAGGGCTGAGAGGTTCAGGATGGGTACACTACTGAAAACACATTCGCAGCCCACCTGCCTCAGCGCGGTAGCTGGGAGGCTCTGCTCTGAGGGCAAGGACTGAAGGCTCCTTGGGAAGGGCCTTTTTAGTAAGTGCTCAGTAAGTGTCCTCAGCTTTGTTATGAGCTGAGGCTAGTGAGATTCCATGAAGTTAGATGGGTCATATTGTTTCTGCAAAACCAAGAATGAAACTGAAGTCTGCAGCAGAAGTATTAGTAACAACAATAACCTCTAACATTAACTGACCATTACATACTAGACACGGTGCTCAGCACTTTTACATGTTAGTTCCTGTCAATTCTTAGAACAATCAAATGTTGTTACTTAGTGATATATCCAAAATTTGAATCCATCTTTCGTAATTCTTTCCACTGGATTTTAATGTATGTAATATCCCCCTATAGATTAAATAAAAGGAATGAAATGTGGACAAACCAACCCTTTTTTGTGTCCCCCACCCCACAGAGTAAAGCGCACGCACCTCCCTCTGTGTTGTAGCAATAGGCTGTGTAGTGTCCTGAGCCAAACCCTTTCCCGTGATGCATGACCACTGCGGAGAGATCATAGGCAAAGGTCTCTTTGTCAAGAGAGGAGAGCATGTCCCTGCAGCAGTAAGGTTCCATGGTTAATACCTGGTCAAAGACGACATGGACCCCAATCTTCTCTCGGTGATTACGGCCAGACCACCTAGAACATGGATATAAACTTCTTACTAGTAAGAAATGGCATGTGTGATCAGAGGCAGAGGTAGGTAAAACAGGGAACGGAGAACATTTAACCTTCTGGATTTGCTTTTCTTTCACAACAAGACAGTGGTAATCAATGTTCACATATATTTCCTGTGAATATTGCATGTTCTCTGAAACTAGAAATCCCTGAACAAGCAATTCAGGCAATACTCTTTTTGTACTTTACCTCCTGCCCTCCTTTTCACAGATTATCTCTTACTTTATTCTGAAGATGAATCTATAAAAGCCCAAGCGAGGCTAGGAAATGTTCAAGCACAGACACCCAAGTGCAGGCTAGCTGATTAAATAGGACCATGAGAGCAGAAGCCCAGTCCTGGCCCCCGACATCAGCTTGCTTCACTGGGCATGAACCATACACTCCATGGAAAGCGTGAGGCCTCTAGGGAACAGGCTTCTCCTCCCAACACTGAAGAAGACATCTGCCTTCGCCAAAGCCTTTGAAGTAGCTATTCCCACAGCTCACAGCCACGTGGGATGCCCCAGAGCAAGCTCACCTGAATCTTTTAAGGTGCAGCCGGAGGACCTGAGGTAGTCTGTAGATCATTAACTGCTTTCTAGCTTCACTCAGAACAAGGGGTTTTGGATTGGATTTTCGTCGTTTGCCTATATGGTTTGGGAAGGCATAAGACATAGATTGTGAGGAGACTCATTCTTTCCGAGCTATGGCAGAGACAGTGACTTGCCACTCGATATGCATTCTTCTTATTTCTCAGTATTAAACCTCAATTATATTTGGGGCAGCAATGTGACCCTCTCTAAGACTGCATTTCCCAGCCTCGCATGCCTGCACGGAGTGGCCATGGAAGTTCTGGTTGAGATGAAAGGAGTGATTGTGTGGCACTCTTGGGATGGCTGCTTAAAGAAGGCTGACTCAGTTGTAAGGTGCATCCTTTGTCCTTCCCACTGTCTGAAAGGAATCTCAGTTTCCTTTCCTGTGAAATGGGGGATAATGCATATATTTCAGCCTTAGGGAAAAGGTAAGAGGACACAGGATTACTAAAGGACAGCGTGTTTAAACAGATTTTCCCCCCATGCTTGTGGCCTATACAAATATTTAGAAAAGAAACTGCTGGTTTTATATTTTTATTGTTTTTTTAAAAAATATTTATTTATTTATTTGACTGCACTGGGTCTTAGTTGTGGCATACATGTGGGATCTAGTTCCCTGACCAGGGATCGAACCTGGGCCCCCTGCATTGGGAGCATGGAGTCTTACCCACTGGACCACCAGGGAAGTCCCTGGTTTTGTATTTTTATGCCATACCTATTTTCTGAAACATGTTTCTTGGTGACAGCACACTGCTAGACATGCAGGACAAGGCTGACAGGCTGGCCAAATACACCCAGTCCAAAGCAGAACCAGTGCTTGAGACTCCAATTTTGTTTCTAAAGATAGTGAACTGTGGGTGAAATGCGTTTCTAAATTACAGCAAGCAAACGGTGGAAACGAAGTTCTCTTAATTTCCATCAGAAGCCTTCTCTATAACCATTTACTGATGACTGCTCTGTTACTATATTAATTAAATCGGTGAATGGATGGGAATATAAAATTAGTGGTCCACTGTGGTGCCTGCTGATTGTCTTTGAGCTGTTGAAATCATGGTCTCAGTGTCTGAAGAGCTTGGCATCTGATTTCGAAGTCCTGTCTGTACCACTCGTGAAAGGTAGCAAGTCACAGCCAGATGACGTATCCAGGAGCTTTCTGTGACAATACGATGTGGAGCTGTTGCTTCTCATAATAGACTGCAGCTTTTACTAGGGCCGGTAGTCATGATATGTGAGAGCATGAGCGGAAAGAGAATTCAAAGAGGGGCCTGGCCTTATTTTACATTCCTGTTCACCAGCAGATTTTTGAAAATTACTGCAGCTCTGCCTGGGAATCCTGGCAGTGACTGCTACTCTCAGCAGAGGGAGTAAGTGAGCTAAGATGAAGACAATAATAGAATACGGCTTTGTTTCCCTAAAATGAAATTCACAAAGAAAAAGATATTACTGATTCAATTGAGATTGATCAGTTCTGTCTCCCATTTGATTAAGCTGGCCACACAGAAAGGTGGAAGACTGAAAGTTTTGAAACTTTCACAAGCAACAGATCAATGCATCTCATCCCTTCACCATAGCTTTCCTTCCCTGCTATTTGAACCTGTCTATAGAAATACTGAAAAATGGGCACATATGGCAACTGGAAAAACAATCCTTTCTTGCAAAAATGAAAAAAAAGTACTTCTTGCATAATCTATCAAGTCCAAGAATGATCTAGTTAAGGCTGTTAACATCCTTCTGTTCCTTACAAGTACAAAGCTTTATGAATCACTATTTTAAAAAGAAAAAACAATGTGGCAACCAGAAAAACAATCCTTTCTTGCAAAAGTAAAAAAAAAGTATTTCTTGCATAATCTATCAAGTCCAAGAATGACAGTTAAGGCTGTTAACATCCTTCTGTTCCTTACAAGTATAAAGCTTTATGAATCACTATTTTAAAAAGAAAAAACAATGTTCTAGTAAGATAATTTAAGTCACTGCCTTTATATCTCAATATGGAACAGGATAGGTGAGTTTATGGTTAACCAAATACAGCACTTCAAATTTTGTTTTAAAATGGCAAAATGATAGCAGGTGTGACTTGATTTTTATCCTGATTCTTCACAGAGAACAGGTTTCCCACGGTGTACTACTTTAAAAAACCATGTGCAGAAGTATTAAAACAGCTACTGTAAAACTGTCGTTCCCAAAACTTGTAGTCCAGACTACAGTATGGCTGCAAATTGATTTCAGATCTCTGAACAATCCATTCATCTTAGTTTCCAAATCTCTATATGCCAGAAACCCAAACATCAGCTTCAAAGTATTTGCTCTGCATTTCCTCTGTCCATGCTGGGTTAGCAAAAGCAGTAAGTGTTAGTGTGGTAAGACATGGGGGTGGGGATGGGGGGTGCATAAGATACTCACAGAGCCATATAGAAAAATTCCACTTTACAATTAAAGCCATGATAGAGAAATACTTCCTTATGACCCTTCTGAGATGTGAACCTTTCAGGCATGTGACAATAACTATGAAGCTGCCATAGAGCAATGCACCATATGACTTCCTTTCTTGGTTTCATTGTACTTTAAATCTACAAATTCAGGACAAAAGCACACTTTTCTGATACTATAGCCTCAAACAGGCTATGCCACCTGAACTTTAAATAAGAAATGTCAGGGCTTCCCTGGTGGCACAGTGGTTGAGAGTCCGCCTGCCGATGCTAGGGGACACGGGTTCGTGCCCCGGTCCGGGAGGATCCCACATACCGCGGAGCAGCTGGGCCCGTGAGCCATGGCTGCTGAGCCTGCACGTCCGGAGCCTGTGCTCCGCAACGGGAGAGGCCACAACAGTGAGAGGCCCGCGTACCGCAAAAAACAAAACAAAACAAAAAAACCCACTCAATATTACAGTGTTACTTTTGACTAAAGTGGCAAGTGAAACACCTTAAACTGATATTCCAGTTACACACACCCACCCCTACCCCCAGCACTCACTGTTACATTGGTCACAAGCGTAGATTCTCCCTTCCAGAGCCTCTGTCTCTGTGAACTTGGCCAGCATCTCGGTGAGCAGGCACTGAGTCTGATTCAAAGGGATAAACCCCTTTTCTATGCAGTGATAGCGTTCAGGGAATTCCAGGGACAGATCCCAAAAGGGCTCGATGGTATTGGATTTGTAATTGCATGATACACATGTGACCTAGAGTGAAAAGATTGGTTTACAGGTTATATAACTTCCATGCTTCCCACATACATTTTTGCTAGCACATAACAACCAAAACTAAGTGCATAGTTTTCCAAAAACATTTAACTGTAATATTAAAATAATAAACATAATTTTAAGAGAATTAGAGCATATTACTTCTGGTATGTATCTCTAACCATGACGCTAGCTGGAACTGGAAAACCACACAGCAGTTATTACTACCTACCCCTTTCTCTCCTCTCTCATAAAGCATGCTTTGCCATTCAATGCTGCAGTATTACAGATGGAAGTTACCATGGAGGCAAGGCATCATCAATCTGAGATGGAGAATTTGCAGATTCCTGTCTGCTTCTCTCATCCTCATACTCTTGTTCTCTCCAGACTTTGCTCCTTCCATCCAGTCCAACTTGCCTCTTTTTGCCCTGTTTCTTGCAGCATCCCTACACTGATCCCTTGTGATTAGACCTCCTCCCCCGCTCAAAGTACCTTGTGATCAGACCTCCTCCCCCGCTGTAACCTTCCCAGATGCACCTTTCTTCCTACAGACCCTCAGAGGGGTAGAGGAAGTGCTGAGAAACAGTCCCCTTTCACACGCTGAAAAATAAAAGCCTAAATAAACTTCCTCTTCCCATCCTACTCATACTCATCATTCTTTTAAAACCCTCAATACCCGGACACAAAACCTCAGTAAGATAGTGTAGAGGTTTTACCTGCATCTCTTTAAGTTGCCCACCTCTTTGCCTCTACAAATTCTTTCTGCATGTTCTCACAAAACCTTATCTATGAGTCTTCACTCATGTCCTTAGATGGCTAAGGAAATGAAAGGTCATGGGGAACAGGAGGCAGACTTGCTTACCCTTTGGCATCCTCCGAGCCACCTCCCTCCCTTGTATGTAAAGAATGCCTTGGAAGGAAGAGTGCTCTTTCACAACACCCATGGAACCAAGGTTATAGGCAAACTTCAATTTCCTAAAACTGATCAAAGGATGGCATGCCAACAATGGGTACTTGATTATAACAATGGGAATATTATATTACCTGTATCATCATTAAAGATTAAAGACATTTACTGAAAGTGAAATGATATGGCAAGTTGAACTAAAAATCTGCCTGTTAAGACAGGAGGCAAATTCACCAACAAGGCCGTCGCACAGTATAGTAAAAGGTACAGTGGCCGCCCTCAGCTATGCATAGTTACAGCAAATGTTGGCTACCCTAGTTAGGCCAACAGCCTGGGGGAGCTACGCATGGGAAGCCTAACTACTACACCAACCCGTTTCCAGTGTGGTGGGCAGCTGGGGATGGGCTGGGCACACACCTACCTGGCTGAGTAGCTGCCCGTGAAATATGGTGTTCACCACCTTTAAGACCTGTTTGGTGAGCTTCCTCTGGGAGAAGGGGATGAGGATCCGGCGCTTGGTGCCCTCGGACTCGAGTTCCTGCTGCACTTTGTGCAACAACTCGCAGAGAAACTCCTGCGCGTCCTGTTGGTCGTAGCCGCGGAAGGCGGGGATCAGGCTCCACACCGAGTGAAGCATGGCGAAGGGCGACACCAGGGCCCACCTGCCGGACCACATGACGCGGAAGAGGGTGTGCAGTTCGTGGCAGAGGGAGATGTGCTTCGAGCTGGGCTCCTTGTTCTGGATGAGTTCTAGGCTCCTGCTGAGGGAGGCCCCGCCATTCAAGCAGAGGCCCTCGCGCTCGCAGGCCTCGGCCCCGTGGCTCCTGGGCGACAGCTCGGTGGCTGAGCTGCCGGCCGGCCTGCCCGCGAGAGGGGCCTTGCCGTTGGCGGCCCTGGGAAACAGCTGCTCCGTCTTGGACGGGTCGAGGTTCAGGAAGCACTCACGGAACTTGCGCAGGTGGCTGAGCACCTGGAGGATGGAGTTCATGTAGCAGGTGTTGCCCAGGTTGCGCAGGCCCGTGACGCCCGGCGCCATGGCTGGCGCGCGGCGCGGCGCGGGGCGGGGCCGCGCGGCCCCGCCCCGCGCCGCGCC
>NW_020837975.1:13236892-13247528 GCF_003676395.1 Aethalodelphis obliquidens
CGGGCGCGCGCGGCGCGGCGGCGCGCGGCGCGGCGGCGCGGGGCGCGTGCAGCAGGAGGCGCGCGCTCTTGCGCGGAGGGGAGCTGGCCAGCTCCTCCAGCAGCCGCCGCTTCACCTCGCGCCGCCGCTGCCGCGCCGCCTCCTTCTTGCGCTCCAGCGCCTCCTGCCGCCGCCGCTGCTCCAGCTTGGCCTGGCCCCGCGAGGTCTTCTCGAACCAGAGCCGTAGCGTCCGGGCCAGCAGGCGCTGGCGCCGATACCACAGAGCCGTGAGCATCTGCGGCTGTCCCTGAGGAGCGCGCTGCGGCGGGACGGCGTCCTCGCCCGAGGCCATGGACCGCAGCGTCCGCCCGCGCCTCAGCGGCAGGTCCTGCGTCTGGCCCCTGACCGCCAAGAGGGAGCTTCTCAGCAGCTTGAGGTCCCCTTCGGGGTTGTCGTTGAGCACGTAGTCCTTGCACAGGTAGCAGAAGACGTAGAGGTCCCGGACCTCCATGGCTAGCGGGTGTCCAGTCTTTTCGAAGTGTTTGAGGGCGTGGTCTTCGATGTAGCGGCCGCAGGCCACGTGGGAGCACTTGAGACAAGCCCACACGGACTCGGTGGTGGCGCACTCCCGGCAGCACCACTTCTGCGGGTTCAGGATGGAGTGGTCCTGGGCTAGCCGCAACCGCCCTACATGTTTGCATCTATCCATGTCGTATGGAAGTCTTCACTCTTTCAACCTGTCACGATAAGGGCCCTCGAAGAGAGAGAGACAGAGGAAGAGAAAGCTTTCAGCAAAATATTTTCCTAGAAAAAGGCTTGCAACCGGCATTTTCCACTCAGTATTCATTTGTTTTTAATTCAAAACTGGTTCTTTTGGAAGGAAGTTTAAAAAAAGAAAAAGAAAAGCAATTTTGGCATAGACTGGGTATAACAGAAAGACAGTTAAGTTCCTTAAAAAGAAAGAATCATAAAATACTGAACGACAGACCTTAGCCCTAATGTGTAAGTTTACATTTTCTAAGGCTGTTTTAATTCTTGAATATCAGCTAATTTTTACGTAAGGCTGATTTGGAAATGTCATTACCCTTATTTCACATTGCACCCAACTGGCCACCAGGGGAAAGAAACTTGTATTCTGAACCGTCTCTGAATTGATGATGTCCTGGAAGTGAAAGCCTCTCTGTCTCATACTGACAAGATCCTGGCTGCATGCAAAAAGGGACAGGGCAGAGGAAAGGAGAGGAGAGACATAGACAGCGTTTCACATACCAGTAGGAGAGATGAAGACTCTCAAATAAAAAGGCAATCTTAGGTCGGTTTCACTGTATTTTTCAAAGTAGAGATAAGAAGATAGGGTAAAAAAGATAAATGGTAAGAAAGAAATTCCTCTGCAGTACAAAGTATTATTTTTATTTTCTTGAGTCCAAAGATCTGGCTAAGTAGGTAGACTGAGCCTCAATCTAACATTTTGTCTTTTGTGGTCTGAATGTTTGCACCCCATTCATATGCTAAAATCTTAACCCTGAAAGGTGATGGTATTAGGAGGTAGGGCCTTTGGGAGGTGCTTAGGTCAAGAATGGGTTGACCCTCATGGGATGAGCCTTCAAGAATGGGATTAGTGCCTTTATAAAAGAGCTCCCTCACCCCTTCCTCCATGTGAGGACACCGTGAAAAGCCAGCCATATGGCTATGAACCAGTTACTCCTTACTAGATAGGGAATCTGGTGCCATGATCTTGGACTTCCCAGCCTCCAGAACTGTGAGAAATAAATGTTTGTTATTCATAAGCCACCTAGTCTATGGCATTTTTGTTACAGCAACCCTGAGGGACTAAGCCAAAGTGTCTTTTTGAAAAGAACATTTACATCTTGTAGAAAGGATGGGAAAACGTTTACCTTCCTTGCTGAAAGAATAGTTAAGTACAGAATGAGACAAATCTGACTTGTAGGACAAGAGGTGTAGTGGCTACTGGTATTACAGTATTTAACCAAACTACCGAGACAAAAGAAAAAAAAGCAAACCTTCTGGATGATATATGTAAAAATGCTTTTTATTTTTAAAAACAGTGGTAACATACTGAGCGTTTTTTTTTTTTTTTGTCTTTCTAACATTGCTTCTTCAACACTGTTCACCAGAGAAGCCTAATAAGCCATTTTTCCAAGGGAAAGAGGCTATTTTAAAAGAAAACCTTTTATTCTTTGGAAACTTGACTCCCCCCCAATACCAGTATTTAAATTCCCTAAAGGCAGTTCCTCTTATAAACTGGATTTCCTTCACCCCATTTCTTGCCCACTTTCATTTCTGTGAGCAAATACAGTTCTATGACTATGGGGTCACCCAGAGAAGTTCTAAATCCAAAGCACTCTGAGTAGTGCCTTTAGTTGGTTTTCCAGATGCCTTTTTTGGCTTGGCCCTATTGCTAAAACCCACAAATATACCACAGGACCAAACCAGAGATCCTTCCCATTTTTAAATTGCCCATTCCAATGGGCAGGGGCCATGTCCCTATATAAGAAATCCTTAAATCATACAAAGGAAAGTAACCTAGATTATCTTCCATCAAGTCAGGTCATGCTTTTCCTTTGAGTACTATCAGGATTTAGTTTCTACTATATTTTTCTAATTATTGACTTGTTGCTAAGTGCCCTTTAAGTCATTTCTGTGGATGTATTTCTCCATTTCCTAACTAGCTATAATCTCCTTCAGAGAGGAGATCATGTGTTATATTTCTTTCTTTCCTTTTTTTTTTTTTTTCCACACTGTGTGGCTTGCGTGATTTTAGTTCCCTGACCAGGGATCCACGAACCCCGGCCCACAGCAGTGAAACCACTGTGTCCTAACCGCTGGACCGCCAGGGAATTCCCTATTTTTCTTTTAAAAAAGAAAATTTTCTTTATAATTCTTTATAATTTCAAGACTTGTGGGTGCTCAACTCTTGAGTGGTCAAAGGTGTTCTGTCAGAATTACCTCTCACACACACCAGAACAGTATTGAAATAACCATTTCTGTTTACTTTCTGTAGGGCATAGCCAAATTAAAACAGACATACATTTAAAAGATAAAATGGTAAATAAATGAATTGTCTTTTTGCTACCTATTACCAATCAGGAATTTAAGTTGGATACACATGATGCTTACAACCAATTACTGGAGACACAAAAGAAAGTCAGTAATAAAAGAATGAAAAGGGGAAAAAAAAAATCAAAAGATTGGCAATTCCCAAGTTTGTCACTAACTTCATATTTTTCAAAATGTAGTCTCTGAACCACCTACCAGCATCAGAATTCCTTAGGATACCTGTCATATGTACAGATTTCTGGTCATGACTCCAAATGTGATGAATCAGATTTTGGGAGAGGGGTCTAAAATCTCCATTTTAAACAAGCTCTCCAGATGATTCATTTGTACATTAAAGCCTTAGAACCACTGTACTAATCCAGTAAATTATATAGGGCTGAAGAACTCCTCATAGAAATCAAAGAAATCAAGGGATCAAAAATTTTTATTTCTCAAGATCTTTCACTTAGACATTGTTCAATAGAACTTTCTGCAACGATGGAAATATTCTTTATCTGCATTGTCCAATACTGTACTAACCAGCCACATGTGCCTCCTGAGTACTTGAAATGTGGCTAGTGAAACTGAGGGACTGACTTTTAATTTTATTTAATTTTAATTAATTTAAATTTAAATAGCCACATGTGACTGGTGGCTGCAGTATTAGATAGCACAGATTTAAATACACCAGCACATACTATCTTTAGCTCACTTGGGTTTTCTTTTTATTTTCTTCCCTTTGGAAGATTCACTACTCACTGAATCATGTCTGAATAGCCTCTTCTAACTCAAAACCTGACAAATCCCCATTTTAGCCAAAAGGAACCTTGATGTGTCTTCAGAAATTTAATTGCTACTGAGATCTTATCACATGAAACATAGCACAGCTTCAAATCCTACAAAGAGAGAATATTTCTATGAATAGGAATACAGCAACACAACACCCAAGACATTGATACCTTATGAAATCAACTTCTGTGCTAGAAAAAACATGCTGGAACAACCAAAAGCCAAAATAGAAAACCACTAAAAAACCATTCCACACCCTCTTCATGGAATGCTGTCAAATGGAAAGGGCACTCTGGAAATTCTTTCTTCCAATTTCATTTTCTGATCTATAAATCTGCTGATCACGCACATCCTTTCCTGCACAGCCTTTTTCCCATTACAGATCTGTCGTGGCAACTCACTAACCTGCCATATGGCAGAGTAAATCCATTCAGGAAAACACAGGGCTACTCTGCACCTCACTACACTGATTTAACCTAGGCAGACTAGCTTCTCTAGAGGAAAAACATAGCTGATCATGCAATGGAAATCACTCAAAAGTGACACAAAAGTCAATGCACACAATAGAGAATAAAGAGAATACAATCTTGGGTATACTCAGTTCAAGAAAGACCGTGTATTTCACTCACCCCTCACACATCCTCTGACCATTTTATTTAAGAACAAGGCCTAACACTCACAGGCACAAAGAGGAAATCTATTTTACATTTTTCTGACATGGACCCCTTTTCCTTCATAATTGCTAAAGGTCATAAAAGTCCTAACACTTCCATTTAAAACATATATCATCCAGTGTGACAGGCACCCAGTATCCAAAAGAGAGAAACTTGCAGTGTAACTGGAAATGAACATGATGTGCCTTAATAGTTCTCCATCATTAAGTATATCAGTAACTGTAAAAAAATGTCCTGCTCACCCTGGATCAATCTGCATACAGGGAAAGCAAACCTGACAAAATATTAGCGTTTGCTTCTTTAAGTAATATAGTTTTAATTTAAAAATCTGAATCAACTTGAGCTAAAAACCATAATTAATATTTAAAAGGATTCTACTATAGTTAATATCACCAAATAGTAAAAGAAGGTAATGGAACCTGTTCAATGTTTGCCTTTTGTTCTGATGAGAAACTTCTAGATTTATCACATTATTTTTTAAAGGTCTCTGTATGAGAGAGATGACTGAGCATTACAAAAATCTTTCAAAAACCTATAGCTTGAAAACATGATTCATCTTTTAATTGGACTATTCCAATTATTCTCAAATAGCAGATTTCTTAGCCGATCCGAAATGGATAACAGCATCACCCGAAATAAAATTTCTGGGGAGAAGTTCAACAAAAACAAAATAGGAAAAATTTAAGAGAATCTACTTTAGGGAGATTTCCATTTCTTCTCTCTCATCGTATTGATTTCTTCTCAGTTCTTGACTAAGGATAGTGGAAAAATCCTGCCTGATCTTGGTGAGACCAAGCGGCATAAATTCCAGCTTCAGAGAGAGTAGACACTATGGTAACATGCTGACAGCCTTCATTTACATAAAAGAATACTAATTACGTGGTATCATCAACATCTGCGATTCTGCTCACCGCCATATGCGACAGAGCAGGGTATTTTAACCCTTCAACCTGCTACACATACTCTACATTACATGTCCCACAAAACCTGCAAAGGGTGCTTAAAGACACAATGAACACATTTTTACAAATAACAAGTGTTGAAGATGAATTTTATTTTCAGCTAACAGTTTATTTCTAAGAGATATGGGAAAATATAATTTAGTATCAATATCCAATTAAGACAAAGATTTTTTAAAACAAGGTAGAAATCGCATTAAGATACAGTTAATAACCCAAAAGGGAAAATGCTACATTTTAGAGTATTATTATATAGGGCTTTAAAAGGCTGTATTTTAAGTACAATGAAACTAGCCTTTTGAATTTTTGCATTATGGCTAAAATAAAACAAAGAAATAGATACAAAATAACAAAAACAAAAACTAGGAGCAGAGACTGAGAAGGGTGACGCTAGCCCTTGGCTAAGGGCAGTGTGTAGGGGGGAGCACGCGGTGGGGTGGCGGGGCGGGGAGTGGCGGTGGGGGGGGGGAAGATGGCTGAAGGGGTGGAGGGTCCTCACAGCTGCTGCACTTTCCCTTGTTCCCCTTCGTTTCCATTCTCCCTGAATGTGGGGGTGGGTCGGTGGATGGGGGACAGATAACCTGTAGGTCAGAGCGTCCGTCCCTCAGAGACTCCTGCAGAGGCTGAATTCTCTGGGACGAGGTTGGAAGCTCTAACCAAATGTGTTCTTGAGCTCTCAAACCCGAGAGCGGAACGGCCACTTAAGCAGCGGCTCTTGGCCACAGGCGATGGTACGCTAATGCGCTGGGTGCGCCGGGGCCTTGCGAGGTTGGCCATCACTCATCAGTAATCAAGCGCTGATGTTCGAGAATGAGCCTGTTTAATCACGAGTTACAGATTTAAGGTTATGTCTGCACAATAATGTCTCTCTCTCTTGCATTAGGATCTGCTTTCCTCAGTGAGAAAGCAGTAGAGTTCATGTAGAGAGCCAGCCAGCACACAACCGATTGCCACAGCGCAGGCAGATGACAAAGACAGAACGACCAGCACAGTACAGATGCTTTGCTCTGTGCCAAATACCAACTTATCTAACTGTATTAAGAGCCAGAATTGGGTGTAAGCCCTCTGTACCTTCAGTCTCTGCTCTCTTTTGTTTGCCTCCTTCCTCTCCAGCTGCAACATGCCCAAGTCTCTCCTGTCTAAAAAACACACAGACCCAACTTTGCCCTGCCTCTAGACTATCCTTGACACTATTTTTAGGCTCTTTCTCCTTCTGCCTACTTTATTTATGGCAAGAATAATGTGCAGCTTCATCTTTCTCACAACTCACTCCTTCGCACCTTCATTTCATAGCAACTGTTTTCTCAAAGGTCTCTGCAATTTCCTCAGTGCTGAGTTCATCAGCCCTTTCTCAGTCCCCATCCACATCTATTCTGCCCCTGACACTGAATACACACTCACTCCTGCATTTTAGGCTACTGTTCTCTTCCTACGTCTGTAAATACACCTTCTCTGTTTTCATGTGTGTCTCTCTTCCTTGAAATATAGACTCTCCTTAAGATTCTGTTCTCAACTCTCTTCTTGATGATTTCGTCTGTTCCTAGAACGTCAAGTATCATTTCTATTAATTAATGTATTTTAATTCTCACACTTTTAAAAAACCACTTTATTGAGATATAGTTGACATACCATAAAATTCACTCATTTAAACCACACAACTCAATAATTTTTAGTACACTCACAGAGTCCCATAAATACTTTTGCATGTAAAATCTGTCCATTTCCTTACAGAGGCTTGGTCTCAGGTTGGATCTTCACATTCTGATACCGCATTATGGTATACTACTGTTAATGCTATTTGCAGGATGAAGCTTCTGAATATGTTTTGCAATTGTTTGTTTGGTAGCAGTGATGTACTGAGCTATACACACTGAGATCATGTACTGAGTTATACATACTGTTTCATCCAAGGCTCCTGATGATCAAGACATGTAAGACGACAGACAGGGGGTTAAGGAAATGCCATCTGTGGAACAAAGCTAAGCTAGCTGGCCTTCAAAGGATCAGACTTTTTGATTCATTAGCCTACTCTTGCCAAAGAGGTCTGTGCCTAAAACTTAACCCCTTTTCCAGGAGGATAGTGGACTGGGCGCAAGGGGGCCAAGGAAGACTGCTCATATAAAATTCAGAGAAATTCTGAATACACTGGGAGCCTGTGCACGCGCGTGTGCGTGCGCACACACACACACACACAGAAATGTTACCTGTGACTGTGCGGAGAAGTGACAGCCGAGAGTGGAGATAACTAGTTTGGCTGTGTAAGGATTAAACAGGTCTGCTTCAGAGCTTAGTAATTTGTGGCACTTCCAGATCAAACCTGCTGATGCTTTTAGTATGATCTCCCTGACAAGCTAGTGTTAAGGCAAGGTCCAAACTAAAGGCTCCCTCTTCTACTCCACTGCCACATGGAAAAATTCTATTGCTACCGCTGAGAGAATCAGGGTTTACCCTTTAAATATCTGACCGCAGGAATTATGGTTTGTCCCTGCAGTATGCCTCCAAAACACTGTTCTCTACAGCAGCTGGGCAGTCATCGTAAGTGTGTACATATGTGTATACATATGTCAAAGTGTACGTATATGTCAAATTTCTAGAATTGTGCCCTTTAAATACATGCAGTTTATTGTATGTAAATTACATCTCAATACATTTGTTTAAAATTGCATAGACACACACGCACAGACACATATACACACACAAGTGAATAATATACCTCTAATGAAATAATGGATCTAGTCAGTAGCTCCAACCACTAGGTGAAAGCTGACAGGAAACTTTACAATGGGTGGATAAGGCTGACAGCACCTGACTCCAGTGATCAATTTCACATTGAAAATAGGACAACCAGACATTATATGCTTCCCTGCTATGATGCAATAAGAGGTTCACAGCAGCATCACCTATAAAGTACTCTTGCTAAAAGAACTGAACCTGGGCTTCCCTGGTGGCGCAGTGGTTAAGAATCCGCCTGCCAATGCAGGGAACACGGGTTCAGCCCTGGTCCAGGAAAATCCCACATGCCGCAGAGCAACTAAGCCCGTGCACCACAACTACTGAGCCTGTGCTCTAGAGCCCACGAGCCACAACTACTGAGCCCACATGCCACAACTACTGAAGCCTGCGCACCTAGGGCCTGTGCTACGCAACAAGAAAAGCCACCGCAATGAGAAGCCCGTGCACCACAACAAAGAGTAGCCCCTGCTCGCCACAACCAGAGAAAGCCTGCGTGCAGCAGCAAAGACCCAACGCAGCCCAAAATAAATAATAAATAAATTATTAAAAAAACCAAAACTGAACCTGAGTCCAATGAAGCCTTTGGATCTAACCAAGTTATAAGAAATGTGGGAGACAGGAACGTGCTACCACAAGGTTGCAATTAGCCAACGGACCAAATCAGAGTGTGGCAAATGCTACAGGATCAGTGATCTGGAGTCTTTAAGAAATAAATGACATGAAGAAAAAAGCGGGGGGATAGATTTGCTACAGATTATAAGAAACCTAAAAACATATCAACCAAATGCAATGTGTGGTTCTTATTTAGATCCTGATTTGAACAAACCAAATATAAAAATATATTTTTGAGAAAACTGGGAGAAATGTTTTAAAATACTGTTTGCCTCTAGCTATACCACTATATTTTTTAACAGTTTCGTTGAGGTAGAATTGACATACAGTGAACTGCACATATTTAAAGTGTACAACTTGATACATTTTGCATATACTTGTGAAATCAACACAACCAAAATAATGAACACATTGATCACCCCCAAAAGTTTCATGCCCCTTTGTAATCCTTTCCCCCAGCCTCCCTCCCTTAAACCCCCAGTCCAAAACTTGAGAAATTTAAACACAGACTAGGACTGCCCTGGTGGCGCAGTGGTTAAGAATCTGCCTGCCAATGCAGGGGACACGGGTTTGATCCCTGGTCCGGGAAGATTCCACATGCCATGGAGCAACTAAGCCCGTGTGCCACAACTACTGAACCTATGTGCTGCAACTACTGAAGCCTGCACGCCTAGAGCCCGTGCTCCGCAACGATAAGCCACTGCAATGAGAAGCCTGCGCACCGCAACAAAGAGTAGCCCCTGCTCGCTGCAACTAGAGAAAGTCCACGCACAGCAACAAAGACCCAACGCAGCCAAAAAAATAAACACAGACTAAACATTAGCTAATATTAATAATTATTAGTTTAACGTGACAATAGTACTGTGGCTGTATTTTTTCAGTCTTCATATGTTAGAGACACCTCTGAAGTATTTATAGGTGAAATATTACGATGCATGGAATTTGCTTTAAAATACTCTAGTGGCAGGAAGATAGATGAAACAAGATTGTCAAAACGTTCATAATTGTTGAAGCTGATTGATGGGCACATGGAGTTCATTATACTATTCCCTTTATTTTTGTGTATGCTTGAAAAGTTCCAAAAAAATTTTTTTAAAGACAAAAAGCAAACAATATACTCTCTGATAGCAAAAGAAAACCTTGAGATATGAACCATTCACAAATTAGACAAATTATGGGACATCTTTCATCTCTGTCATTTTACCATCATATCTAGTCTTACCTTGAGATGCACCCTCCCTACCCCTCAAGACACACCCAACCAAAGCAGTGCAGTTTTTCTTGGCAGTGTTAGTCACAGAGATTGCTTGCATAGTCCTTTGGTCTGGGCCTCAAGTACACCCTTTAGACTCAGGTAGCAACTTCTTTGCAGCCCCCCAAACTTTCTTTCAAAAACTTCACCAGAATTTTGCCCACAAAAATTTCCTGAGGATGTTTCTCTTTTGGGGGCACAAAGCCACTTTAGTTGATCTGTTGAAATGTTCGTGCTTAGTGTAATGTTTTCTCTCTTTCTGAAACTTCCTCCTTTATTGGGAAGGAAAATCTCTTTTTTTTTTTTTGGCAATTCTGCTTCTTCCTCACTAACTCTGATTATCCAGGTGGCAAGGAGCTCATCCTATGCCTTTCTGAATTTCACTGTAGTCACAGCAAAAAACAGTAGCACAAAAATTATATTAAAAAAAAAATTTCTGGGGCTTCCCTGGTGGCGCAGTGGTTGAGAGTCCGCCTGCCGATGCAGGGGACGCGGGTTCGTGCCCCGGTCCGGGAGGATCCCACATGCTGCGGAGCGGCTGGGCCCGTGAGCCATGGCCGCTGAGCCTGCACGTCCGGAGC